>NW_007360332.1:542401-849473 GCF_000271585.1 Trametes versicolor FP-101664 SS1 | reverse complement strand
TTCATACGAGATCGCATAGCATCAACCTCGGACATGTACTCCAGCACGATCGACTTGCCCATCAGAGCTAGTCGATCGGCTTCTTGTACGTTCGACCCAACTTGCTCGGTGCGTCCTCGAATCTGGTTGTGCAGCCCTTCCTGCGCCTGTTTTATGACACGGAGGCTCTCGTCCACCGTGTGGGACTGGAAATCCGTCTCGGTGCGGCCATTGGGGGATGTCCGTGGTCGCTGGTCCCCAGGGACTCCAGTAACCGCGGGTCCATACAACGATTCCGTGTACCCAGTAGTGGGAGCATACGACATTGGATACCCCTGTGGGGCATACGCCATGGGGTAACCTTGCGGTCCATACGCCATGGGGTACCCGGGTGGGGGCATTACGTATCCCTGAGGGCCCATTGGGGGTCCTGGGGGAAACAGGTATGGTCCCTGGGCAGTCGTCGGGTGACCGGTGTTAGGATAAATCTTAAACGGGTCACTAGAGACGCTAGGGGGCATCCCACTGCCGTCCCATCGGGGTATGCCAGCGTATGGGACCTGCGGGTGAGGTTGTAGCACTGCAGGATGTGAGGCCTGCGGTGCTGCTTGACTCGCCGCGACTCCCCGCACTCCCAATGGGTCTGCTAGCGGCGGCGAGAGGTCTGCGGCGGTTTGATACCGTCCCAGACGCTCTTGACTCGCGTCAGTGGCATGGAAAACCATCCCATCCCAGTGCGGTCCTCCGAGAGGGGTCGGGGAGGGTGGAGTGGTTTCCGACCCAGTGCCATCAACGTTCGAGGCCGGACGGCGAGGTCCGGCGGTATTAGGGTTGCCGTACACAGGCGGCCTGCCGTCGCCCGTGTTCGCGGCCAGTCCTCCTCGGACAGTGCCTTCACTGTCCGAGTAGGCGGTGGTGAAACTCTGGGCACCGGAGCCCTCTGTCTGGGTAGAGGATCCGGTGCTCGCCGAGTTTGGTCCAGTGGGACCGGTGGGTGCGCTAGCGGCTTGCCCGGGATCACGATCTTCGGAAGGTCGTGATCCTCGGTCGGGAAGACCGCTATCACCTTCCTGTGAAGGCGAATTACGTACCGTGCGATCCATCACCGGAAGTATCCTTCGTCTTCTCCTTTTGATTAGACTAGAAGTGAACTCAAAAAAATGTAAGTAACGGTGCGGTCGCCTTATCAAACCAGTGTGAGTTGCACAAAGTCTTGAGTATAGGCGTGATAGATGAGGATACATGAGGAGAACGGCGGCGCTGAGGCCCCGGAGTGGTGCTATACAGTCCCAGTCCAGCCACTACCCACGGGCGCCTAAGCGCCAGAGCCCGGCCGCGGCACTGCCACGGCCACCGAATCCTTACACCCGCATCCGGGAACCGTACCTGCGCCTTCCATCCGCACCTTCGAAAGCGTGCATGAATTCGAGGGGGCATACAACGCATTTGTGTCTGATCTTGTAAAGGAGTATAATTGGCATGAGCATACGATGACGTGCTTCAAATACGTACCTAAAGGGCTCATTCCAGAAGACGCAGAGTCCCGAGATGCGCTGTGTCGGATGCGTATAGATGGTGGTACGTGTGCTGAAACTCACCTTGACGAAGAGAGTGGAGGGGTCGTCTTGCGTCGGCTCCATCCACGCATCGCGAGCTACAATGATCTGGTTATCTTCCTATTACAATGCAACATGGATATCAAATTTATTGGCTCGGGAGAGGCGGCCAAAGCGTTATTGTACTATGTGACCGACTACATCACCAAGCCTTCATTACCTATGCACGTCGGACTTAGTGCTCTGTCATATGCTATTCAGAGAACAAACGAGAAATTTCCCACCAAAGTGGGGCAAATCACAGCAATCGACGCGCCTGACCGTGCAAGGGGAGCGCTGACTCTGACTGTGAATCGTATGATGTCGCGTCAGGAAATTTCTCATCAACAAGTAATGAGTTACCTTGTGGGGGGCGGAGATGTGTACCGAAGTCATACGTTTCGTGTTCTGCACTGGGGAGCGTTTGATCGGCTGTTCAAGCGTCATGCGACTGAAAACGCCGTTCAGCAGGGTACCGGAATATCGCAAATGGCCCGAGTAACGAACACCGCACCTTCCAGCATGAATGCCGAAGAAGCCAGCGGGCAAAGTTCCGCAACGAGGTTCCACATCTCCGATGCTGTCGTGATATCCGGCGTGGAAGACGATGGCGAAGACAATGACGACGAGGACACTCAAAGTGACGGGGCAGTCGAAGGCGTAGCAGAAGATGAGGACGAGGACATCTTCACAATTTCTCTGAAGTCCGGGAGCGTTTCAGCAGCCAGCCAGCAGCAGGACTACGTTTACAGAAGTACGGACGCACATTTTGATCAGTTGTGCTTGTACGAGTTCGTCGGCACCGTCGAAAAAATGACAAAGCGAAGCGAGGCAAAACGTACCAGGAGTACGGCTGAAAACGTCATGGGCGGAGACGTTAACGATGAGCATGCTGAGGTTGTGCAGCAGAACGTACGCGACGCAGCGGGGAATCGTCGTGGTCGAAAGTCTGAACCGAGGGGAATGTTCTCGTCTGATGAGCACACACAATATCGCACTCACTGCTTGCGTCGTAGAGTCGACTGGACCGTACCTGTTATATTAGGCGACCGTACCCCGCGGTCAGACAGAGGAGAGGAGGAAAGAGAGTCTTGGGCCCGCATGATGCTCATCTTGTTTGTCCCCTGGCGACGGCCTTCTGACTTGCGCGAGTCAACGGAGAGTTGGAACACCGCATTTGAACGGCAGAAGGATTCTATACCTGCCCGCCATATGACCGTGATTGCGAATATGAACGTACTTTCTGAGTGTCGCGACGTACGTGATGGGTTCAGAGACATGCGCCGCGCGGAAGCACTAGCGTTTTTGAAAAGCGGTCTTCCATCTGGCGATAGTGCCACACATACTGGTTTAGACGACGATTTTGGCAGTCAGGAGTATCAGCTATTTGAGAAGCCGGATATGTATGATCCTTACGAGAATGTTAAAGAGCTTGTGTCCTCTCAGGCTGCACTAGATGCCAAGATCGGAGTTAGGTGCAGGGAATTGATTGACGAGTGCTACGCCCCACGCGGCGACGTCCATGGGCGGCGTACGGATGGAGCGAATTCCCGCACAGAAGACGACGAAGCGATGCTGTTGAGACATCTTGCTACGATGCGTTACTTGAAGAGGCAACGCCGACCAGAATTCACAGACGAGGATACTGGTGACCCACGACCACACAAGCGGCGTAGAGGGGTGGGTATAGAGGAGAACGTGAGACTTGCAGTTTTGAGCGATGCGATAGACTTCGCCGCGGACGGAGACGCTGCTCCAGAAAATTCTATCAGCGCAATAACGGAACGAGTTGTGGAGGAAATGCACCTAAATCAAAACCCTGAGCAGGAGCGCGCGTTTCGTATCGTCGCAGAGCATGTACAGAAGGGCGAAGAGCAACTGTTGATGTACATCGCAGGCGTAGGCGGTACTGGAAAGACATACGTTATTAAAGCTATTGTGCGATTTTTTAACTTACTGGGACGCTCACGAGAGATCCTAATAGGAGCTCCTACCGGTGCTGCAGCGCTGAACATTGACGGATACACCGTGCACTCGTTAGCAATGTTGCCAAGCAAAACTCAACGCTCGGTGGGGGAACTCAAGAAGCTGTGGTCGCCAGTAAAATATTTTGTGATAGACGAAGTATCCATGATTGGCGCAAAGTTTCTTGCCCAGATTTCGCGACGACTGCAGCAAGGCAAAGGCGATGACGGGGAATCAGCAACAGAACCGTTCGGAGGAGTGAATATTATCTTCACCGGCGACTTTGGTCAACTTAAGCCTGTACAGTCGTCGACCCTGTATAAGCATTCTCTGATTAATGATCCCGGGATGCAAATCGTGCGGGACCATACCGGGGTGGATGCACTGCACGGTATATATCTCTGGCGTCAAGTTCAGCATGTGGTGAAACTCACCAAAAATCAGCGACAGCACAATGATCCTGCGTACGCGGAGTTACTTGCCCGTGTCCGCGTTGGCGAAGCTCGTGCTTCCCGTAACCACACTGCCATGGGAGAAAGGAGCGATGTAGACGTCCTATACCGCAGGCTGATGCAGCACGTTCGGATGGAGGATCCTGCATCTCTATACCCATTCAAAGATGCTCCGATCATTGTCGGGAACAAAGAACTGCGCGATGCCCTGAATGCTCGAATCGTTGCGCATAAAGCTAGAGAGTTAAATTGCGACGTTACCGTACTTAATGCCAAGGATTGCGTTGACGGTTGCATAGCTCCTGAGGCGGTGCAGCGTGGACTATGGAGATTGCCCTGTAAAGTAACCTCAGACTCTTTGGGTCGCCTTCCGTTCTTCCCGGGAATGAGAGTAATGATCAAAGAAAACATTGCCTTCAGTCGGCGCCTTGTAAACGGAGCCGAGGGAACTGTGGACCACGTCGTGCACGAAGAGATTGGTGGTGTTATATACGCTACGGTTGCTTATATCCGTGTTCCTGGAGCAGGGAAGATAAGCGAGGATTTAGAGGAGGACATTGTACCAGTGTTTCCCGAGACCGTGAGGTTCGAATGCAAAATGACCATCGGGGGTCAGTCACTGATGAAGCGTGTTACACGGGTTCAGCTTCCCCTTATTCCTGCTTACGCGTACACTGATTACAAGAGCCAAGGAAAATCACTGACTCACGCAATCGTCGATATTGACAGCGCGAACTCCCTGCAGGGAGTGTATGTTATGCTTTCGAGGGTGCGCTCTCTCGAAGGCCTGATGATCTTGCAGCCATTCTCGCCTGCTAAAATATGTTCTCGCCTCTCTCAGGAGTTAAGAGATGAGCTGCGACGCATTGATGCGTTAGATGAGGCTACGAGAGTCAAGTTTGAGCGCAGATAGAAGGAGTCGCAAGTCAAGGTGACCGCACGCGCGCCAGAGTCGGAGACTATAGCTTTAGGCGCCGGCATTCACCGCGGCACCGTATAGCTCTCCTCTCCGTTTTCATGGCTAAGTCTTCGTCTTCGAAGGCTTCCTTACATTCATAGAGCCGTAGCTACAACGGCGAGACACAGTCTTAATAGAATCGCTTTCGAGTTGAGTTCAAGTCGAGCAGGAGCAACATTCATGCCGCCTAAGAAAAAGCAAGACCGACCGCCGGGATTCGAACATGAGCGTTTGTGCTTGTCAGCCGGTAGTTCTTTCCCCACCTAACCGTTGAGCCACTGGCCATCTGAGAGGTACCCAAAACATTTAGTATCATTGGTAAGCTAACCCCCAGAGTCCCGCTCTCTTTTGAGCCTCCTGCCGGTGCCAGTGCCACCAGGGCTGCCATGGCTGCCTGCGCCCACTTACCGCTTATCTCATATGTTCACTCACTCATGGGCTGGTGCTCTCATCGTAGCAACACTGCTACTAGCGCAAACTCGAGCTCGACCGATACGGTCTAGGTCGCGCTATGCATCTTTACGATTCAAGTCGAATTTGTACAACAATTTAGGGAAAGATCATCCGAGTCAACGCGGTCTCGTGCCTCTCCTCGCGTTGGCGATGGAGAGTCTGTACAACCCTACAGGATAGCCTTCTGGTTAGTGCAGGTACGTACTGATACACCATCGTGTGTTGCGCACCTCTGCACCGCTGATTGCGCCTTTGCCCGATCCAATTCCCACATGTCAAGCAGGCGATTTCCACGAGAGTCTCGCCTGACCACCACAAATTTGCCACTAAAGTCGGACGACGGCCCTTCTCCCATCGCCGCTAGCCCTCGGTTGCGCGGACACTCAGGGCGCGCCGCGTTGAGGAAGTACACGTTGTACTGATCCCAGCTTCGCCCAGGCCCCCCGCGTAGCCGTCGGACTCGTACCACTGCTGATCCGGGAATGCCCTCCTGCATCGTCCAAACGGAGCTGAGGTCGGGAACGTCCTTCCACGAGTCATCGCCGTACTGCCAGCGCTCGACCGGAACGGGCTCGAAGCGTGCGAGCTCGACTAGCGGGAAGGTATAGGCTCGGACCCATCGTCGTGCCTGCGCAAAATTGACCATTAATGATAGTCACGGAGTACAAACGGGAAGCGTACCGGGACGGTGTCAACCCTTCGAAGGTTAACGGGTACGGTGACATCCATTGGTGAAGTTGACGGTAGCGGTCTTTACGAGGACTGTGTGCTATGGAAAAGCTGAGCGGATAATCGGCTTTTATGGTCCTTTGTGCACACTCACTGGTCGCTTGCGCAGAAGTACGTCACCAGCCAGATCTACCATATTGTGTGGTATGCGAAGGTCCTGTGGACCGCGCGAGTGCGACGCACGTATACGTTGGCGAAGCAACCGGGCGGTAATTTCCGGTGCCGTCTGATTCTGTTTTTCGGAGGTGAGTTCCAGCCGTACCTTCAGATACGCATATACTCGGGAGTACGCGTCATGCACTTCGTATCGAGATCGTATCCGTGGCGTCATACACAAGGGGATCGCGATCTAGATGCGGAAGATCGAGATTATGCACTCGCGTTAATCGAGATGTCTGCCGCATCGTCAGACTCGCAGAGTTGCCGGCGTTGTCTATGACGCAACTCCAAGTTCCTTCGTCGGAATGCGCGGACGTGTGCGTGTGCAGACTGGCCTGCCACACACTCGCAGTGCAGGAGCGTCTTACTAGATAAACCATTTCATGGCTGTTGATTCAGCGTCTCGTCGCCATGTCCGTCGTTCCCATCCCTCGAAGGCATGCCCTCGCTGTGCGAAACCCGCCGGCAGCTGCCCCCGTACCTCGTCCTCGTAAGCCTGTCCCGCTATCTAACTCTCTTACCACTACTCATCCTGGGAGCTATATCCAGACCCCGTGGTCTTCTCGGGAGATGGTCAAGCTGTAGCGGTACGCGCACGCCGTGCTGCTCCTCGCGTGCTTGTGCCCGCCAGTCCGGAGATAGACTCGGATCCGCCGTCGTCAGATAACCGTCCTAAGTACAACTTTCGCTCATCCAGTTTGACGGTATCTGACCTTTCATGCAGGATCTATACTGTGAAAGGATCAGACGTCATTATGAAGAGATGTACGTTACACAATCACTCGTATGTGCGCTTTCCAGCTAACGACTTACGCTCATAGATCGCGTGAGGGGTGGGATTGGCTTTGGAAGCAGCGGGACGGTTGTGCGCGCCGAAGACGAGGTCACAGGAACGGCCGTGGCCATCAAGGTCTTCCATCGCGACGATGAGATGCAGGCGGATGTGAAGAACGAGGAAAGGATGTATGAGAAGGTACTCGCAGGCTGCAATGCACATGTCGAGTGGGTACACTGGTCATTTTGCAGCACGATCTTATGCTGACGCGCTTTCTAGTCTCTTCGCACAGGTACTGGGCAGCGGCATGCACCTCGGCTTCCACTGTGTAGTATTCGAACTTTGTCAAGCCACGCTGTTCGATGTCCTCCAAGGATATTCCGGTCTGGCGCCTCTTCCCATGCGGCACATTATAGAAATTGCGTACCAGATCATCAAGGCCATAGGACGTACGCTCATAGCCCGTGTTCTGTTGAGCTATGCTGATAGATTCATCAGACCTACACTCCCTAGGCATCGTGCATACTGATATCAAACTCGAGAATATTGCGCTCAAAGTGCAGGACGCAGCCAAGATACGTTGGCTTGACCCTACTGCTGGGTTTCAGGATAAGGTGGAGTCCATCTATACCGCATGAAGCTCTCGCTCTCACGCTTCGTAACAGAGCATTCTTGTCTCGTCGCAGATCCGCATTCTGGATCTAGGCGGCGCCATCGAGCTGCAAGGCCGCGGAGTGCACCACGGGTGGGTCGGTACGCGAGGCTATCGCGCCCCCGAGATTGCCTTTGGTAAGCTCCTTTCAGCCTGCTCTCCGTCGCTGGAAACATTCATGTCGCCATCCAGGCCTCCCATGGAACCGCGCTGCCGATAACTTCTCCATCGGCTGCGTCATCGCCGAGCTATACCTCTCTCGTCGCCTGTTTGATAACGACATGCAAACAGACAGGGAGTTCCTAGCTGCTGTGGAACGCCTTCTTGGGCCTTACTCCCGGGAGTTTGCCGAGAAGATTGAAGCGAAGCACTCGGGCGTATTCTCCTTTCATAATGGCACGGTATCCCTTCTATATCCTCCGGCGGGCAGCGTTTTGTCGACCTCCGACTATGCCGAGTCTATGCGAAGGCTGGAACGCATACGGCCGCTCGCGGTGAGTTGTGTATCTTGCTACTCGATGCGCGTTCCCTCTCATATTGAGATATGCAGGCACAAATCCATGACACACCCCTGTACGATTTACTTTGCAAGCTGATGGCCCCCGTCCCGGCCGAACGCATTTCGCTGGAAGCCGCCGCAAAGCACGACTTCTTCGATAGCCTCAGCCGGCTGCAGTGGTTGTAGATACTCTGTTTTTGCCAAGCTAATATGATGTATGTTCCGTTATGTTATGAAGTCATTCGCCATATTCCGCGTCCAAGCAGATGTATTTCCAATGCGGAATCGCGCTCCGACGCGCCGCCGGCCCGGGTTTTCGCTTTTCGCCGCGGCGTCTGTGAGCGAGCGAGGTTGGTACTGCGCTGTCTTCATCGTGGCGCACTACTCTCTTGAAATCTCCCCCTTCGCTCTGCTTAAGCTCACACTGCACGGCGTTCGCGCTCAACCGTAACCTGGGACTGGTAACGCGTGCCTCGACGCAAACGCTCTGTACGTTTGCCCCGCTATGCCGTGCCAGCCCCCTGGCGATATGCGAACAGACTAAAGTAAACAAAACGGATGAATTGGCTGCCGCGCACACAGCGCGCTGCGACTCTACTGTCTGCCGCCGGATACGGTCTGATTTAAAATGGTACGTTCATTCTTTTAATAGCCTTGACGGCTACTGCGGTTTTATCCAGGCTCTCGAGACGCTCCGAGCGACTCCCCCGAGCGGTGAACTGCCATCGCGCTTGGCACACTCTTCCTGCGTAAACAGCAAGTTTATTTGCTCGGCACTGGATGCGCGTATCGAGCCATGGTGCGCCATAATGAGAGCTCAGAAGCTGCGAACGGCGCACCGCGTAGAGTGTCCACTAATATACGTGCTGGTCTCTTGAATTCTGGAGAACGTCCGTCGGTATCCCGGATTTCAGTACTCGATTACAGCCCGTAGTGATACTGATTCATCTCCCTCAATCTAGAATCCACTCTTTTTAACGCCATGTGGAGCGTGTAATCACGCCGACCACACTCAGGCTACGGGCTGGCAGACACGGTAAGTGTGCCGCTTCTTGTCTCGTGGGTCTACGTGCCTACCAGATAAGTCCATGATTTTGGGCTTCTGTGTGAGTGAGTCTGGTTGGTGTGTTACATGTTCCATGCATTGCTACATCTAATGCATCCCTCAATTGGCTAGAAAATACTGCGGCGCGAACTCGGGCATCATGCGAGTCTCCCTGCTCCTACCATCGGAGTGCCGGGGCCGCGTTGCCCGTTTCCGGCACTCCTGCTGTCAGCTGTAGGCTGTGAGTTCGAATAACTTGACACACGCGCAGCCATTGCTGAATATCTGTGTCATGTAGCTTTCGCGATGCCATATCCAGGTTTCGGGCGGGCGGGCTTTATCTTTGGCTTGGTCGGCACCCTCGAGCTCAGAAAATTGTCACGTCGCTTCTCAGTAATAGATATTCTCAGTTCACCTTGTCAAATACCGACCCGATATATCGGAGGCCGCAGGTCCGGCTGTTCGCGTTTCCAGCGAAGCTCATTGTACCAAGTTTCTGCGACTGAAGGTATGTTCTGCGCCACCCACGCTGCTCGGTAGCTTATGGCGTACATGTCATGTTCTGGGACGCTGCTGGTGCAGAACATGCCATTACACCATGAAGCCACGTGGCAGAGATCCCCCTTGGCAGGTCTAGGCTCCTTGATGTTTTGCTCTGTTTGCAGGACGAAGCGCTCAAACATTGATGTGTCGCTTATCGTGGAACCCATTCTCTGCATTAAACCCCCACCGTCACGTCCAGCTGGCGCAGACAAGTATGGTCTCTATAACTTGCTCCCCAACAGCCATAAGTCTGGTACGCTTGGTACCTGCTACTGGAAGCAGAACGTAAGTCTTCATACACTCCCAAATATGATGCGCTAACCCGTAGGGTTTTGTAGTTTCATTCTCTATACCAAGAATTCACGCACCATGGTGTTCTGGTCAGGCTGCCAGAGTGTACAAGGTGTGTATATGACATGGTATTCAAGACAAATGGAATATGTAATAACAGAGACATCAGACAGTAATCACTCTTGCTCCCCAGAGAGTATCGTGACAGAGATGGCTCATCTCTGCCTGGCTTCAACTCAGCCGATACACGTGGTTGTGCAGACCTCTACGACTACCCGGAGCGGGCCGATGCCGAGCACCTTCCCCCCGGTCTTGCAAGCCCGAGTAGCAGAGGCAGAGCGGTTGCTGGAGCGGATTGAAGAGGTCGAGCGGGAGTGGGTTCGCCCTGCGCCCGTGTTTTCACTCTGATCCCCTCCGAAGTCATTCTACACATTCGTTTGGTCTCGCCGTCATAATACATTCCTTTCAGTGCGTGCAAAGCCAGGCCGCGGCCCGTCTTCCGGGCGGTCGCGACATTGTGACGGTTGTGCGGTTAGGTTTAGCGGGGTCACAATGTGCTCGGGATCCGGCATGGCGTTCAACTGGTAGCCCCGGCTATATTCGCGGGTCTGTATGCACCAAATCATGCAACAAAGGAGTGCGACGTCCGAATCGAGCGCTGAAGGTGGGTTCAAGTTCGAGCAGTGAGAGGGAGTCTGAGTCCGACCGGGACTCTAGTAGCTTCCGTGTATGCTTTCGCCTGCTAATATTGTAGCGACATACAGATACAGCTATCGCAAAAAAATCTAGATAGTTTCCGTGATCCCAAGGAAGCGAGTGTGCCCGCCTCGGAAGGACCGCAATGGTGACCTTGCCGCCGCAAGCCACCTCCAGCGCTTCTGTCTTGCGCGCTTATATCTGGCGCTGGTCATCGATGACGTCCATACATATGGCCATTGCTATTCCTCCCGATGTCTCCGTACCTCCATGACATAGTTAGATCTACACCTCCGATGCTGCACACGCATAACTCGCTCTTCTGCGACGAGTGACCTTGAAAATCTGTGGCAATGATGCCAGATCTATGCCTCCCCGATACTCCACCGCGAAATTCCGAAGCACAGGCTATCACTTTGCGATAGTCCCCGTGAGGCGTAGGGCTGGAACGAAGCTCAAAACCAAGGCTTCCCCGGTACGTATGATACTGCGCGCAGCTAACACGCACTGACACACGACATAGTAGTCATTCTACGAGATACAGAGCGGCGTGACGTTCTGACACCCTACGTTCCGACACCACGATCACATCCCGGAGGCGGCTATATGATCTCCGAGCGCGCCCTGTTCGGAGCTCGTGTACCCTGCGCCGGCCCAGCCCATCGATTGGGCGTGCACGCGCGCAAAGGTTGAGTGCGCGGCGAAGGTCCAAAATTCCCGCAGGGAGCCGAAACGTAGCTTCAAGATGGTCTTCGTCGTCTCGTCGCTGCTCGTATACTGCAGCAGCATGGTCATGGATTGCTGTTGCGTCGTGGCGTCAGAGACAAGTGAGGAGAAGGAATGGTGAGTCTGACCTCGTCGCACGCTACTATCCAGCTTTCCTTGATAGCACGCCAGACTGCAGGTCTAGGGTTGCGCTCCGTCCTAACCATCAACCAATCTGAAGAAATGTCAGGTAATATGGGGCGTTAAAACGAGGCCACTTACGGTCGTGCTCCGACATTACGATCACGGAAACACTGGCAGACTCCCATGTGTCGTTGGGAGAGACTCTCAAGTTGTCGTCCCCCGCCGAGTTGAAGTCGATGTGGTCACAGTTAAGGACTGTCCAGGGCATGGTTGAATTCGTCGCTCAGCTCGAGTGAGAGGGGAAAGTGAGTTGCCCTCATCCTGAATTGCCCACGCGTGTCTCTCTCCCCTAACGAAGCTCCAGCTTTCTCGTGATAAGGGCGAGATCCAAAGATCATCAAAGGAATGTTCTCCATAGGCCCTGGTAGGAAGGTATACTTTACCCCGTAAGTCCGTTCTGATCAGATGTCAGATCTACGAAATACTACGATGTCATGTCCACGGTAAGTATTGTCCGGCTGACTACACCATGCTCATTGCTAGGCACTCTTGCGCTCCCGCTCTGCCGGTGCGCCTTCATCATAAGCAGTGCAGGTTGAAGGACGACCTGATTGCGTCATTCTCATTCTACAGACGAGCCTGGTTTTGGCTCCGTGTTCTTATTCGCAGCGCCAAATGCGCTGGAACCTGAAGTATGTCATCTTTCCTGGTGTCCGCCTCTTTACGGATAACGCGTACGCTCAGAAGAATATAAAGGTCTTTGGTTGTCACTCGCTGCGTTCACTTGCGAGGAATAGCGCTCTACCTATCGATCCAAACGACCCATCACCGTTCTCATATGGCCAGAGTGAGTCAGGCACCCTCTTTCTTGTAATTGCGCTCACCAAGGAATACTAGTTACGCCGGTCACGCCGTATCTCGGCTGCGCGCAAGATGTTCGACACGACGAAGGTTCGCACCGCCAAAGAACACAACAGCCGCATTCGGTGGTTCGTTCAGCAGGCAAGTTATTTTCGAAGTTGTCTTTACCTATATGCACTGACCGTCGTGCGCGTTACAGAGGCTTGTTCATGCGGCGTATAGAGCGCTAGTGTATGAGGTCGGCGGAACCCGACCGCGACTACTTCTATTAGCAACTCGGGAGGATTGGGACGCAGCGTGCGGTTGCCCCGCGTATCCGGAAGATTTGGATGTCGCCGACTGGTTCGCGCAAGGTCCGAAACTCTCCCCTCTCGACTACTTTCCCGGCACCCGTTGTCGACTCGCGAACGGGTACGACATCATCTCGGTGGACCGTTCGCGCCGCTATCGGAAGAATCCCCCCATCAACAACACCCTCCATCAACTTTTCTGCGTGGATTGGCCGGGTGCGCTCGTGGTAGTGAAGCGCGCATATCGACACACCGGTCGAGCCGTCAACATCACTCCTCCGGAGGTCTCCATGATTAACGCAGTAGTTGAACGGTACGTCACGCGATTTCTGTGCCTACCGAGCTGATTCTATCGCATGGTACGCAGGTGGCTACAGACGCAGTCGAAGGCTAGGGGATCACGCTAGTCTTTTGATTTTTCTGCAATCATATGATGTACAATCTGCCTTGCTTCACAAAGCGTCCAAGAGAGCAACATCGCCGTCTGAACCCTCGCCCGCTGATGCGCCTGTATTTTCTGTGTGCGCTCCTCGCTCTCCCTCGTCACAGATAGTCCTTTCGCGTTAGATGGTACTTGACCGGAACGTCCGCAAGGGACCGGAACATCAAATGTGCGCGCGCTGTTAGACGGCCTCGCCGGCTGAATGGTATTGTATTTAGTGCCGTATTCACATGAAGGCGGCCTCGAATAGCCTGATATTTCCGCGAAGAACCCATCGCGGGACAGCCCTTGGCATGGCTCGCCTTCTGGGTTGCTCCTCATGCAACCTAGAACATTGCGCATACGCTACTTTGCGCGACCTCATGGTATGCACCACGTGCAGGGTCCTACATCCTGGTACTCTGATAGCTGGGCAGTGACGCTGCTCAGTCCTAGTTCTCGTGATCTATCTCCGCGCGTGGGGGACCCAATATCTGCCAACCTCCACTGCACGCGTATGTGGTCATCCTTTCCGTTTCCGAAGTGTTAGGCTTCCGTCGCAGAATCGCACTGTGCCCGTCTCTAATTTTTGAGAACACCTGTGTACATGTGCATCCTGATGTTGGAGCAGTAATATACAAGGCGCAGGAATTCTGGCCTCTCTCGTATCAGAAGACAGTAGCGGAGGTGCGGTTCGTTAGCTGCCTGGCGCGAGAACGTCACCATATCGATAATCTGCGCGGTGCCGAGTCAGCCGGGACCTCATGACGCAAGATGCAAGTAAGACGTACCTCTTCCCAGTGAACCGTCCACTCGGTTCCCGTGAGGTACACCGTGCGCGTCGTCTGCGAGGGGGAGTATATGGCAATCCCCCCTGTGATTTTCACAGCAGGTGAGCGGTGCGCGGTGTACCAGCGGAGAATGGTACTCACAGTGCGCCGTATTCATCGCTGCGGCGGGATCGCGCATTTCAACGACGGTGATCGTAGCACTGACCCACTCGGATGATTCCGCGCCTGCACTGATAGCAGTGAAGTAGGCGCCATGTATGGTGAGATGGGTGTGCATGGTCCTAGCGGGAGCGTCTAGTGACGTCGACGTCTTCGAACTGGATGGATTACACTCACTTTTCCAGCACAGAGGGGACTTCCGGGTAGATGACGCTTGACATCGTGGACGTTGAGAAGGTGTTCCCCGCGGTTTTAAATGGGTGGGCAAATTCACTCAACGAACACATCATCCCGGCGGTCGCCGCGCAGGAGAAACACCTGTCGGCGGGGAGTTCAGCTATAATCTCGCACCATAATAAAAAGCGCCGACAGAGAAATGTTTTATCCAGAGAGACTAGCTGGACTTGGTACTGTTGTGGATCTCCCAGCGAGAACTCTGGTCCTCTGTCGGTTTTGACCCCGATGTTCAAGCCTAGAAATCAGCTCGTCAGCCTGGGTCGCGAGTGCCTGACACCGCGCCGGAAGTCGCTCCACGCTAGATCACCACGGCGATTGCTACGTACTCGGCGAAGAGACTCCGGCACCCATCATGAATGTGTTTTGCTTCAGTGTGCAGCCCCCGAAGGGCCAGTGAGATTGCGTCGTGCACATAGGTGAGTTCGACCCACGGTGACGGCCTGAGCACACGGCTCCCAGAAGGCGCGGCTGTGCCTCAAGGCTACGCGCCGCTGGGCGCCTACGTGTGCGGAACCTTGTTCTGATCCATCATGTCTGCCGGCGCTCCGAACCCCAAAACTGCTACCTCTTGAACTACGAGCTCAAGCTCTGGGGTCTTTTTCTCTTCATTGGCAGGTGCTGTTCTGGACTTTCGAATAGCTTAGGTGCAGATCATTCAGCCTCTGCTTCGCAGCACTACGACACTGGTACCATTTGATAACACACTTTACCGGTCCATCGTGGGTCCGCTGAGAGCAAATCGTTACCTTAGCTTCAATTCTGATAGGTATTCTGACCTGTCTCCGCGCCCGATGCGGTCGAATGCGGCTGTATAAGCAACATAGGACGGCCAGATCCATCGTACTTGGACTCGGATAGGCACAGGTCAGTGCATGCGGTAGGTCATAGCCCTTTTTGGAGATGTGGAAATGCTAATTATCCGTTTGATTTCTAAGCTTTCTTCCCATGACGTCCACGAAGATACTCAGATAGGTGTCGTGTACCCTTTGCATCGTCATCGCCTGCGCGATTCCAGAGCAGACGATTCGGGGATCTCACAGCCGTCACAGCTGTGCACAGGGTGAAGTCCACAGTCGTGAGCGTATGCCTGTGGCGAGTATATGTTGGGTTCGTAACAACTTGTCTACCACAGGAAGCTCAGGGCACGCCCCATTCCATGCAGCCTCTGCGCGCCCACATACTCGGCCAGGTACACATCTCGAAGTCATCGCACGCTTGTAGGCTGACCATATTTCCCTCATGTAGACCTCGCCATGCCTGCGGTATTCTCAAGGCCAAGCGCTATGCCCGCGATTCCCGCCGACATCTACATCGAAATCGCATCGTATCTCCACGCCCGTGATCAGAGCACTCTGCTCTCCTCCTGCTGGACTGTGCACGACATCATCGCCCCCATTCTTTACCGCCGCTTGGACCTGTGGATTCAGCCTGTAACGTGGGACACGGCCGACGGGCTCGATCACTCCCCGCTCAGGCTCTTGGCTACGTTGGCGGTATCAGGACGCTATGCGAAGATACCTGGATCGACCCGCTGCTACGCGCGCTACGTGCATGCCTTTGCCTACGCTTCCTACAACACACATGTAGATCTCTGCGCCGTCCCCCTGATGGCAGAGTTTCTGCGCTTCGCCATCCGCCTGCGTCACCTGCGCGTTGACGTTGTATCTGCCTCTATTCCCCTCGTACTGGACCAGTTCCGCCGATCATCCATCATCTGCGCTCCTCCCCCCTCCTTCGCGTCCATGTACGTGACGGCGTCCTCCATCAGCCCCTGGATTCTCCCCTTCCTCGAAAGTGTTCGTTCGAACAAAGCAACTCTCGTCGAATCCCTCATGCGCTACCGTGGTATCCGTACGGCGATAGTCGACGGATTGCTGGCCACATCGGATATGGACTCCCTATTATCAATGTTGTCGCCCCTTCGCTGGAGCCATCTCGTGAGACTGTCGCTCAGCATATCCGATCCCGCGACGTACCAGAACGTCTTGCACGCAGCGTCCATATGCTTCCCGTGTTTGGAGGACCTCTCCGTTGGGACCAGCTCGAGGCTGGCGGATAAGATATTCAATGTGCGTATACGCTCTCTCCTAGTTTAAATTCACTCGCTGAGCAGCCTTTCAAGTTCGTGTTAGGGGGACACCCGGCAGGCAGTCTCGTTACGTCGAAGTTACGCGGGGTAGGCGTCAACTACGCTGGCTACGGGGACGAATATACCCAGACCCTCCAAGACGCTAAACAGTTGGTTGCGGATGCAGGAGAACGATGGCTTTCGTTGAGAATGGTCATCCTGGGTGACGCTATGTGGAGCAGGGATGATGATTTCATGCCTTGGGAGTTCAAGGTCGGTATCCCGCCAACAGTCTGGCAATGGCTGTACAACGTAAATGCTGGGATTTGCGCGCCTCCGCGACGACGATAGGGGCATACATGTATTTTACTTTTACGTGCTTATGTTTTTCTCCTGTTATTGTGAAGCCTTGTTGAAACAACGCGCGGTCGAGGCTGGAGTCCGGGGAGTAGCGCGACAAGACGTCTGATCATGTGACCGTGGCGACGCGGCATTCCAGCTTCAAGCTTAACTTTAAATCTTACCTTGCTCTTGCTCCGCGTCATCATCCTCTGGCTTGCGCTGGGCATCGCTCGCTATACACGTCCTCAACTCAGCCCGGTAGTCAGGCACAGAGCGTCCTCAAGCTATACTTCGATCGCCCATACGGTCCGGAATCGATGTGCGCCAATGACGACATTCGATGTGCGAGGCCGCGCATCTTGCGCTCAACCAAGGGTGACATCATGACGGTGACCCTCCGAGTACAGGTACGTCTTACCGTATGTTGGCGTAGTGCAATCATCGGGCTTGGCATGCTGCCCGACTGGCCCGCCCTCGACATTGCGTCAGCGACGTTTCGACGGGTGCTACAAAGGTATGTTTCCGTCGCACGGTGTTTGACGCGGAGCGACGTCACCGCATTAGCAGAGAAGCGAGTGCCGCAGCATGTCAGCCACCTCAAAGAGCGGCGGGGTGTTCATACAGAGTGGGTTAAAACATACCTACCCTCGCGAACGCTCGCAGGCTCTGCTCAACTAGCATAACCACAACGCGCTGACGGTAAGAGACATTTCTGGCACTGCGCCCCCATGACATGCATGCGGACTCTAGCTCATTCTCGATAACGCCAGGCATGCAATCACGGCTCGCTACATTCGAGCTCTTCGTCCTCGGTTCTGAGGTCGCCGTGGTCGATGCTCTCTTCGACGCTTGGACGCCCGACTTGGTCATGAAATTGCGGCCACTAAGCTCGTCTATGCTGCTCGCCGTCGAGGCTTACCGGTCCCGTCGCTGGAACATCGATTCTTTTCTTGAGCATTGGTTTACCGAGCCGCAACAGTTCATCAAAACGCTCAAAAGCTGCGATGGACTCGTATCTGGATCGGAAGCCCAGCAATTCTTTGCGCGATGCGAGTTCCGCGGCCGCGACCTGGACATCTACGTCCCATTTCACGGGCTTCTTGAAATGGGACGGTGGTTGAAGGGTCAGGGATTCATCTTCCAGGCATCTGCCGACAAGCATCCGCTCTTCGACGCTGCCGCTTTGATGTTCACGTCCCATGCGGGGCGCACGTCAGTGGGTCCGCCGCCCCCGTTCCCAGGCAAGCCTCTCGTTTTCAGTGCTTTCAACTTTGTCCGGTTTTGCAACTGGAACAGTCATCACCCGCTATCGCCGCCCGGCAGACACGCCCAAGTCATCGCCGTTCCCGACACCCCTGTGAACTTCATCATCAACAATTTTCATTCCAGTGAGTCATACACGTCGTACCTCACTCGTCCAGTCTCTTATCTACGCTCTTCATTAGCGGGCGTCATGAACTACTTCACTGCCACTCATGCCGTCTCCTTCTTCCCGCGCACAACGTTCGTGTCCCGTAAGACGCTCGTCTGCCAGGATACGACTCGCAACGCATTCGTGCATCACAACTGGATGAAGAAGTACCGGAAACGTGGATTCGAGGTCGTTGTGGCCGGAGACAAATTGCCGGATTCGCTGGAGCTACGCACCTGGCATCGTCGGGTCGGCGACGGGCTGATGTGGACGCTTCCTTTTACAGCCTTCAGTAAGTCCTCTGCGCCTTCCTTATCGTCTTTTCTGACGCTTCCGCGTAGCGCTACCCCCGACGGATACCACATCACCGCTCGATCAAGTTCAGCAAATCCCTTTCGAGGTGCTTCCGTACCACTTCGAGGTGGCAGCTGCTGGAGCGGCATTACGGATCGGCCCGCGTTTTGTGTACAGGTGAGATCTCGGCTGTGTCGGTCGAGGCTTTGCCTTATTGACTGATGCTTTGTACACAGCTCGATGTCCGTGGTCGCCGATCCCTACACACAGCTAGGATCCTTCTACCACTCGGCCGAGGTCGCCGCCGCATTCGATCAGTACTACGAGGACGACATGGTAATGGTCGAGGAGGGGGAGCTGACGGACGACGAAGATGCGGAAACCCAGGACGATACAGACACAGGCGAGGATGGGGGCGCGGGCGAGGGAGTGACCCAGGAGGAAGACGAAGACGACGTGAATGTAGAGGATGAAGATGAGGGGACTATGGATGAGAACGTAAGTGCAGAGGACAATCATCCTGAAGACGACGTGGATAGTGAGGAGGGAGAGGAAGACACCGGCGATGACGTTGAGGAGAGCGAGGGCAGTGAGTACGAGGAGAGTTCGGTCGGCGAGGACAGCGAGGACATGTAATGGTTACGCTTAGCTCAATGGTATCGTTTGCGCGCTCCGTCTACACGGTCTATAATCCCACCGTCCTGACAACACCTTGAAGTTGTAAGATGCGAGTTCGCGAAGAAGTGTGACATGCTAATACGGTACTCACCCTCGAGCTCCCGGGACACATATCTGCGAGTACTACGATGACCTAGCTGTTCAAATGCGTGCAGAAATAGCAGCCGGAGGACAAGCTGTACTACTGGGGGAATCTCATTGCATAGTATGTAGTTCGATACGATAGACAGAGCAACTGGGAATGTTGTCCGATGTTCCGTGGCACTGTGGGGTTACGTTTCCTGCTCGGTCGTCGAATTCTCGGATCTGCGTTGAGATCCACAGTATGATGTGCTGTATATGTACGATAACGGGGGCTTGCGCGGCACATGGGACTTCTTTCAGCGGCCGGATGCCGGTCGTACTAGCAAAATTGTAGAACGCATGCTTCATTTATAGCGAGAGGTTGAAGAATTGCAACACGTTCCATGTCTACAAAACCCCAACCGGATGATCCCCGACAAGCTCGTCTCAAGACCCACGAGGGCGGTTGAATTGTTCGCGAGGTACGGGGAAATGTCCCAGCGGCACCAGTGCAGCATCCTGCCAGACTAGAGTAAGCGTACTAACGTCTGCGATGTCCAATGCAAAAGCACTAACCGAACTGAGGCCGCCTGGCTCGGTGACAAACACAAAGTAGCAAGGCAACTGCTCTACACGTCGTACCATGATGGCGACGATGCGCTGGTCGAGCCTATGAACTGAGGCATAATCAGCACGGGGACGTCTGCCAAATGGTCCTGAGTGTCTCACCGTGGTTGTACCGTACGTGCCCGACCCCTTGGGGGTTCATGCACATAATATTGCAGACAGCGCATCCCTGAAGGATGCTCCTGACCGCACGTGCTTGGCTCGGTGTTAACTTCGAGGGGAAGGCTTGGAAGAGGGACATCGCAAGGTTGATGAGGTAGGACCTAGTCCGTCACGGAAAGGGTACTTATGGCCATGGTCGTTCTTAGTAGTGCAGCAGCGGCCATACCCTGGCAATGAGGACAGCGCGTATGACGACAGTACTTCCTCGTAATCAGAAGTCTCGCACCGAAAACGTCGTCATTGCGTAGGACGAACAAAGGACGAGTGCATCTAGATAAGCGGCGACCATAGTAGCATAGAGGGAGAGCGCGGGGAAGCCTACTTCTGTACTTAGACTTCCAGCTCAGATGGTATGAAGTCGGAGGAGAATGATGCTGGTGGAATCGAGATTTGAGAAAGGTACGGGCGAGGCAGTGGACGTAGCACCGGCGATCGCATGACGTCATGCATTTGTAGGAGGCGCCGACTGACATCACCGTGCAAGGGCGCAGCTTGACCTGTGCGTCTACCACCTCTTCGACCAAAAATCCACGACGTCGGGGGCAAGCACGTATGTCACTCTACGCAGGCGCATCGCAGGAGCGTATAAAAGAGCACGAATATGTCTGGCAATGAAAGTAAGTCCCCACCACTTCTCCACCATCGACCAACTCCCACTACGATTCAACCATGCGCGACACCTGGATCGACAGCGCCGAGAAGTTGGATCGAGCCCTTAAATACTGGAAGAAGTACTCTCCTTTCCAAAGCTATATCAAGCTTCAAGATGCAATCGACTCTCTGGGTACCGACGACAGACTAGTCGAAGCTCGTCCTGTGTACGCATCGCGCTGGGTGGTATGTGATCAGTCACCGCTCCTGCGATCCGTTGCCCTAATTGCCAGCCATATAGCTCTCTCCTAAACAAGCCACCGGACCGCAGGAGGCGGTGTTTCATACCGTTGGAGTTTACCGATGGGGTGCGAACGAAGAAACCGGTAACTTCGTCCTGCAGGGGGAGAAGGCACCCTCCAGTGTGGCCGAGTCACGCATGTCAGTGCATGGTCTTGATTGACACCCATTTACTTACGAGAAGCACCAACAGAAAGTACGAGCCTAGTAGCTTATGTCAATTCTCGTACGCCCTTGATACGCACCGTGACAAGACGATCTGGGCTGCGCAAAAGGTGAGCTGCTCCGTCTGAGGTCAGGACACAACTAACGGGTTTTATCAGGCATTCGAGGAATATGTGAAGGGTGTTGATGGATTCAACAAGGCACAGAAGCAGCGCCGGTCGTGGCAAGACGGAAGCGGCGCCGATAAACCGAACTCCTCGTTCGTTTTCAACTCTCAGATCTTTGTCAAGCGCAACGCCACTACGAAATATCGGGAGGCTCAGATCGAGTATGAGCTTCATCCCTGGATCAAGAAAGTCACTAGCGTTCCCGGCTGCGAGTATTTCGCCAACCCGGATCGGCCTGCGCTCTTCGAGCTGCACCAGGGCACGCTGCGCAACATCAAGGAGTGCAGTCCCCCGTACATCAAGAAAGGCGATCTCGTTTGGCTCAGCTTCTCGGCGGAGTACATCATCGGTGGAGAGGCGTGGTCTACGACCTTTGTTCCCTATGAGATCATCCGCGTCGGAACCCTCTCCGCCGATCTCGTCGGGGACGCGTTCGATCGCTCCGGGCCGCCCGCTGAGATTGTGGCACCTCGGCCGCGACTTATGGCAGGGATGAGAGTCGAAATCGGTGAGCATTTCTCATTATCCGTCTCATACACTATCTCATGGAGTAGATTTAGATGACGACGACGACGAGAATGTTGACGTCGCCATGCACAACAATGCGGCCCACCCTGAGCCAATCGCCGCAGTGCCAGGTCCAAACCCACCGCAGGAAGAAGAGCTTCCCGAGTCGAATGTGATCTACTTGCGGCCCAAGGACGCTCGAACATACGGATGGGAGACGAACTACACCGCCAGACGTAGTCCGACCCCGCCGATCAGCTGGCCTCCCAGTCCCCGATTTGAGGTGAGCACAACCAGAGTAAACTACAGTATATCTGCTAATCTCTATTGTAGACTGACGAGGACGTGACCATGTCAGATGAAGAAGCAGTCGCGTCCGTTTCCGGCTCGCCGAGCCATACCGCATCGTCTTCCCCCGGTCCTTCTGCCCATATGGAGATTACCACAGGCAGTTCCCTTCTCGACCCTCGCGCTTCGTCTCCCGATACAACACCCTCCACCTACGCGAGTGCGAAGGCATCCCGCGTCACCGTGTCTCCACTGCCTGTTACGGCTGCCACCGTCACGCGCCCGATGGCGACCGTCCCCTCGACCGTTCTCGCGACGCCGGCTACCAGCACGGCAACGTCAGACACTATCTTGCCATCCACCACTTCCGCTCTCATGGCGCCCCCACGTCTGACTGGCCTGCTGTTGGCTTCCCAGCCTACTACAGCACCGTCGTTGGTGTCTGCACAGCCGACGGGCGACTCAACCATGCCCGCGGAGTCTGCGCTCCGAACGGCAGCCCGAGGCGCCCGTCGTCCACAGAATGCTCGGCCTCTCTCCCCTTCGCTGCCATTGCCCGGCTCCCTAGTCATGAATGATCGCGCTGTCGTCGAATCTCCGGCCAACCTTTCCTCAGATCTCGTGACCACGACCACAGCAGCCTTCGGGACCCCTTCGACCGTGACGCCTCTTGGGGTCACATCGTCACCCACCGCCTCGGCCGTCGTTGCAGCCCCCACCCCCACCGCGTCCTCTTCCAACGCTCTCGCAAGCTCTTCGAGTGCTGCGGTCCCGCATCCCCCGTTGGCTTTGGCTTCGCGAAGCACTCGTCTAGTGATCAAATTGCCGGCTATTCCTGAAGATGACGAACACAACCGAGCCGAGCAGGCGAGCACATCCGTGGGGAAGGGTAAGAAACGAGCAGTAGACCCGGTTGGTCAATCAGCCGAAGGTGGACGGCGAAGCTCTGCTAGAGTAGCACGTCGTCGCGTAGTGTAATCATGTCACGGTGTCAGAAATGCCTCAAAGCGGCATGTTATATATTCTATGGCGGCAGTATACAGGGGCGCAGCACTCGACACACTCTCGATGCCCAAGTTATTGTGCGGGCGGGCTCTCCCTGGCTAAAAAGGAGCGAAGTTAGGTCTTTCCCTTGTTCAGGTATGTTCATAGGCTCGCGTATCGACACCGCGATGCTAATACTGCCCGTCTACCATATGTGCAAGTTTACGACTGTGTCTATTAGGGCGCGAGGTAGCCTCAATTGGAAGACCGACGCTTGGTTACTGTTCTTATGAACTCGCCACTTTCGAATCCCGGCCTCGCGCGCCTTGCTCCCAGTGTCCGTTCTCGTCCCATGTAGTGTTGTCCTCGAGGGCCGCAACGGCCACCCCTGCCAACTTCGACATTGCGCCTTTTCGCCTTCCGCCTCCTGTACTTTGTCTCGACCGCTCACTCCGCGCAAATTCGCCCACCCGTGTCCTCGTGTCCTCGCGCTCGTGAGGCGGCTCTCCACCGTCGCGCCCCGGGCCGCCCGTGTCCGCACAGGCGTCCAAGCTCGACGCCTCTTGCCTCAATATTGATACCTACCTCGGGGTCGACCTCCGATACCGCCGCCCGAGTCATCGGAGTCTTCCGCCGTACCTGTTCTACTCTCCGTGCTCGCCCATGCTCTCTGTTGCTATCCTGCCAACTCCCGCGGGGCCCTACGTGCGGATTAGTGATGTGCCAGGCCCGGCTCGGCCTGAAAGCCAGATAGATAGATAGATAGATAGATAGATAGATAGATAGATAGATAGGGATTGAAAGCCAGATATTGAGTGCATGTGTCCCACCATGGTCTAGTTGGTGCATGTCTCAAACCTCCAGGGGCTGCGGCCAAGAATGCAGACAATATGGAGGCAAATTTTGGTATGCCTTTCTCATAGCATTGGTTGTATTTGTGTTTCTTATTGCCCAAGCACATTTTTTCATTGAACTTTCAACTATTCTCTTATTAAACCAGTTCAACATGTGTCCCACTCATTGCCAAAGTCATACAATCAGTTTCTGTCTTCAGATATAATGGAGCCTGTTTAACTTATGAGGTTTGAAAGTCTCATCAGATGAACATGATTAAGGGCCCACCTGAAATGATGTGATGTTCGGTTGAGGCTTGCTGACCAGATGTAAAGGCAGAGTAGGTCCTATGGAGTTTTTGATGAGGTTAGAAACAATTCCAAATAATCATGTATCTCACCTATACCGCACACGTAAAATGCATTGAGCCAGAGTTATGGGCAAGGTGCATATAAGGCTCAAAAGAGGGGGAAGGACCATGGAGGTGGGTGGTATCTCAAAGTCCACTGCGACTAGGAATCCGCGAGTGTACGTAGTGATTTCCTGGCGGGGGCTCAAACTCCAGCCATACACAAGAAGGTCTCCACTGCTTGTAAGGTCCACCACATCCTGAAGGATAATGACACCTGGAGCATCACTGGTGTTACCAGCAATACTCACAGGTATTCCCAAGTGAAGAGGCTCTCCATCCTCGGTGCGGATTCTCCACTTGGAAGGAGCAAATGAGAAGCTGGAGTAGTGGATTCCAAATCCCTCCAACCCCATTTGTACGAGTTCTTCAGTGGAGAGGCGAGGCCGCCAGTGAAGCCGAGGGTTTTCACTACGGAGCACAGGGCCATTATTCAAGTGTGATGCAGCAGTGACTGGAATATGAGGGAGATTTGAAGGGGGCTGATAGATGCGGTAGGGGGGATTTGAACAGAACAACATGATGGCTGAGAGAGGGTTGGGGATGAGATCAACCATCTCCATTGTGACAATATATATACTCTTATCTGTCGGGGTTTCTATATACAATGTCCGCACAGGGCTCAAGCAGCTGACTATATCACGTGTATGCAAATGTGAGAATCATCCCAATGTGACTAGTAAATAACATTGAATATCCTTGTACTGTTCTGCACTGGTAGCACTGTGATCACTGATATGTGAATTGTGCGCCAGGCTGGTATGAACTATCAGAGAATTGGTGTGTGGCTTGTGATATGTCAGACAATGTGCAGAGCTAATGCAGAGGTTGGAGAACCCTTTGTCTTCTTCATGCCACCCGTCCATGTTCACGTAATGCATTGTTTTGTTTTGTTTGTATGCTCTATCTTATCATTGTGTTTGCACACTTTATCTTATCACCACGTTGGCACGTGCTCACATCACTCAAGTTGAAGATGTTTGCTTTTTCGAGGTCTTTGACAGCGATGACCACAACAAGCAAACTACGCCTCTCCCTCATTGTTCGGGACACCTATGTGCGGCCTCTTGCACCCCAGGCTACGGAAGCTCGCTTCAAACTCTTGATTTGTCCTGCATGCCCCCTAAAGCTGGGACAGCTTGCACGTCTCCAATTCTTCCTCCCCCCCGGCGATGACCCCGACTTCTTTCTCGATGCACCCTCTGCTTCTATCATACCTTCAAGGACAAACATCTGGGGCAAAATCATAGGCGCACGTCTTACTGGGTTGTACGAGATGGAGTTTGAGCTGGAGAACATCAACGAGCAGGCGCAAATTCGACATGCATTCATTCGAGTTCCATGCTACCCAGGCCGCTCAGTTAACAAGGCGCTTTGGAACTCCTGTTTGTCTGTATTTTTGGAACATCTCAATAGTGTAAGTCAATTGTTGCGATTCCAGGAGATTGTCTCACTCTACCTTGACAGGCAACACTACGTGTTCAGTGGCGAAACACCTCGATGCAGTGATTGGTCCAATCATCTAGTGGGTGTGCTGGGAAGGAGCAGAGCATATATTAGACATCACATTGGAAGAATAAGCTCAACTGAAAGGTACGAGACTTTCTATGCTCTTGGTTCCCTGTCCCTTCTATGTTGCTGAAACTATCATCAGTGGCTACAACTAATGGTGCTGCCTATTATTATTCCTGCATTAGTATCTATGAATGTCACAATTGAGGCAGGACAAAGTTCAGAGCAACATATTGTGTTGATGTGCTATCTACAAATGTAGGTATCAGCGTCCGCGACCAGCGTCCGCGACCAGCGTCCGCGACCAGCGTCCGCGACCAGCGTCCGCGACCAGCGTCCGCGACCAGCGTCCGCGACCAGCGTCCGCGACCAGCGTCCGCGACCAGCGTCCGCGACCATTTTGTCACGCGTCATGGACATAGTGGCATATTATTTACTTGCACATACAACATGTTGTAGCTACAGGATCTCAGATACGCTTTGTAATGAGGTTGATGCTGCTTGCACTGGGAAGGGGCTAAATAAAATATTGGCTCTGCAGGACAAGAACTCACGGGAGCATGACTCGGCAAGGGGAACCGTTGTCGAGCTTGATGATGACAAAGAGGAATCCCTGAATGAGGGTCAGATATACAATAATAAACTGTACAAATAAAAAAAGACTTGCTTCAATGTTTTCAGTATCTTCAACAGTACCTGTGCGTGTTTTACCGCCCTCCAGGAAAAACACACGATCATGAGTCTAAGGAATGATTATTAGCATTAGGATTTGACAGTCAATCAGACAGTTAACTCACTGCAAAGGCGACGACTGGAGGCATGCTGTATTGCTGGGCAGAAGGTGGCGGGTGAAGGATGATGTCCAGTTGAACGTTCCCATCATGTAGCGCTGAGATTCCCTACCTCTTATACAGCTTCAGACTGCTAAGCGATGTCCAAGGGTGTCGTAAATTGGAATGAGGACGTAAACATGTTTGGTAGCCGATAAAGTAAGGTTTGACGTAAACATTTTAATTACAATCCTATAAAACCAAAATGACACATACAATATAGAGTGCACATGGACGGTGACCTCTGAACTGCAAGGCGTCATTGTGCCAGTGCAAACCGCAATGTTGCACTCTTTCATGGTGAGTGCAGGACAAATTATGAAAGAGCGCAACATTGCGGTTTATTTGGTTAATTGCCACACCGGCCCGGTTGACCTCGGTACCCGGGTTCCGTATTATCTTCTGGATCTAAGAATATCTTCAAGTACGTCAAAATCTCAGGCACATGAAAGCGTGAATCACGTACACATAGCGCACATTTAAGACCATTTATTCTCATGCTTTGACGTGATGCAGATTTATAACGCAGGGTCGGGGGCGGGGGGCAATCATGGCGGCTGGGATCCACATGCACTATATATGTATGATTTTAAATGGAATTTACATAAGCCCCAGGGATTGACTATTCTTGGCAGTTGCCCAATGTTCCGGTAAATTTCCGAAGATGTGGAAAGCCTTGACATGCACAGTATGGCGCACTAATAGGAATTTTATGCAACCCTCTCTGAGGTGGTAGGTACATTTTTTGATTAATTATGTGTATTACACAGTCATACATAGTCACATGTCTGTGGCCTGTACTAGTAGTCCAGGTGTGCCCGGAGGGCCGTGCTATGAGCTACTGTAGAGATCAGACGTTAGCGGCACGTCACAGGTCACAGGGGCCTCCGCCCCGCCGCTATTGGCCCCTCGGTCACTGGTCACCGAGGTCGTCGCCGCTTGTGACAAAGGTACGATACACCGTAGCGCCGGCCGCCGCTGACGCGGCGGCGGTAGGGAGTGTCACAATCGCCGCTCCGGAGGGCGCGGTCACAGGTCACCGTGGGCCCGCCGCTCCGCCGCATCGTCTCCGACCGGTCACACCCAAACCCGCCGCCTCTAACGTCTGATCTCTACAGTACTGCTGAAGACACATTGAAGGCTCTGACGGAGAACTGACACATGCTTCAAGAGCGGATAGGCTCCGATCTCCGGATACCGTGGTCTCCTCGACGGGTGCATGTTCAGTAACTGCAGGATAAGCTGGTCAGTGGAATATTCTCGCAAGCGTCGTGAAAGCTACTGACTGCTATTACGAAGGTCCGGAAGCGCTTTGAGACGCGATTTTTGCGCATCTTCTTCTTAATCACGCGTAACTGAAACTTCATCATGGACTCGGAGACGTTCTTCGAGGCACCTGGCAGGTTGCTCTGAACGGGTCCAGTTCACGTCTGCGTAGCGTTAGATATGAACTGATGACTCACGTCTTCCATGAGCAACGAAACCAACGTCGCGCCAAGCGACCAGTAGTCCACGGCCTCGTCATACGTTGGGTATTTGGACGCATCATCGAAGAGCACCTCCGGCGCGGCGAAGGCAGGAGTCACGACAGCCATGCGGAGTTGGGAGTAGGGGATGCAGCCCGACGCGTCAAGGAACTGGGCGCCGCCGAAATCTGCAAGTACGCAATGGCCGTACTCGTTGACCAGAATGTTAGAGGGTTTAACGTCATGGTGGACAACCCCTAGGCGGTGAAGGTAGTCAAGGCCAAGGATCTGTATCAAGATGTGAGCTACTCGCGATAGACTTCAGCCGCGACGAACTCACCACCTCCGCACAGATCAGAGAGAGGCTGTACTCTGTCAGGTTGTATTTGTACCAGCTCAAGTCTCCCCCCGTGCACAGTTGGGTCACGATGTGGAGGTACTTCCCAGCAGATTGCCACGCCCAGAGCTCGTCGCCCAAAAATGGCTGCAGCAGAAACGGCGAGGGGTCAACCTCCTCCGCCAGCCTACCTAGAACTTTTAACTCGTTGATGACTCCGTTGCAACCAGCCCCTGACATCCCGCGAGCGTAGTGCACGACCTTCATCGCACACTGCTCTTTCCAGACCACGTTCAAGACGCGGTATACTGTGCCGAACCCTCCTTGCCCCACCACACCCACGCTCATCCACTTGGTGGAGCTGGACAATGGGATGCGCAGCCTCCTCCACTGCAGCACTTCTATGTGCGTGCCAGTGCTATCCAGGTCAGGATCCTTCTTCTTTTGTCGCACCCGACCGCGAGGATCTGGGGCGACCCCGAGCTTCTGCCGGACGTTCGGAATAGTCGGGAGAGAGCCCACGCCGCGTCTGGCATTCGCCGGGGGATATTGTAGGGCGTCCGCTTCCGCGGGGGAGCTGTGAGTGACGAAGTGCCTAATGGACTCCTTCGCAACGCGCCCAGGGACAACCGCCACCTTCTTCGCTGCATTCCGCCTGAACGCCGTCGCGGTCGGCGAGGGAAACCTGTTTATGAGATCCAGCAAATCGGCGTCGATGGACGTCGGGCCCGGCGGGTGAGAGGGCGCGACCGCAGGTGGCCTCGTAGGACCCAACGGTATCGGCCCGGAGTTCTGTTGTAACAGGTCTCGAAGCTGGTTTCTCCGCGCCTCCGAGCTGGACACGGGTTTGAGAAAGCCAACAACCTTTTGCAGGAGGGGTCTTGGGGCACGGACATGCTTCCGCAACAGGATCGAGAGCTTCCGGACCCTGCCGGTCTGCTGAGTTGGACCTACAACATCCTTGTCGTTGAAGCACTGTTCCACGGAGGACCAGCTGTCAGCATGGGAGGCGGGGTAGTCCTGCGAGGGCGTGGTAGCGAGATTTTTGGGGATAGTAGCATCCGCGACGCGGCCACCCGTGTCTTCACCGCCTAGTTGCCCCGCTTTCTCAGCACTTCGAGAGAAAGGGTTTGAAAAAACTATGCGCGACATGGTATGCAGACAGAAGGGACGAACGGATGATACGGAGGAGTGAGCGTTGGATTAGATGAAGATGCGGGAGTGCAATAAATAGTAGGCTGTGATTCCGACGGCACTAGTGGGCCACACACCATACGACAAAGAGCCGTTTCATTGTATTGTGGCCCGTGGCCAAGGGTGGCCTGGAGCAAGCCCATTAATCAGGGCGGAAACAAAATGACTGCAAAAAGACAAAGGAACGCGAGTCTGCCGGCACGTTTGGAAAGGCTGCCACATACCTTGGCGGACGTGTGGTGTATGCTCTGCAGTCGGTTTCGTTCGGGACGTTGGGTGAGATTAGCGTTACATGATCTTGGAACACAGAGACACTTTCATGAGTAGAAACGCTCCGTTAATGGTGCTCGTCGCCCTCGCCATCTTCGCATCGTCGTCGTGGTGAGAGCGAGAGAGACCGCCGCCAAATGGCCTTCGCGGCCGCTCGATGGCAGGGTGCCCGGTGTCGGACCGGGCGGCAGCTGCGGCCCGGTTCCTGCGCCGCTGAGAGTATGGGCGCTTCGGCGTTGGTCCTGCTCTGTCAGATTCCGCCGCTGAGTCCCTAGCATCGGCACCTCCTCGTCTTGCTCTCTCGTTCAAGATGGCCTCCCCCCCTACGAAGCAGTCTCTTCTCCATCTGTATCACTCTATGCTGCGTACCTCGCAGTCGTTCAGCTCATACAACTTCCGCCACTACTTCGTGCGGAGGACCAAGTCCACATTCCGGGAGATTCAGGTACACAAACTCGACCTGGCTGCGTGTATCTCTCGCTGACGAAGAGTTGTAACAGAGTGAGACGGACCCGTCCAAGCTTGCCGCTTTCTATGACGAGAGGGCAAAGGAGCTCGCGGTGCTGAAGCGCAGCGCGATCGTGAACCAGCTATATGGTGGATGGAAGCTTGTGGTGGAGAAGCAGAAGCCTGAGCATGAGCGCAGTGATAACTGAAGGTACGTGTTTGAATATCCCATGGCACATCTGCAGTCAGCTCAAGCTACATCACCGGAAGTAGGGTGTCATTCGCACATACCAGGAGCTATCCTTGAACCACTTACAACCTCGCCTCCGGCCTCACATTCTATCATGGTATAATGCTGTTACTATGTAATTGTATCGGTTCGGTGCTTCTCATAAGGGTTGGCACGCCGCATATTCTCTACTGACAAGGACGAAATCATACACCCTTGGATGAACAGTACGTTGCAGTTGAGCTTTAGGGTTTGTCCACGCCGGTTTTGCGTGTATACGCATGAAATACGGTGAGTCAGTGCAGTTTACTCGAAATCCTGGAGCCAGTTCGATGCTTGTCGTACTCCATACAAGTTCAATCAGGAAGGATTACGACAAGCACGCCTGTTTAGGATTGCCCCCTTGAATTTGCCAGTTAATTTGAATGCGAGCCGCGGCGCCGAAGATCTAGGCAGCGACCTGAAAAGAACCACTCATCACGACGATTTCGTGCGGACATCGCATCCTGCGCTTGCGCTTCGCTGGGGCTTCCCCTCCCCCCCAAGCGAGAGCCACATCCGTTCTCTAAAATTAGTGAACACAGTCACCGTATGCATTTTCCGCACACAGCTCACACCTACTCGTAACCAGTATTGATCGAAAGATTCTCGTCCGCAGGAGCACCGTGAAGGCCCAATGCCAGTACTGATGGCACAAGAGGACAGCGAAAGCGGGCGTCGTCCTGCGCAGCTGAGTGCAGTCCTGGGACATCAAGATATTCATCGTTTTCGCTCAGCGACCCGCTTCGATCCCCAAAAGATCACGATTCGTTTCAGTAATCGCTGTGCTAAACCTCGCACTCACTCGCAGACCGACAAATATCATTCGTTTGTGGTAAAGCGCATATATCGACCTTGGCCGACGTTGGAGTCGAGATGAGCTAATTGTCCATCTCTGGCGGCTCAGCGTGCTCGCGGCGACATTTGTGCAGGAACTCCGTGCGGATAGGCGACGCGCTTCCAAGATACTCGAGGAAGATCGCAAACCTTCCATCTGGATCGGTTACTTCGGTATCTAGGGCACACACAGGGCCGACTCCCGAGTTGCGGAAGGAAGGAGACGGAGGCGTACTGGACGAACGCGAAGCTCGAACAGCACCGAAACATACCGACCCCGCTTTATGCGAGCATCCCGCCGTTGATGCGCAATCTAGCATCAGCAATTGGGTGGCCTCTACGACACACAAAGCACCCAGCCGAGCTCACTGCGCCGGGCTGTCCTATGTTTGGTAGCGCTCGTGCACAACGACGTTAAGCCTGAGTTGTCTTCTTCAACGGCTACATAACCAGCACGCTATGCACTTACATCCAGCATCGCTCTCTTCTTCACCCCGACCACTCCTTTCGGGTTCACTTACGGTCCCTCTCCCGTTGCTTTCCGCCGGATTACATCCCTCTTTTTGCCACCATGCTGTCCAAGGTTTTCTTCTGCATCGCGACTCTGGTTCTGGCCGTTACTGCTGCTCCGCCGACATCGAAGCGGGCGACATGCATTAACGGACAGACTGCCAGCGACTCTAAGGTGGGATATCCCCTACATATCCTTTATTTGGGCGTGTTCTGACTCGCATCTTTCCGCAGTGCTGCGTTTGGTACGACGTGTTGGATGACATCCAAGGTGCCAGCGGCCTGTGAGTATCTCGAGGGTCTGGAAAGATAGCATGTGGTATATCTACTAACTGCGTGCTGACAGCTTCCAGGGTGGCCAGTGCGGTCAGTCGCGCCCGTCCTGGTATACCGGTAGATGCCTGAAGCTAATACATGACTTTACAGGGGAGGAAGCGCATGAATCCCTTCGGGTAAGTCCGCAGATTTACGGAGGGTTCAGCTGCAGTAACACTGTCTGCTTCACAGCTGACCTTCCACGATGCTATTGGGATCTCATCTACGGCCGGGTATGTGTACAACCCCTTTACCCATTCTCAGCTCACTCACCGTTCATTCACAGCGGCGGAGGAGCAGGTATAAGCGGCAACCTTGCCAGTCGATGTCACTCACCATACTAATGGCGGACCCTAGATGGATCCATCATGGCCCACTCCGACGTCGAGCTTGCCTACGCCGAGAACATCGGAGTAGACGACATCGTCGAGCTGCAGCGGCCGATAGCACTCCGCTACAACGTCTCCTTTGGGGACTTGTACGTCGTTTACGAGTCGCTATATGCGCGCATTTAACACCAGAAACTCACTAGTGCTCCACAGTATCCAGTTCGCGGGCGCCGTCGGCGTCAGCAACTGCCTCGGAGGCCCCCGCCTCCAGTTCCTTGCTGGCCGCTCGAACGACTCGCAGGCCTCGCCCGACAACCTGGTCCCCGGCCCCGGTGACTCTGTCGACACTATCTTGGCGCGCATGTCGGACGCGGGTTTCTCCGCGGACGAAGTCGTTGCTCTGCTCTCATCGCATAGCGTTGCTGCTCAAGACCATCTGGACACCGTACGTCTGTGTGAATCAGCGATGTTCCCCCACAAGCTCATGCTGGAACTTGTACTTGGCAGACTATCGCGGGATCGCCCTTGGACTCCACCCCATCGGTATTTGATGCGCAGTTCTTCGTTGAGGTGAGCACAGGCTACCACAACTAGTATGTGCCGAATGCGTGGTTGACGCGATCCGTCAGACCTTGCTGAACGGGACCGCCTTCCCCGGAAACGGCTCCAACCCCGGAGAGGCTGAGTCGCCCCTGCCTGGAGAGTTCCGCATTCTCTCAGACTCTCTGATCGCGCGGTGCGCACGTCCACTAACTGACGGCCGAGACGAGACACTGACCAGATCCTCCAGGGACTCCCGTACGTCTTGCGAGTGGCAGTCTTACGTCTGTGCGTATTTTGTACCGTTACTCTAATTTCGTGTCTGTGACTCATTGCACCTGCTCTGCTAGCCGACCACGGACGAATGGTCACCCAGTTCGAAGCTGCGATGGCCAAGATGGCGCTCCTCGGTCAAGACGCCAGCACTCTCGTCGACTGCTCCGACGTAATCCCCACGCCTCAAGCGGCGGCGGCGAGCGTGGCGACGCTCCCCGCTGGCAAGACGATGGACGACGTTGAGGCCTCCTGCGCGGAGACGCCATTTCCTACGCTGAGTGCGGCTTCCGGTGTGTTTTCGATCTTTATATTCGAACAATTCAATGAACGACTTATATCGATATACGTTCGCTCCCAGGTCCTGAGACATCCGTTGCTCCTGTGTAAGTTATATATTGCCTGTAGTTGTCTCGCGGAGTTGGCACTGACGTCTTTATATTAATTCTTGATGATTCGCATCATTAACATGCGCATATACTCGGACTTGCTTTCGCCTACTACCCGTCGCTCTTTTCGTTATCGTCGCAATATTTAACATCCGCTTCGAAGAATCGCTATATATCCTTGCCGATTGCTGCAAAGCTGTCCGATATATCCTCTCCGAAATATGGGCCAAGGAGATCCTTGACGGTACTCGAATTTATTTCCTACTACAAGCGTGATTTAGGCTTCTTCCTGGTAATCCGCCCGCATCCCCTCCGCCAAACTGCGCGGATCCACAACCCACATCGCCGCCGCCTCAGCCACCACATCCGTCTCCCCCTGGCCTTCCGCGCGAGCCCGGCTCTCCTCAAACCACCCATAGCCGCCCTCGCTCGCCTTGATGTCCCGCAGGATCGCCTTCACGCTCGACTTGTTTGCGGTGACGGTCGTCCATCCGCGCGCCGCGCCCCAGAGCATGCTCTGCACCGTGTGCGCGGTGAGGCGCGGGTTCGTCTTCATCACCGTCGCCCGCTCGATCTCATCGCCGTCAGCGGCTCCTGGACGGTCGCTGCGGTCGGTTTGTGCTGTTGTTAAGTGATCCGGCTGGCGTTCGCTGGGAAGTGGAGGCGTAGGTGCATGGGAAGAAGACTCTTGGGCGAGAATATTGCGACAGGTCCGTGAGAGAAGGGCGAAGAACGGAGAGAGAGCGCGGCCGTTTTCCGACAGTAGAGGCGGGTTGAGGTCCGGCGGTGGAACCAAGGAGTCGAAGACGCGGATGGGAACTACAGGGAGGAATGCTTTGGGATAGCGGGAGTTTTCCCAGTATGCGTCCTCCGCTTGAGATATGTTTGTGTTTGCGGAAGGGAACAAAGCGGCCACCCGCCGCTTTTCATTGCGACCTCCGATCTTGGAGAGCACGATGCGGAGACAGCGGTCACGCGCCTCCGGCGTGGTCCAGAACTCGACACCTTCGAGCGTCGGCGAAGACACCGCGACGAGACGGTCCCGGAGCTCGTCTAACAGCCCACGCGCCATCTCTTGCAACGCCTGGTTCGCGAGCGCACGGGAGTGCTCGCTGGGTCCACTCGAGTCCCAGGGTGTGCTTCCTTCCGCATCCTCATCGCTGCGCTTGCACCCATCGGGGCGTTTACGCTTCCACTCGCAATATTGCAACGAAGGGACATATCGAGCTTCTGCATCCGCTACAGACATCGGTAGCGGTGAGTGCGTGATGTCGGAAACGAGTGCGATGAGAAGGGAGAGATCGAGATTGACACGTATAGTAGGCTCCAGTCGGCGCGACGGCGGGGGCGTCGTTTGAGGCGCATGTACTTGCTTGCGCTCGCCAAGTTCGACCTCGATGCCCATGTCGCGTAGATGTTGTATCGTCTGTGCTATGCGAGGATCGTAATCCCGGGGATTCGAAGGGGAGGGGTCCAGACGTGTTAGCCTCAGGGTAACTGAGGGCACTCCTCCTGCGCCGGGGAGAGGGTGGCGTTTAGCTGCATCGAGAAGGGAGCGACCCGCACTGAGCATCGAATTATCGAACGCCTTTGGTGCCAGTGACGGCCGGGATTCATCATCTGAGGATTCGTCTTCCGAGCCAGTGACGTAGGAATCGAGTTCGCGGAATTCTGCTAGGAGACGCGAGTTTTTCGTCCTTGATTTGAGGTCAGTGCCGGTCAGCTAGCAGGGGAGAGGGAGACGTACGTATTCACTCGAATCCATCGTTTGCCGCCGTCCGCGACAACATCCACCTTTACACCCGGCGACTTACGTGATCCGCGGCGGGCAACGCTAATTGGTTGAGGAGCGTCTGGAAACGACCGGCCGATCGTCACAATAGGTGGCGGCGCGTAGAGCACTTCGTTCCAGACAGATATCAGATATGGCGCATTGGTAGACAGAGCAGGCATGGAAGCGCATGCTGGATCGTCGAGAAACTACTGAAGCAGGGTTTTCCAGTGATGAGAACTCACTGCCCATGGCGATAGGACCAAATTGTTGCTCGCTCACCTTCTCGAGAACGTCCAGATCGCGTTTGACAGAGTCTCTCAGGCCTCTGAGACCATGGACTGCGTCTTGATGGGAGTGAAACTCATCATTCGACTGCCCATCTAAGTCTATGGAAGAGTCGAGTATGGGTGGCTTCGCAGCAAGCGTAGCTGAGCCGAAATCGGCCATAGTGTAGTATATCCCTCGTAGTTCGTCTCGCAGGCTTCGCAATTCGGGGTGTGCATCGGCTGTCATATTGTGTTTGTTGTGAACTCGTATTTTGAGATCACTGGCGCGGGCGCAACGGATGGTAGAGATCGTTAAGAACGAGGTAGGTTGAACGTCGCGGCGGTACAGAACAAGCATAAGCGCCAGCCTACATCCCTTCCTTCGTATTTGTACTTGTTATCTTCAGTTGATCATTCGTTCGAACGAACTAGCTAGGAACACTGACAGGAGGCACCCGGGAGACACGTACAAGCCTCTCAAAATTCTGGGCTGTAGTATGACACGTTGCCCGACGTACCTCCCTGCCGGTGAGGCGAAGAGCCTGGATTGACATCGACACGGAAATGAACTGACATCAGAGCAATGCAACAGCTGAGAATTGTGGTGACAGAGTGTACAACATATAGCAAACTTCTAGCTCCATTACTTGCGTGACCCCGCATATACCCTACGCCTGTTTGCGCTGGTAGCTCTTGGGGAGCTCCTTCTCCCACGGCAGGAAGTCGCGGCCCTGCATGTATGGCCGCAGGACCTCAGGAATTACCAGACCCTGCAAAAACTAATCAGTGGCGGCGGACTAAAACGCCCGCGAAACACTCACTTCAGGCGTCTGATAGTTCTCGACGAGACAGCATAGCGCGCGCTCCGTTGCGCAGAGCGTGCCGTTGAGCATGTGGACGTACAGTTTGCGCGCCTGGTCCTTCGCCTTCAGTCCACACCGGACCTCAAGCCTCCGGCTCTCTGATATGGGTGTCAGTCATGCCGTCATGTATCGTAATCGGCGTCACGTACGGTAGTCTGTGCAGTTCGAGCACGACACGAGCTCCTTGTATGCGCCCTGGAAGGGGAACCACGCCTCCAGATCGTACTTCTGCGCGGCAGCAAGGTTCAGCGCGCCAGAGACGATCGCGACGACGCGATAGGGGATCTTGAGGCTCTGGTAGAACGCCTCCGAGTTCGCGACCATCGCGTCGAGCATCTCCCAGCTCTTCTCGGGCTCCGTGATGCAGAACTGCTCGACCTTCTCGAATTGGTGCACGCGGAAGATGCCCCACATGTCGCGGCCGGCCGATCCTGCCTCTTTCCGGAAGCACGTAGAGTAGCCCGCGTACTTGACCGGGAGCTGCGTCTCGGGAGAGTCGAACCACTCGTCCGAGTGGAAGGCGGAGATGGGCTGTTCCGAGGTTGCGATCAGGTACTTCTCGTCGTCTGCAGCGATGACCTGTGCGATGTTGGTCAGTCGTGTGGGATCACAGCGAACGCATATAACCCACCTTGTACAACTCCTCGTCAAACTGATCAAGCTGCGCGGTCTTGGCCATGACCTCCTTGTTCATCATGAACGGCGGCTGGACCTTCTTGTAGCCCTGCTTGCGCAAGAAGTCAAGACCGTACGAAATCAGCGCCTGATTGAGGTCGATGCCGTCGTTTGTGAGGAAGTAACCTCGGTGGCCTGCAATCTTGGCACCTGGACACATCCTACATCGAATCGGGCCATCTGCAGATAGCGAAGCACGTTTACTCACCTCGTTCCATGTCGATCGCATCTAGTCGCATGAGCACCTCGTGATGAGGCATGATGTCCGACTTCTTCTCCACATCCTTGCCCTCAGGGTGCCATGTCTTCAGGGTGGCGTTGTCGTCCTGAGTTGCCTCATAAGTGTCGATGCCCTCACACATCGATGTCTATACGTACTTCTGTCAAGCTGACCGGGACGTTCTTGCCTACGATGTTTCCGACTGTTGAAGCTCTCTGGCGCATCTTCGCCTCCAGTTCCTTGGACTCTGTGCGCTTCGCCGCTACCTGCGCGTCAATGTCCTTCTTCTTAGCGACGAGCTCGTCTGCGTTCTCTTTCGCCTGCAGGAATCAGTCAGCACACACACTTCTGCGCTAGGACGAGCGACGCGCCTTCTTTTTCGCTGCTATCTCCTTCTGCACGCCATTGACTGTCTTGGCTAGATTGTTCGCCTCGAAGTCCACTGTCGAAGAAACGTTGCAGTTTCGCCATCGACCACGCAGGAGGCTCCTCACGCACGCTTGACCCAGTCCGTGTACATCTGAATGATCTCGTCTACGAGCTCGACCGAGAGGCCGCGCTTCCGCTGCGACTCCCGGATCTCCTCCGCGTTCCCTCCCTTGTTGTCGATGAAATGTAGCACGTCGAGAGTCATGATCGCAGGTTTGGTGCACGGCACGTAGTCAAGTGGAAGGATGCAGAAGATGTACAGTACTTCGGTGTATTTTGAAACCTTGACTCGATCGATGATGTTAAATCCAAAGTAATCGATTCGGCGGGCATATACTCTCTATAAAGCTGTGCTTTCTATCTTATCCATGCCGTTTGAATCTCAGATAAGCGAGGATGATCTCCATCCTGATTCCCGAGGCTTGCGTTAAATCTCCGAAAGGGTTCTATCAAGGTCATTTGACCTCCGCCCGCTACCACGCTCCCGTCTTCGTGCGTTTGTTCCGAATCCCCTGGGCTGCCCCAGTCGCCCTTTGTCCCAAGTTCCCCTTCCCCAGACTCTGCATCCTCTGCTGGACTTCGTGCTGGCCAACTTTCGTCAATCTATGTGACGATAGCTCGCTGGTTGTGCGCTTGGTGCGAGCTGCGCTGCAGGACCACCAATCATCTCGACAACACGAGTCACAACCACAATAGTACGCAGGCAAGCCCTGAGCTCACAGAGAGGATACGCTTACCTGCTAGGCACAACATCATCATCATCGTCATCGTGCAGAATCCACGCGGTATAGAACTGAGAAGAGTGGATGATGTGGAAGGGCGTCTGTGCATGGTTGTTGCGCTGCGCGTGGGTGGATGGGGTTGAAGGTCTCTGTGAGCAATAGTAATGGGAAAATTTGTCTGCTATCCCCATGTACGTATCCCATGAGTGAACTTGCAAGAGAAGGAAGAATGGTCGTCTTGAAGTTTGAGACAAAGTTGAGCTGGCCGAAGTCGTCGCCACAAGGGCGCGAAGCAAGGGCGATGCTGCTTGACCCACGACCACCACCTTGACCACGTCCTCGTCCCCCTCCTCCTCTGATAACGTCCTCCCTGCTCGTCGATGTCGGGCAAGGCTCCGCCGCGAGCACCGCGAGCATTGCTAAATTCCCTCCCTGCATCGGCCCCTGCTGTCACTGCCCCCTCAGCCACTTCGGGCGCGTCGTCCACCTCACGCATAGGAGCGACGCCTCCTACAGGCCCGCGAAGTCTTCTCAATGCACAAGCTGGGGTCAGAGGAAGAAGCGCAAAACCGTATCTGAATGGACACGGCAGCATCCCGACAGGCCCAGCCGCATCTATACCCACCGGGCCCTCGGCGCTGAAGGGCAAGCAAGTCGAAGTTGGGAGAGCGCAGCCAGGTAGCTCGAGCGGCGTAGGTGGACTTCTCTTGGGCGACACGTAGACCCGTAAGCTCAAGGATATTTGCTCCCATTTTACAGGCACAAGTAAACGGCGCAGGTGCAATCCCACAGGAGCCCACAGCGTTGAACGGCCGACATCAAGCTATCTCGTTCAAACTCAGGCCAAGTACATCTTCATCATCTCTACGGAACGGTGATGGACCACAACCACCGACATCGCCAAGACTGCGTGCATTTACACCCTCGCAGCCGTCTTCAGCACCACCCCCACCACCCCCGCCGTCAGAGCCTCCTCCGCCACCTCCGCCTTCATACGAACCTCCGCCTCCTCCACCACCCTCATCAGAACCCCCACCACCTCCACCACCTGCAGAGGGTCCTCCATCGCTCCCGCCACCTCCATCGGAGCCTCCGCCTCCTCCGCCACCGCCTTCTTCTGCTCCTCCCCCTGCACCCCCTCTCCCGCCATCCTTTTTTCCACCTCTACCCGCAGGCGATGCTCCTCCATTGCCACCTTCATATCCACCCCCGCCTCCGTCGGAAGAACCGCCGCCATTTCCCACCGCCCCCGAACGGTTACCGCCAACAGGACCGCGGCAGGGATATGGTGTGGCCTACCCAGGTCAGCACATCGACGCCCGACGATTTCCTCCCCATATCCCTACAGGACCGCGTGTACATGGACTTCCTTCAAGTCCACGACCCCCATCTCCTTCAGAACCGCCTCCTCCTTCAGAACCGCCTCCTCCTCCACCACCGCCGCCGCCTCGAACACCGACTCCTCCAATACTCTATTCCCTGCCGCCCCTACCGCCATGGCCGCCTTCCCCGTCCGAGTATCCTCCTGGGAAGAGCTGGCGGATCTTGTTCGACTATGCTCTGGACAAGGATCGTGACGGTCAGTATCGGTTGCTCGCGGACAAGCTACGGGAGAAGGGCATGGACCAAGGAGAGGAGCCACGGGTCAAAGGTAAGGGGAAGGGGAAGGAGATTGTTATCCGTTACGCGGGCGAGGTGATAGACGGGGAACACGAAGCTGTCACACGGGATCCGCGCAAGGAGACGAAGGTGAAGCGATTACCCTCCTTACGGCCTATGAGGATGGAGCTTCTCCAGTGCAAGTACGAGGTGAGTCGCAGTTTTCCTGTATGCTTTCTCGCCGATGTTCATGTATGGCAGTACGACGCAAACTCCGCTGGACCTCCGCCTCCAATCAGCGTGCTGGTTCTAGGCATTTCTCCGCTCATGCCCAATCAGAATATACGACGGCATTTTGGCGTACATGGTACCATCACCTCCTTCGAGCCGCAAATAGACAAGTCCAGCGGCGGCGCCCTTGGCATCGTGTTCATCAGATACACGTCGCACGAGGAGGCGAAACAGTGCGTAGAGAAGGAACACGGGAAGAAGCTTTCGCTCGCGGTTCCCGGAGTTGGCGAGGGCGACGAGCTGCGAGTGGTCTTTGACGGTGAGGGCAAGCTACTGAAGGCGGTGCAAGCGGAGCTGGATGGGCGGAGGCGACGAGAACGGGAGGAAAGGCGGCGACGGGAGAAGGGGGAGAAGGAGAAGGCCGGCCACGCTTCTGCGCACCTCAAAGCGACCCCGACGTCAAGTGCGGCGCAAACGCCCGTGCATTCAAATAATCCCTGGCGTTCAGGGCCGCAAGCCATTCCCCGTCCTCCGCATCCTGGACCCCGACCTCCGCCGCCCAATGCGCATCTTCCTATGCGCCCGCAGGGGACCACCCCGATTGCTATCTCGCCCGCGCCCGAGAAGGGGAGTCCGTTGCCCAACGGGACACCGACAGGGCCGCGGAACGGCGTTGTCCCTCCCGGTGCTCGTGTACGACGTCCACCGCCGACCATGTTTCGCGCACGCAACGTTCACGTCGCAGCCGTACCACCAGCCAACATCCGTCCTCCGATTCACCTCTTTCCGAACGGCATCGAAGCAGGCCCAGTGCTCCCGCCTAGTATGCGTTTCAGCATGGGCGACCGCAACGCGCCACTACCTCTCCTCCCCTCGCGCTCGCCATCGCCAGTGTCGCGACGACCCGCAAACTGGGGAAGGAACGCGAAGAAAGTGGATTACGACGTCGTTAAGGCAGAGCTTGCGAAGAACGGCCTCGAGCACATCGCGATCGACGGACACGTGGGGAGTGTGCGGGAGGATGATGTGCGGATGTTTCTGGAGGGCTTCCAGATCGACCAGGTGCGCACCCTTAACATGCCTTCTGCGCGCGGTTTATGCGCGGGCGGTGGCGGTTACGTTCAATGTGCTGACCATGTGCTCGCGCGCAGATCCTGCGCGATCGACATAGCTGGTACGTCACGTTCAAGACCAACGACTCCGCGCGCCGTGCATCGCTCGTCCTCAATACGAGCGGCCGCAAGCTCGCGAACTACGCAGTCAGCGTGACCGTCCGCGCGGCACCCACGCACGTTCCTACTGCCCACAAGACACAGTGGACCGATGCCGAGCTCGTCGAGCAGGCGGAGAAGACGATCCTCCGCGACCTCCGCGCCTTGCTCGAGAAGGATGTCGTGGAGCGCGTCGTCGCCTCGCAGGTCCGACGGGTCGTCACCGACGAGCGGACGAAGAAGGGTACGCGCGTAGCGGACACTCCCGTCGCGGTGGATGGACATGCACCCGAAGTGCACGAGGCTCTCGACGCGAAGTACCTCGACAAGACGGGGCTTCGTGGCCTGTCCTTTCGCAAGCAGAAGAAACGGGCGCGTGAGGAAGTCATTGTTGTCGCGAGTGAGACGCCGCCACCGCTCGAGAAGGTGCAGGATGAGGACGAGGAGGTTGTGGTGGAAAGACCGAAGAAGAAATCGAAGAAGACCGCGCTGAAGAAGGTGGTCGTCGAGAAGGTCATCGAGTCGGAGGACGAGGAGGCGCCGGTGCCACTCGTGCCCGTCGAGATCCCACAGCCACGCAAGCGCGCACTGTCGGAGGTCAGCGAGGTCGATATCCCGGTCCCTGTCAAGAAGAAGGTCAAGACGAAGGTGTCCGAGGACGGTACTACCGTCGTAGTGCGCACCAAGAAGTCCAAGAAGGTGCTCAAGGATGCCACTCTTGCCACTCAGGAGAAAAGCGTCTTTGCAGAGGAGATCGTACATGAAGTCCTCCCGGAGACGCTTCCTTACGAGCTGCCCGCTGTCGCTCAAGTGCACGTTACTCCCGCCTTCGATTCCCGACCGTCTACTCCTGCCACTCCGGCCCCCATGCCTGCACCCGAGCTTCCTGCTGAGCCGGACGTTCCGACCATTGACCCAATTGCCGAAGGGATCTGCGAAGACGAAGAGGACATGTACTTTGCGAAGCTCGCCCTGGAGCGCAGCCTCTTCGGCAAGTCATTGACATCCGCGCCCGAACCAGAGCCCGAGGGACCCTCGCCATTTCGCAAGCACGTCACGGGCTCCGCGCGTACAGAGGGCTACTACAAGATCTCGCACGCGGAGAAGTCCGCCTACGTCGCGCAGTACGTCTCGCGCGGTATGCTCAACGTCGCGGCGGCGGAAGCCGAACAAGCGCCCCCGCAACCTGCGGTCACGTCTTCACGGTCCAATCGTGCCAATGCGCGGCGGCGTGCTCAGGGCCTGGAAGAGATCAACCAGGTGCAGCGCGCCATGGCGCTGTCGAAGGGTGAGGCCGCAGCGCCGGACTCGGTCAAGTACAACCAGCTGCAGACGCGCAAGAAGCATCTCCGGTTCGCGCGGTCGCCCATTCACGACTGGGGTCTGTACGCGATGGAGAAGATCAGTCGCGGCGAGATGGTCATCGAGTACGTCGGCGAGGTCATCCGTGCGCAGGTCGCCGACAAGCGCGAGAAGGCGTATGAGCGACAGGGCATCGGGAGCAGTTATCTCTTCCGTATCGACGAGGATTTGGTGGTGGATGCGACCAAGAAGGGCAACCTTGGGTATGTCTGCATGTTGAGTGTACTTGCGGACAGTAGCTAACCGTTCTGCAGTCGCCTCATCAACCATTCTTGTGATCCAAATTGTACTGCGAAGATCATCACGATCAGTGGCGAGAAGAAGATCGTGATATACGCGAAGCAGGACATCGAGCTTGGCAGTGAGATCACCTATGGTGTGTACCCTGAATCGCCCACGCTTCGGCCATACATAGCTGACATGTCTTCGCGCGCGCAGATTATCATTTCCCTATTGAACAGGACAAGATTCCTTGCCTCTGCGGCTCCGCAAAGTGTCGTGGGACTCTCAACTAGACTGCGCGCTATGTTTATATGTCGGTATTCTTCACATACCCTGCTGTGTCACATCGTTTGCCTCGCCCCGCCCAGTCTTGTGTTGCCTTGCCGTGCCCTGTCGTGCCCTACCTTGCCTGTCTCTCTTCGCCATCCATCGCTGTCATTCTCCGCATTCTTCCGCCACACAACTGCACATTTGTATCTTATATGTAACGCATGTTTTATTATCCCGCCGTATGTACGGTCAAGTAATACACCCCGACACGCGGTTGCAACGCGTGCGCTGCATGCGCCATGCCTAGATGTGCTTGTGCTTCCATCATACCGCAGACTTGCGTGGCTTAGCTATAGTGGTACTTGGCGTGCTCCGCCATCCATACTGTTGGTGTATTAGGCTGCATTGAAACCACGAACATAGGGGCATAGATACGTGTATATACCCCCGTACTGATGGGCGATGGTACAAATCCATGTATGTATTTCGAGGCAGGCATTAAGGCGTTGTGCGGAGCAATTTCATCAGAACCCATGCTTGGAATAGTGTGTTTGCGCGTCGTTACTCGTCGAGTCTTTGAATATACTGAGCTTCGGATTCGGCCTCGGCAGTGTGCGTATATTTATTCTGGTCCAACGCGCGTTGAGCCGCGAGCCGGACATATGGCGCATTCGTTGTCGGATTTCCCGAGGGGTCGGAAGCATGGAATACGAACGTAGCCCAGTAGAAATTCTGTGCCGAATCGACATTAGCTGATCAAATCCAAAACCTTCATGTTAACAACACTCACCATGCCTACTACACATATTCTGTCGATGGTTGAGTGTCGGTCGCCTGGGCCGCGGACACACTTGCGATGGGGCATTCCTTGTATTCGCCGTAGTTGGCCCGCAATTGCGCTGGCAGCATTGGTGCGATATGCGCCTGAAAGCCGGAGAAGTTCCATGGGGTAACGAGAAATTTGGCCGCGTTGCATCGGAACTTCACTCGTTCGGATCCGCTAATGAACGAGAACATAATTTCGCAAGTTTCGAGGTTCTTCCTCTCGGGGCCGCAGTAGGGCCGGCGTGCAGAGTTGGAGCGATCATTCTTGAGCCAGGTGTTCTTGATCTGTTTGACGACATCATCCGGAAATAACGAGAGGCTGGAACCTGTGGACTTGAAGTGAGTCTGTGGACGACCGCCGTGACCGGGTGAGTTGGGCCTGACAAATATCCAAAACAAGCGGAATGTTGGTTTGTATCGTGAGCGCCTCAAATCCGTCTGCCGAGTCGTATTTAACGTCGACGCCTGCTTTGGGAACTAAAAGTGTCATCGACTCCATATGGAGACGCCATTTTGTGTCAGGGTTTGGGCCTTGTTGCCAAACATATATCCTTGGGGTCCATTCTACGGTCATCTGCGCAGGAAATTCGGGTCCAAAAATGATAAAAGGATCTCTAAGCCTAGACGTGCGTGGATTATTGAGTGGCATTACGCATAGTATTGAGATACGAAATACGACGTACGGCGTTCCATCAGCAATCATCCCCGAAGTGTTGGTATGTGCAGGATGGCTCAAGCCAGCGGTGAACCTTGACGGCTGCAGAATACTATAATAAGTGGGCATCGCCCAAGGTCTTGACGTGGGTGCACGGTGGATGGGTATTATACAAGATGGAGACATACGGAAAGGATATGCCGATGAGTCAGTTGATCGCAACGAACTTCACGCGTAATACACCGACCGCATGATACCAAGACCGAGGATGCCGTCGTAGGGTAAGTAAACCATCCGGTCGTTGGCTGCGTACGCAATCGTGTGAGGCAGCACGAGTTGGAGCGTTCTCTTTTTCTTGGTGTCCCAGTCCCAAGAATTCGCCACGGCCGCAAGCGTCTCGCGACTGTAGTGACGGATGTCTGCGTAATGTTATAGATTGCCTCACAATTTGGAGCGAGGCGTACTCACAAACACCGCTTCCATCGCCATATCGGATCGCCTCTTCACCCAACTCCGCTCTTGGGGCGCACTCGTCGTTATACGCCCCGAGGAATTCGTAGCTTCTTGGGATGGTAAAATGGCTGTCCCACGGTGGCCCGTTAAGTATTGTAATTGGAGGCCATTCCTTGGTACGACGGCCAGTCCACGACGCAGTGATTCTTCGATGATGTTGGCCGTAGAACCATCTTTTTAAAAATCGCGTAAAGGTTAGACTGGGTGCAACGTGTCCACCACTATATGTTGGCTCACAGCCTGTTCACGCCTGCGTTCGCGCACACCCCAAATTAGTTATCGTGATACACATAATGACACCGAAACGCTCGCTCACAGGCATCGATGCCAATAATAAAATATGCCGCGTTGAGTAGGAGGTTATCGGGCATCCTAAACTCCTATATACCTGTCAGCAGGAGGATAATTGCCGTCGTTTGCGGCGTCGTACGATGTGCATGCTGTAAAGATACGGTATCACAGTGGATTCTGCGTTGGCGGCGTTGATCGCATTCCGGGGCGCCTGCCTTAGACCGCGCCGCGCCGCTTGTGGTTTGGGACGTGCCACCTCAACGTCGTCGCCGTCGAAGAAGTCGAAGAGTTCGCCCGTCTGTTCATCGATGTAGTAACCATGCGGCGCACCGGGAAAAGCACGAATGTTGTTCCTCGTAGCGCAAGCCTGATAGTAAGGGGCGGTATGGTAAGAAACGGCGTTCGCGTGTTCGATCCGTCAATCGGTGCGGCCGCAGTTCCACTGCGTAAGCTTACATACCTTCATACCCGCGCAAAAGTCGTTGAGCATGTGTGGCGGCGTAAGGGGGAACGTTGGGGAAGGAACAGCCGAGTGCTGCATGCTATGGTCGGAGCGGGAGCCGTGCTCCCGTTAGTCGAGCGATGTAAGTTTCGTTCGTACTTTGCAGTAGATGGGGTTTTGTAACGCGCACTCCGAGACGGTCTTTATAGCAAAATTCTTGGTTGCACAGTCGAGCCCCATGGGCAATACTGGCCCCGCGATACATGGTCTGATAAGATGGAGTGTGGGAAGCGTTGGGACGCATGACCTGTGTCAGCGACACGAGAACCAGCACAAAAACAAAAGAGTGTCCGCTTACAGCAGGTGCGGAGCTGGGCCGCTCGCACGATTTCGTACAGTTGCCTGATATACACACAGGGCAAAACAGCAGCAAATAGCAGATGGAACGGATAGAACAAGTCCGTCAGAACCCTAGTGCGTCACGAACGATCATCGATACCATTTGTATAGACGGTCCCACGTTCTGCGAAACCCCATTGTTTCCGTAACCAGCGTTCAAAGGCACGGAATGGCGTGCACGTAGGCATGCCGGGACGTTCGGACGACGATCAGCCACGACGGGTTTGCCAGCCCGGCTTAATCGCCCGGTCGTCATAAGGAGAGCGTCAAGAAGGGCACATACGACTCCTCCTCAGCCCTAGAGACAAGGATATCAAGGCAAAACGACAAGAGGGAAACGAACGACCCACCCGCGCGAACCCATGCACTCCCAGTTACCGACAGATGAAGGGCACATATGGCAGCGACTCCGAATCCCTGAAGCAATTGTTAACAAAGAAAGATGAAAACGAACATGCATCGCCTACCCACGCAAACCCGCGTAGTCCCAATCCACATGTAATCCCTTGGCATGCCAGCTAGGATAAAATTCGACCCACTGGCTGTCGACCTGCCGATGGTGCAAGAGCGCGATGAACGCCAGCTCGGGACCGGTCTGCATGATGTGCAGGATTTCGAAGCCGATTGCCTCGAGCTTCTGGCGCCAGCTTTCGCGGCGGTGGGATTCGAGGCAATACAGCTTGCATGTCTCTTCAAAATTGAGGTTGAGATGGAACGTTCGGAGAGAACGTAAGCCAGTTAGAATGCTTGCGATACGCCCCTGCGTGGCATATTGGGTAAAGGCGTCCTCGTTGATATTCATGAGGACTCACGTATGGAACACAGCTATTCCTGTCTTGTCGATAGCGATGGATCTCCAAGTGTGCCAAGTACGGCGTTTCCGAAATGAGATAATGAAGGAGATCTTCCTCCGAGTTGTCGGCTTGGTATACGAGCTCCAGATCCTGCAGACGCGTTAGGTTCAAACGTTTGAGGATTTTTAGGCAAGAAGAAGACGATAAGATCGGCGCATCCCACACAGCGTCACCCGGGCAGTAGAGGCGGTAGTAGTATCGGGGCCAATCGCGGAGGGACAGATGCGTGATAGATGCGTGAGGATTGCGCCTATTATGGAGAAGATGGCGTCGTCGGGATCAGGATAAGCGATAGTCAGGGATCTGAGGTGGAGCACCGTGTTAAAAGAGGATGAGCTGATTTGTTCGCCTGTGTGGTCTGCACTCGTTGACGCGGCCACTTGGAAGGACAAGCGACGGAGGGAGGGCATGCCACCCACAAGGGATGACAGGGTGATCGTGGGCGTACCGTCCACAGCCCGCCCGTACAAAGACAGCGCTTGAAGACGCGGCCAATGGAACTCCGACATCCGCGCAAGAGGAGCCGTCTCGAAGGGGAGGGTGAGCGACTCCGCAGTAGCTGTCATGCCGAAGACAAGTGCTGATAAACACGCCGCCTCGAGCATGTACTCTGCGGCAAGGTCGGACTTCTCGAGCGCACTCGCGGATTCTCTCCAGGTGTAGGGAATATATGCCAAGGCAGTGAGTCTGTTCGAAGCCTGCGCGACTTCTGCTTGGGAAAACGGCTGGATATTGGTCCACATGGCGTTGCATTGGAATCGGATGGATGTGATATGTGGCATTCCCAGACAAGTTGCGATGATGTACCAGGGGACGCCGTAGTCAACTGTACGAAAAGTGACGGTGTGTATGTTGGGTAGGTGCTGTAATTCGAAGCCGAAATTGTCGTGCCAGCCTGGCAGCCAATATCTCTGGATGAAGATCACATGTCTGCCAACATTGATGAGCGGGGGATATACTACTGTAGGTTCGAAGTAAAGTTAAGCACGTACCGGATGAAAGGGCGGGCATAAACTGGGGGTAGATCTAGGTTGTGGGTGGTGTGGGTTCTGATAAGGCAGTCACGGAACAACACTGGCACGCAGGAGTTGCGGAGGCCACGGGATACGCAGGAAAGGTTCTTGATCGCATTCCTGCCAGGGTCGCTTAGCAGTGTCTCGAGAATGGCATTGAAGACGTCGTTGTGTAGGTTTTCCAAGCCGCGGTGTGGCAGACAGGGACTCGGAGGCATTGCCGCCTTGGGTGATGGTTCAGTGCACATGGTCTGGCACATGTCTGTAGGCTGGATCGATTCGTGGACTTCGTGCGACATAGAGAGCGGAGGAAAAGTTGGATAGAGCGGACAGAGGATGGTCCAAGTCAGGGATGTCGGCGCTCGCGGACCTTTCTTAGACTGGGTCGCCCGGACCCGGGGTCTGACGCGAGGTCTGGCGGGGTCTGACCAGGACGCGGGGGTCCGCACGTGCCTGGTGACATCATGGCCAGAGCCTGGGGTCGGGACGTCTTGACTCTTGACCGGCGTAGCGCTCTCTTACGCTGGACATCCACTCCTTACTGAGGTCGTAACGTATCTCGAAGTCTCCTTATGTGCCTTACATTACTCAACTTACTTGCGAAAGCGTGTGCACGCGACTAGACAGCGATCTGGGAGGCTGGTGAACATCATCTAGATTGAGTGAATGCCAGTTTTATCGACTGCCTTCATTCTCCTCGGTCGTCGACAGCCTCCTCCTGGTGGGAACAACACTGCGTCGTTCCGAGATGAATTATGTTAAGCTCTGATCTTGTGCTAGTGCCCCGGCGACCACCGTTGTGATCCGCGGGTGTGGGGTTTTCACTCAGGTTGTGTACACGTTCTAGCTCAACTTGTTTAGCTGTATCTCACCCGTAACATACTACTCCAAAGCCATAATATGTATACACGGGCTTGAGGCTTATGCTGCGTACCCTGCCTTGGCCTTCCAACGCAATACAGTCGCGTTTCTGCTTTCCTTCAGCGTTCGTGGTCGGCCTCGAGCGATCTGGCGTAGTCACGTGCGGACCTCGACCGGGGTCCGACCTCCAGAGGTCCGACCTTGAGGTCCGCAGGTCTGTCCGCGGTCCGACTGGGTCCGCAACATCCCTGGTGAGAGGCAAGGGCACGAGTGCGCGGCTATATATGTTCCCGGCTCTCTCACTCTCACTTCCACCGTCCACGGTCGTCTCTTTGCGTCAATATTCGTCGTAGACACAACCCAACAGGACGAACGTTCACATCCACATGGACTTTCCACGCAGCACCATCTGGTAGCGCGTGGACGGACTTGGCGAGACACCCCGCTCGTCGGGTAAAGCGCTCGGGACGGATCATGCCACCGCCCGCGCGTAGACAGACGTCGGGGTGCAGCATGCGCTCACCACTGACCAGGTCTCTCCAGACCACCATGATCTCAAGGCGCGCTCTTACAACTCTGCGGCGGGCCCCTCTGTCGCGCGCGTTGTCGTCGCGTGCCTCTGCGGTGCTGTCTGCGCTGGACCTCCATTCTGGAAGAGAGCTCTCCGGCGTGTATGACGGCGAATGGCATGGCTCAGGCGAAGTCCTGCAGAGCGTATGCCCAGCAACGGGGGAAGTTTTGGCAAGGGTTCAGTCGGTGCGTGCACATTTGTCTGCTCACTTGTCGTGCATTCCCTGCCATGCCCGACGCCTGGCGACGCGCCTGTGGCGCAACGCCCCCGCATCCACCAAACGGCAGATGTTCTTACGCTTGCATGTCTGACTCGTGTGTACAATAGGCCACTCCCGCCGAATTGCAAAGAGCTCTTGAACGCTCTCGGGAGGCTTACCAAGTCTTCCGCAATGTCCCTGCACCGAAGCGCGGTGAGATATTGAGGCAGATTCGGGAAGCGCTTGCAGCCAAGGTCCGTGCTACGACCCCGACATCATACGGCCGAGAGGTTTACGCTACTGTAGCGAGATGCACTGGGTGCACTGATTACTCTAGAGATGGGGAAAATCCGTACTGAGGGTGTCGGTGAAGTGCAAGAGTTCGTAGACATCGTAAGTGTCCTCGCGCTACTCTGTAAATGCACGCATCATTGACGTGTATATAGGCGGACTACGCTGTGGGACTATCGAGGATGATGAATGGACGCGTCATAGCGTCAGAGCGTCCGGGACACTCAATCCTTGAAGGTCAGTTCTTCCAGCAAGACATGTTCCGCACAGGCACTAACGCAGCAGTAGTTCCCAACCCTCTCGGTGTAGTCGCGGTTTTGTCCGCGTTCAACTTCCCCGTGGCCGTATATGGCTGGTACGCTCACCGATATTTTATCCCCATTGACTTTTGACACGCATATATTCAGGAATCTCGCGCTCTCGCTCGCGGCCGGTAACGCCACGCTCTGGAAGCCTTCGCCAAGCACCTCGCTCTGCGCCATTGCAGTCACGAAGATCGTGGCCGGTGTCCTAGAGCGCAACGGCGTGCCCGGCGCAGTCGCGGGCCTGGTGACAGGTGGCAAGGACGTCGGTGTCGGCATCGTGGGGAGCAAGCACGTCGATATGGTGTCATTCACCGGCAGCGAGGCTGTCGGCCGCCAGGTCGGCTCCACTGTCCAATCGCGCTTTGGCAAGGTCCTGCTCGAACTTGGAGGAAACAATGGTAGGCTTTGAGTGCTCACATCGATCCCTTATGTGACACTGACGAGTTGCGCTTAGCTGCGGTCGTTATGCCCGACGCGGACCTGGATATGGCCGTCCCGTCCGTGTTCTTCGGCGCAGTGGGCACCGCAGGCCAGCGCTGCACGTCCACGCGGCGGCTTTATCTGCACAGCTCAATCGTGCAAGCCTTCCTCTCGCGGCTCGAGTCGCTCTACCAGTCCGTGCGCCCGGGCGACCCGCTCGACCCTGCGACGCTCCTCGGGCCACTGCACACGCGCGCCGCGGTAGATATCTACCACAACGCGGTTGAGCGCTTGCAGAAGACGGGCGCGGAGATCCTCACAGGCGGCGCAGCGTACAGTGAGCTGCCCGCGCCGCTGAACGGGGGCAACTTCGTGATGCCAACCATCGCGATCCCCCAGGCGGTGGACGTGAAGGACCCGGTGTGGAGCACGGAGACGTTTGCGCCGGTGCTGTGTGTAGGCGTGTTTGACGAGATTGAGCAGGCGATTGAATGGAACAACGGCGTGCCGCAGGTACGTACTGTGGCTATTGATCACGGCACGCAATGTTTTGACGATAACGGCTGTGCAGGGCCTGAGCAGCAGCTTGTGGACGCGCGATATCCGGAACGTCGGGAAGTGGATCGGTCCTGCGGGTTCTGACGCAGGCATTGTCAACGTGAGCACTCCTGTTTTATTGTGTGGATGGGTAGGCTGACAGCGTTTCCTTAGGTCAACGTAGGCACGAGTGGCGCCGAGATCGGTGCTGCGTTCGGCGGAAACAAGGTACGTCTCCTTGCCATTCGCTATCTATTTCGCGCCAACTGACTGTTTGTATTTTCTCAGAGCACAGGCTGGTATGTCACTTTCCGGGGCGCACATCTCGCTCTTTTCAAATTACTAACGATGTTCACAGGGGTCGCGAGTCGGGTGGCGACGCGTGGAAGCAGTACGTCCGCTGGAGCGCGTGCACACTCAACTTCTCGGATGCCGCGCCCCTTGCGCAGGGCGTGCAGTTCTCCAACCCGGCTTGAGTCGGCATGCTGCTCTGCCCTCTCGGACAATTGTAGCATTAGCATACAGGAAGTTGGATCTCACTGGACTCTCCCAGAAGCGCGGATGTGTGATATACTCGGATCATTACAAGTCGGCGAAGAAGGTAGGTTCTGCTTCTACTGTGTTCTTGCCCTTCTTGCGCTTCGCCATGTTCAGCGGGTCCTGCTCTTTCTTCCGTTTCCGCTGCCTGGGTTGCTCGGCAGGCTCTTCTTCGCCGCCCGACGCCTCCTGTACTTCCTCGCCCTCGTCGTCCGACCTCTCTTGCTCCGCAGAGGCCTCCGCTTCGACTTCGGTCACCTTTTCGTCTTCTTCGTCCGAGTCCTCACCGACCGCGGCGGCGCCGTCTCCCGCATCATCATCGGACTGTGCCTCCTCATCGCTACCCTCCTTGTCGTCGTCCTCGAACACCTCCTTCAAATCCGTCAACTTCAGCATCTCCTCGTGGCCCGCGCTACCGACCCAGCGACCCTCGCCGCCCATGTCGACCGCAATGCGCTCGATCGGGAACTCGCCGTGGTCCGTGACGACCCCTAAGAGCTTCGTCGGCAGCAGCTGCACCGCTCGTAACAACCCGTCCGAGGACCCAGTGAGTATCGTCGAGTGCGCGTTCGGGTAGTGCGACGGGATCGCGCAGAGCGCGTCAATCGACTGGGGGTGCCTGTCGCGCGCATAGGGTGAGTGGGACTGGGAGACTCGAGATGTGAGGGGGGCTTACCCTGGTATGCGGTCTACGCAGTCGCCCCAGCCGCTTTTGCGGTTGAAGATGGAGAGGATCCCGAGCTGGGTTCCGACCACGACCTTCTGCCCGCTGTGAGGTGTATATTAGATCGCGGTCGGGAGACGTAGAAAAGGGGAGGGCATACCCTTTTATGGGCAGTATGGAGAGGAGCTCGTCCTCCTGGTCTTCTGACTGCGCGAAGGGTTCCACCTTTTTTGACCGCACGTCCATGACCGACAACGATCCGTCTCCGCTAAGAGGAGCGTAAGGGGAGACGTGAACATCTTGCGCGCAGATCACGCACCTCGTCGCGACGAGCTGTTTCTTGTCGTCCAGCCACATGAAATCCGAGATGAAGTCGAAGTGATGGGTGTACTGTCGCACCGCGTCTGGCTTCCGCGGATCCCAGAGCTTTCACGCGCGCGGTGTTGAGTACACTCCGTATGGCGTCGCGCGCATCCACAGCGAACGCACCTTGATAACCCCGTCATCATCCCCGGACGCGAGCAGGTTAGGGAGTAGACGCTTCATGCGGTTGATCGGCGCACTTCCAGCCACTGCCCAGGTCAGCGAGCCGGTCGCAGCCCCGAGCCTGTGCGAATGCTCACTCGTGCGCACCCGCGCGGGTGTCGACCACCTCGCCCGTTCCTACGTCGATGGTGCTGCGGTACCGCGCCGAGTGTAAGTCGAGGGCCCCGTCCGCTCCAAAGGTGATAGCACGCACTGGATTGCTTTTGCTTTCCCCGCCGCCCATAACTGGTCGCCGTCCACGCTGAGCGCGAGTGCTCTGCACGACTTCTTGGACGGCCGGAGGGAAAACTTTGCTTCATGGCTGCCCTGTTCGTCGTACCCGAAGGCCTTTATATGGCCCGTGAGCAGTCCAGTGTAGACTATAGGGCGATTTGGATGGAAAGCGAGGTCGAAAATCTGTGCACCGACGGGGATGTCTGGCATCTTGACGAACGAGCTATAGTAGTGGGATCAAGTCCGGAGGAGGGTGCAGAAGCGCCTGGAAGCGCCCATAGCAAAGCTTCGACTGCTGCCGACGACTTTGTAGTCTGCGCTATGCTACGAGCCGATACAACTTTCTCTCCTACGATTAATGAGTCTCTATCACTCAGGTTATGTCCACTGATTACTTGTCTCCCCGTTGCTCAAGGGAAGGAGCACCGAAGGATATGGACTCCGAGTCGTTTTAGTATGTACCAGGTGAGTCGACGAAAGCCTCTTCTCACCGGCAACCGCCCAATTCCTGACACGAATGAAGCCGATAGCATATGTCTGTCCATAACTATCTACACCCAACAATCATCCCCAACAGTATCCAAGTCGGGTGTGACGCGCAAGTTTTGTGCATTTGGTAACGTTAACGCTGTTTGCACGGGCTCGGGCGGGCGGGGTCAATTGACGGGCGGGACTTCTCAATCAGAACTGAAGCACCCCATGCCATTCGCTGCGGGATACGGTTTGTTCTGGTGCGAGGACGTAAGTTCCGTCACGACCGCCCCCTATAAGTAACGATGCTCGTTTTGAGCGTATCATCTATCGCGCCCGCCTCAACATGTCTTCCTTTCCAACAGTGGACCTTGCTAGCGCCCCTCTCTTTACGCCCGTTTCAGAGCGGCTATCCGTAGCCGAGCGCATCAACCTATCCCATGAACGTGCGAAGGCCATAGGGCTACGCTACGGTGCGTATCGAGCATGTACATCTACACACGGTGACCGTACCAAAACTCACGATCTCCGTGTTTCTAGCGCTCACGATCCAGGATGTCCTCCAGCCGTCGAAGAAGTTTTGGGATATGTACATGGATTATATCGTGACCCACGATGGCGGGGCCGTCGCACTCTTCAGCATCCAGCTCAACCTCATGGCTGGTACATTTGCGCCCTTCGCGCAAAAGCGCCCAGAACTACGGCCGCTCTTGGAAGACGTCCTCGCTTTCCGCGTCTCGTAGGTCGCTCGTGGGTTTCGCTCGCAGACGGGTTAGCTGACCACAGACCATAGGGCACAGTTCATGCTGACGGAGCTGGGCCATGGTCTCGACGCGGCTAACATCGAGACAACTGCGACTATGAAGGACGATGGAAGTTTCGATCTGCACACGCCCAACGCTAATGCTGCGAAGTGGGTGCTTACCTCTACTGTGATGCGGTTATAATGTGATGAAACACTTTTACAGGTATATGCCTCCGACACTTCCATTTGGCGGCGTCCCTAGGGTGGCAATTGTCATGGCCAGGTTGATTCACCGAGGCCAGTTCAAGGGTCTCCGGCCGTTCGTTGTCTCTATAAATGACGGAAAGGAGATGTGCAAAGGCATCACTGCTCAGTCCGTCAAACAATGATAGTCCTTCACCGTACTAGCCTGACATACGCCCACAGGGAACTGCCAACGCGGACGGGTTCGAAAGCAATCGGCCACGCGCTCACTTACTTCGACCACGTCCCACTCCCCCGAGAAGCGCTCCTCGGCGAGCTCGACCCCAAGCTGCACCCCCGCGAGTACTTCCTGCGCACGCTCTGGCGCGTCAGCATAGGCTCCCTCAGCCTCACCGCCGTCGTCGCGCCTGGGCTCAAGATGGCCGCCTACATCGGCGCGCGCTACAGCCTCCGGCGCACGGTCGACAGCGGCGCGCGCGGCAAGCGCGTCCCGATCATGTCCTTCCGCACCCAGCAGCTGCCGATTCTGCACGCGCTGGCGCAGGGGTTCGTGCTCGAGGCGTTCTTCCGGCGCGCGGCGGGGTGGCTGACGGACACGCCTGTGGAGAATATCAACTTGAGGAACGCGATTTGCGCGATCGTGAAGGCGACGATGATTGGGCATTGGCGGAGGACGGGGATCACGATCGTGGACCGGTGCGGCGCGCAGGGCATGTTCGACTTTAACATGCTCTTCCCGATGGAGGTGTGAATCCCGCCTGTCCCTCGTAAGGACCCTTGCTAACATCGCGCGTCCATAGACTGAACTCCGGGGCGTTGCCATCGCCGAAGGAGACGTGCTCGCTCTGTGCCTACGTACGTATTTGCCATAACGTTCACATTCACTATCTCTAAGTGCGTGCGCTCGCAGGCCTCGCACCAGAACTACTGCTGGGTAGATACAGTATCCCTACCAGCGAGAATCCCTCCTCGCGCCTCGCAGTCCACGAGGAAAAGCTCGGCGTTGAGCTCAAAGCCATCATCGCCGCCGCGTCCGCGCATGACGGCAACGGACACCGCTCCGAGCTCGCTAACCAACTCCTCCTCCCGCGCTGCCTCCCGTACGTCGAGGCGATCGGGCACCGCATGGCGTATGAGGCTGCAACGGCTGCCGCAGTCCCTGCACCGCTTCTGCGCTTGTACGAGGCAGGGGTTGTCGGGGTGAACCTCGCCACGTATGTCGAATTCGGACTGGTGGCATCGCGGCGGAAATGGGCAGAGGAGGAAGCGACAGCGGTGTCGGAGGTGTATGAGAGATTGGAGGAGTTCTTGGAGGCGACGGGGGCGGCACCGTACGCACGGGCACCATGTGTCTCGCAGGAAGCGTGGGACGCGTACGTGGAGACGCTTCCGGTTTATGGCGGCGGCGTGGAGTATGACTGGCGGCAGGGCGGTGGTGAAGTGAAGGCACGCCTTTAAGCTACCATGGTTGCTCGGACATCTCATATCGTACTGCACTGCTTCATTTCATGAAATGTTCTGCTAGTGGTATGAACACATTACGCGCACAGTGAATGGGTGCCATCATCGAACGCATACTGGGTACCAGGGATTTTCTATACCTAGTGCAGTTGCAATCGAGCCTTGAGCTTGAGACCTTTACGAGCCGAGACACAGCACATGTCGACAAGGCGGTCTCCATATATCCGATACTTCCTTCATTCTCAGGCGCCATATTTCCTAGCTCGATATGTCCCGCTTCTCGATGCCACCCGTCTGAATACGCCGATAGTCAATCATCGTCTTACCCCTCCTGTCGCGATAAAAGACCATATCGCCTATAAAACAAAAGTTCGGTCAGTCCCGACCCGAGAGACTGAGAGAGAAGCGAACTGTAACGCACCCTCGTCGTCGACGAATTGGCAGAAATTATAGTTGTCCCACAGCGCCCGGAAGCACGGCTTCGACGAACGACGATAATACGGCCCCATCGCGCGCGCGAGGTACGCCGTTGCCGCTTCTCCATTGTACCACGGCATGCGCGGGAAGAAGTGGTGTACGACGTGATAGTGCGCGACTGTCCCATATCCGAATCATTGAGCACGGGCCTCCGAGACAAAAGAACACCAGTTGAAGGAGCCGACGCGCACCGTCATGGAGGAAGAAGCGCCCCTGCCAGCCGAGGAAGTCGCGGTCAACGGTGGCGGCCGCGCCGCCCTGAAAGCTCCATGCGCGGCCACGATAATGTGGCAGCGCAGGGTCCGTGTGGTGCAGGTATGTTATCATCACGAACCAGTGCGTGACGAGGACCCAGGGCACGCCGTAGAATGCGGCGACCCGCGCAAATCCGAATCGCGCACAGCCATACGCGAGCAGTGTCCCAGCGACAAGAAGGCCGACGTTGGACGCGATGACAGCGCCGCGCTGGGAGGGATCAAATATGATGGATTTCGCTGTATGGGAGGGGTGATTATTGGCTCTGTGCGCGCGAGAATGGAGGGCTCAGACCGGACGTACGGTCGAAGTGGTTCGTCCACTTGGGGTAGTGCTTTTGGCCGGAAACGTTCCATACTAAGTCATGCATTAGCACCGGCGGACAACTACTGGATACGTTATAGGGTACGCACGCAAATACGCCTCGAACGCCAACAGCTGCTGACGCACAAGCGTGTACAACGTATAAATCGGCGTGTCGCCAAAGTACTCGTCCCAGTCTATCTCCTTCGCGCCGGACGGGATACCAAGGTCTTGTCGTGTGCGCGGCACATACACTTCGTCTTTCTCCATTGACGCGTGATTACTGTGGTGCCGGTGGTGTCCAAACTTCCAGCTGAAGTATGGCGTCCACAGCAGGCTGTGAAGGGTCTGTATGCGTGATACTTAGTTGTGATTCGCTGCTATGGTATTACAGAGGCAGACGTACGAAGCCAATTATGTTGCAGACAACGGGGTTTGGGGAGAATGCGCCATGTCCACACTGTACAAGATTGTCAGCGCTACACGGAGCAGCTACGTAGGGCACTCAGTACCTCATGACCGATGACCCATATGCCTGTGAAGACGAGGCCTTGGAACCACCAGCTGGCGATGCACAGATAAACTGTCAGTGCCACTTCACGTGCAAGTAGGTGGATCTCTCACTATGTGATCCAGCAGGCAGTCCGCAATACTGTAGACGTTATCGCGACCAGGTGTGGCTGCAACATTGGATGGTCGCATAGCCAATCTATCTTGAGCGCAAGCACGAAGAGAATGGTGGCGAGCACGAGGTCGCGCAGGGCATAACCTAGCGCTTTCGCAGTGCTCCTCTCAAAGAGATGCGGTGGAATCTGGTCTCTAATTTCTTTGAGCGACCTATACATCGGACTCGTAAGAATCTGGTCAAACAGGCCACGTAAATCGCACGGGACTTACCACGAAGGCGGGACTAGCGGGGGCAGTTGGTCCTCCATTACTGCTGGGTGCGTTTTCCGAAGACCAGTCTCCACATATATGGGTGACGAAGTAATAGTCGCGGTACTAGACATCCTGGCGCTCAACGGAAGAGAAGAAAACGAGTCGAGTGTGAGGTTTAATAGGGGGATGAAACTAGAAAGTTGAGCTGGTGATTTGACCTGTCAAAGGCCATAGTTTACAGGCGTTCGGGTGACTGGGGGCACCGTGGCGCGTCCCACAGCTCTTGATGCAATATGGGGATGGCCATCTGCACTGCAGCATGTTGCGAAAATGGCCAATATCTCCGTGGTACGAGCTGGGAGCTCAGCTCGCTCAGGGAACATACTTAGAGCGCTAGAAGTAACCTTGATTCAGGCACGTCTCCATTTTCAGTGGGCGCGAGTCTGCACCTCTTCCGACAGGCGGGATAAGGTGGTGTAGGATGTGATGTTCCAGCGCGATGTCCGCAGAATCAACCGGTGCGGGGAGCTGCTCATCTATGTCGGGAAAGCGACGACGCTCGGGAACTCACCGCCTTGCGACACGTTAGTGCCATTAGCAAATACCCTACGCCTCCGGCCATGCTGTGCCCGGGAGAGAGTGCTGTCAGTGGGATAGCGTTTGCCAAGAACAATACGAGGACCTTCCGACTCGGATGTCCGCGCTACGCGCACCCTGTGTGCGCCGCCGTGAGAACAGCCGTTCGGGAACTCGGTCATGGTCCGAGGGAAGAAGTATGCCTGTACCCTGGAACAAGGATGCGGGATACAGGAACCGAGTACAAGTCTGCATCTTCCATTCTAGACGTGACGAGCGAGACCAAACCTACTTGAACGGCCTGGAGTCCGGTGGTGAAAGATGGAAGACCGCGGTGAAAGATGGAGAGATGCGCGCACGATGCGCGCGACGCTTTCGAACGGCTTCTGTTTTTAAGTATGTTCCTAACCTGAAAGGGCATTCACATCAACATAGTGTACTTAATCGTATCACACTGTCCGCAGCGCCGAACAATGCCGAAATAGCGTGTGGGCTCACCGTTACCCGTCGCCAGTCGGACTCCACCACGGCGACGAAGGGGTCGTTCAGCCTGTTGCTAGACAACAATCAGTTTAGACCATACAGAAGCAATCCAGTGTGAAGCTCAGAACTTGCTCAAGGTTAGATGACTCGGTTGGAGTCCAGCCTGGCGCGACATGATAAATGAGAACTGCGTACTGAGTCTTCGAAGTCTCGAACAGGCTGGTCCAATCCGATGTGGCCGCAGGACGGCCGTTGCAATCTGTGTCAGTGGCTGTAAAAACTACCGGCGCTTAACGTTTAACGCTCCTGCTTCGCTGCGCAAGTTCAACAGTATGGCGGCCTCGGGGCTTCAATTACCTCCGTTCGACTCAACGTAGCGGTAATGCGATCTGAAAAGTCGTGTGCAGAGCCATTGACAACTTGTAGCGTATACAGACATACGGCGGTGGCCCATATTTTCGATGCACTGTAAGGTTATTCGCACTACTAGGCGGGGCCACTATGGGTACAAACGGAGTCTCATTGTAATGATCAATCACAGCAGGACCTGCAGATCGTCAACTTCTGTTGGTACAAACCCGGTTTGCAAGTAATTCCTGGAAATACAGAGTCAAAAAAACATCCTGATGCCGCTGAAGTGCTACGGCCGTGGCAAATTACTCAACCCCTTCTCCGGGGCTAACCAAGACTGACCGCGTCCGCCTCAATCTGCACTTCGTCCACCAACTCGTCATGCTCCTTGCCAGAGGGAGGCGTCACCGCCATGACAGCCCTCCTCGCGGATCCGGTGGCATCCTTGTAGAACACGACATCGCCCTCGTCCTCAACGAAAAGGCAGTGCACGAACGAGCGCCACAGCGCGCGCAACACCGGCGTCGAGTCGTAGTTGTATGCGTCGCCGAGAAGCGGCCGGATCGCGTTGTGCGCCATCGGGAGGTTGTCTGGTCCCGGATGAATTCCGTGTCAGCGACGTTTCGCAGGCATCTGTAGGGGTGTGTCGCTTACAGAACGGGATCTGCGGAATGCGGTCAACAGGGTGTTCGAGGTGGTGTGAACAGGGAGGAGAGCGTACCATTGCGAAAAGATGGTGCGTGGTGTGGTGGTGGTTGACGCCCAGGAAGATGTACTTACCGACCCACCCTAGGAACGGCTTGAATCGCAGAAGTGTTAGGCATCGCCTTACTGAGCGCGAATGGGTGTGCATGCGGGAAACTAACTCGGTCAATGGTGGATAGCGCGCCGCGGGTGCGGCTCCAGGCGCGGCTCCGATAAAATGGCACTGTAGGGCACGAATGTTGCAGCTGACCCTGTTATTAGCGGGTAGCCGCCTCAAGAAACAGGGAATACGCACGAAGGTCATAGCCATCACCCTGCGAGGACATCGGAGTTAGACATTCAGCCGACGCACTCCGTCAGGGCGGACATACCAGTGGTTTGTGAGTAGGAACGGTATGAGGTAGATCTTCACAATGAAGGTCCATGAGGTGCAGCGGGCGAGAACGTACAGTGACGTGAACATGGCCGCGATGGCCACGTTCGACACGTGCACCGCGGCATACTCGTCCTGGGTGAACAGGCCGGAGTACGGGTTCCAGTGCTGCAATACCGGATCGGTCAGCCAGTACGCACAAGCCATCTGCTAGGACGATGACGTACGTTCGCGCCCTTTGGATAGCGCTTCGACCCCATAGTGTTCCATCTAGTGTGCGTGGGCATTCAAAGATTTCACGTTACAGAACGATATGGATACACTTACGTCAAGTAGGTATCTGCAGCCCACAAAGTGTAAGCGTGTAACCATTGTCTGACGGCAGACACTCACGCAGGCCAAGGAGCTGCATGCCGCACAAGCGACAGAGCTGGAAGATCGGGGACTCCTCGAATGCCTCCTGGTAGTCCCTCTTCGTCGCCTTCCCCGGTGGCGGTAACCTGTACGCGGACCGGAGGTGCGGTACGTACACCTCCTCCGTATCGATGTTTCCAGAGGTCTTGTGGTGACGGATGTGCGTCAGCCGCCACGAGAAGTAGGGCGTGAAGATGAGGGAGTGGCAGACGAGCCCTATCCCGTGGTTCACCCACTTCAGAGGCGAGATATTATCGTGGTCGGCCTAGTCCAGAGCAACATTGGTACATGATGGGGTACATAATTTGAGAACGTACTTCATGACCTAGAAGACAAGTAATCAGCCTTGAGACGTCAGCATTGTACGCGCGGTTGCAGCTCACCTACGGACCATAGGCCAGCCCACGCGATGCCCTGGCCGTTCCAATACACCAGCCAGAGCAACCATTTCAGTAAGTCCCGCCAGATACCAGGGAGGGCGAGTCGAGAGACCTGAGTGTCGATATTCCAGCCGAGTAAAATGAATAGCCCTGAAGCAAGAAACACTGGCGCGATGCCCACAAGTGCGCGACTCGTGCTTCGACGGAATGCCTCATTGGGGATCGCCCGCCGCAGGACGAGTAGATCGATGTCGGGTGGGGTGAACGCGGTGTGCATGCGGGCTGTGTATTCCGCGCCGTCGGCCAACATGACGTCCATAGTGAGTGTGCAACGGAAGATAGCGCGGTGTGGAACGTATTGGCGGCGGGGGCGGCAGCGAAGAGAGGATTATGACCCACGTCACGAGGCTTCCAAACATACCCTGTATCTAGACACAGTTTACGCCATACACGGGATTTGACGCAGATGCAACCGGGCTGGAACAATAGCATCGTTCCTTCTCCAAGGGGCTGAGTTCTAGCAAAACTCACTTGGGCACTCCCATGCGAGCAGGCAAAGATAAGCTCTGCTCCAGCACGGGCTGCGCGGGGTGGCACGCGCGCCGTGGGGCACAATGGAAACCAGACACCCTGGGCATCCGTGATCAGGAAGAGGTACGGGCGCGAACAGAACCACTTAGGCATCACCTATGTTCATAAGCATCATAAGATCCGATGTGAGCGTGGGCGGGACGCAATAGTACGAGCGACAGCGGACTTTGGGTTGCGCCTACATCCTTCGCATCGGCGCACCATCGCGAAGCACTGTGGCGGAGTTCCGGGGTCCTACATGTCCGCGGCCGAAGAACTTTGAGAACGTCGTGCTCGGCGGAATTCATTAAGGGCTGCCGGCGTATAGATGTAATCGGCACTAGGATGTGGGGTATCTGTCGTCTTGTCAGGTCGCCGAGTTCGCGAACATAGAACGGGCTATGAATTTACTTCCCCGGATATAGCGCTTGAAAGAAACGTCTGCAACTTGTCAAACCGGGACGCTGGCCGTCTTCCCGCATGATGGCGCCGGGAACGGGCTCCGCGGGCGCGTCCATGCAGAAATGCCGAGTTGCAAAAGCCGCACACATCATCGCAAGGGACATCAGGCTAGTGAGGTCTGAGGTCTGAGGCCTAAGGACATGATGAGAGAGATATGGCGGTCGCTCACAGTTCAAGAATATGCTGCGCCCCGGCCAATTTGCTGAACCCCTTCCCTTGCGAAAGGTTGCACTGAAAGCCGCGCTGAGGCCCTATTCGGCGAGCTTAGACCGGTGCTGCGTTAGTACGCGGCGTCTTTAGCTGGTTCGCCACAGCCGTCAGCTTGTTCCGACCCCCTCGTAGTTTCCATCGAATGGAGCCACTTGAAGGCAATGTCACCTGTCGGCAAAGGTTCGCAGTCGGCAGTCGGTGGTAAGTTGGTGGGTCCACCAGAGTACTGGGCTGCGGGCCCGGTAAACCGGTAACGGCCGAAGCCTCGTGGCGCGCGGTGGCGCTTTCGTGTACCAAACGCCTGGCACTGCCTCCATTTATCAGTTACACCAGTACTTACAAGCTCTCTGCAGGCTACGCACTAATATATCATGCAACTGTCGCTTCGACCGTCTTCTCTGCGTCTTCTTCTGATATGGCCGCTACCCTAGCTGGAGAAAAACCCTCTTGGACCCTGCATCGCCTCTCTTCCCTGAGTCGATAAATCTTGCGTTGGCAGCCTGGAGCAGCGCACAAACTCGGAATGCACAGACCTTCCTCAACTTCGATGAGCCTGTTGCGTGATGATATGACGGCACGGATGAACAAATGCATGAAACACGTACCCTTCAAACTCTGGGTAGGACCCTAGATCTATCCGTCTGTGAGAAACCCCGAGCCTGTTGGACCTGGAGATGTGAGTACTGCTGTGTACAGAATATTCGCTCGCACGGTGGTAAAGAGTCAGGGCGCCCCCGGTTTCAGGGGATACATGTGTAGCCTTGGTGTCACACCGTCCATGGCGTGGATAAGTGGTGTATTGAGGGGGCCTGCCAAATCCGAGCAGCAATAAAAGTGCAAAAACAAGGTACTATGGGGCAGCTGCGACCGCCCATCGCCCTGTGCGCTGATGATACATGGCTGGTATCCATAAGCACAGGACTTCAGCTTGAAAGAGCCCGGTCGGACGAAAAGCGGAGAGGTTTACAGGGTAGAGTCGGAACTCTCCCTGCTGCCGACTCCGTGCTCAGCGCTCAGCGCCAAACTCTATCAACTTCCTCTCGCCGACCGGGGCCTCGTACTGTCACCGCCCAGCGAGCGCCACCGGCTCGCCATCCACCTAATTCATCCATCCACATGCCGCAGTCTTGCCTCCTGCCTTCCGCCCACCACAGAGCTCGTCGCACACATGCAGTGGAACGCAGTAGACGTCGTCGCGCTCGTCTCGTTCTGCGCTATTCTTGCGCTCATTGTCCGCCGCGCATTCTCGCAGAATGTTTTCCCGCCGGGGCCCAAGCCCATTCCGCTCTTTGGGAACCTTTTCCAGCTCTCTCAGCAGCAGGAGTGGCTGCAGTTCACGGGCTGGGGCCAGATATACGGTCCGTGTCCTGTTGCACGTCCTTGCGTCCACATGCGCGTGCTGAGCTCGCGTTTGATGCAGGGGACGTCGTCACTATGCGTATCTTCAACAAACCGATCATACTCCTCAACTCCGCGCAGGCCATCGTTGACCTCTTCGAGGCGCGCTCTGCCATCTACTCGAACCGGCCCCATCTCACTATGGCCTGCGATCTGTGCGTCTGCCTTTCTTCAACATCGTTTTATTTTTACCATTATACGCAGAATGGGATGGGGCGAAACGGTCGTGCTAATGCCGTACAACGAGCGTTTCAAGAACTATCGACGGCTCCTCAAAGTCGGCCTAAACACGCATGTCACGCGCGAGTATTGGCCGCTCATGGAGAAAGAAATAGCGCGCGAGCTCGTGTGGCTGCTCGACAACCCTGATGCATACGTGCAGTACTTCCGGCGGTATGGCGCACACGCTCGCACTTCCCCTATCGCGTTCGGACCAAGCCCTTACCTCTCTGCGCTTCTAGCACCGCGGGCACTGTCGCTCTCAAGATAGCATATGGGTATCAGAACGAGAACAACGAGTTCAAGCAGATCGTAAAGGACACTGAGGATGCTCTGCGCATGTTCGCAATTGCTGCGCTCCCTGGCGTGTTCCTTGTAGACACGTTGCCCTTCCGTGCGTTCTCCATGCTGCGCATGCGCGCGCAGGGATTGCTTCTGACGCCTCAACAGTACGCTTCCTCCCGCCCTGGTTCCCTGGTGCTGGATTTAGGAAGCTGGGCATGCGCACGCAGAAACTCATCAAGGCCATGATCGACACGCCGTTTGGCATGGTGAAGCGACAAGTGGTACGTCTATGTTTGAGCCCCCGCTTTACTCCGCCTGTCCAGAATCTCCAGCCTCCATGCTGACACACGTGCACATAGGATGCAGGAACCGCTCCGCGGTCGTTCACCTCGGACTTACTGAACGAGCCCCAAGAAGAGCGCAGTACAGACGAGGACATCAAATGGGTGGCCGCGGGGCTCTATGCCGGACAGTCTGACACGGCGCGTACTCTCTACTTCCCATCGGGACCCTCTATGTGGGTCCCGCGGCTGACCAGGGGCGTTTACACAGACCGTTGCAGCACTTTCGACGTTTCTACTCTGCATGATGCTCTTCCCAGATGTGCAGAAGAAGGCGCAGGCTGAGATTGACAAGGTCATCGGCGGCGACCGCCTTGCGTGCATCGAAGACCGCGACTCGCTTCCGTACGTCGTCGCGGTCCTCAAGGAGGTCCTCCGCTGGCGCCCGGTCGTACCCATGGGTGCGTCTCGTGCCTGCGCTGCTATCATCTAGTTACTGACGCCCGCGCGCTGCCAGTCTCGCATTCCGTCACCCAGGACGACATTTACCGCGGGTGGCACTTCCCCGCCGGCACCGCGCTCGTTGCCAACATCTGGTGCGCATTCTCCCACTACTCCGCGCTCGCCGCGCGCTGATTCCCGCCATCGCACGCACCCAGGGCAGCGCTGCACGACCCCGCGCGGTACAACGACCCGGACGTGTTCCGGCCGGAGCGCTTCCTCGCGCCCGAGAACGCGCCGGACAGCTCGAGCTTCGCGTTCGGGTTCGGACGGCGCGCATGCCCGGGCGAGGCCGTCGCGCACGCGTCGCTCTTCTGCACGCTCGCGCGCATCCTCGCCGTGTTCGACATCGCGATGCCCGTGGGCGCGGACGGGGCGCCTGTCCGACCGAAGATGGTATGGTCGTCGGGGGTCACTAGGTCAGTTCTTCCATCTGATTTATCATGCGTGGGCGGCTGACGAGGTGAGCGGTGCCGTAGCCACCCGGCTCCGTTCCAGGTGAAGATCACACCGCGCTCGGACGCGGCTGTCGAGCTCATCAATCGGGCGCGAGACGATGTGGAGTGACGGCGAGGCGTGGGGCTACTGGGATACCTCGGTTCTGCGATGCTCTGACATTCCTATACGGACTGACTTCTCTGTGTGCTATAATATTGTCGTATACCATGTATTATCCTCTGGACGTTTCGGACCCGGACGGGTGCATCCTATTGAACTTTAAGTAGCTCATGATAGCACTCTTGAGTGCGCATAAAGTATGACCATGAGAAAATGAGTACTCTTGACAACTTTAGGTTGTTTTTGAAGCACCCATATGGACGGCTGAGGTCATTAATGAGCAACTTATGATGACCCCCCATAGCACCAGGATCGAACTGACTCGTACAAAATTAATTTATAGAGTACACATGTGACAAGGATAAGGATGTGGTCAGCGCGTATCCGAATCGGAGCATACATACAACCATCAAACCAGCCCAAACCAGCCCAAGTCAGTGCGCTAGTCCTGACCCCGACCGCTCGGACCCTTGAAGCTCACGACGTCGCGCGGGCCGTACAAGTGCTCCAGCCGGTACACCTCGCGCCCGGCGGGGCCGCCCTCCACCTCCAAGTCCAGCGCGTCCGCGGTGCCCGTCGAGTCCGTCGCGCCCGACAGGTCCACGCCGGTGAGCACCGTGGTGTCCGCCCAGTCCGCGCGGCGGGACGAGAGGTCGCGCTTGGCGGCGCGGAACGTCGGGAGCGTCGACACGTCCTCGGTCGCGCGGCTGTCGTACGCGCCGCCGGTCGTCGTCGCGCCGCGCGAGCGCCGCACGCGGCGGTGGAACGCCTCGAAGAGGTTGAGCAGCAGCCGGGTGCCGGAGACGATCATGGACGCGTGCGACATCCTGTGCGGAAACGGGATCGTGAATGAAACTACTACGCTGTCAGGTGGGGGCACGTACGAGACGGCGGAGGCGGCGAGCCCGTCGGGAGCGGCGAGCCACATGATGGTGTTGGTGAGCAGGCCTAAAGCGATGCTGCAAGACAGCGGCGGCGCGGGCGTTAGCATGCCGGGGCGTATGGTGGTCCCTGTCTCTGGACTCACACCACGAAATAGATGACGCTGTATCGGGCGTGCACGGAGATTACAAAACTTAAGAGTCAGCGCGCGCTTTATATGTCACGAAAATACGAGGGGACGCACTTGTCGCGGATGAGCAGCGCGAGTAGGTCGAGCCGCTGGCCGTCGACGACAACGCCGGAGCGGGAGCGTTCGATGGCCTTGTAAATAGCGAGCAGGACGAGCCACATCTCGAAGACCAGCCCGGGGATCCAGATGGAAAACAGGTAGCTGGTCGTGATCCCGTAGCAGCCGGTCAGACCCTCGGGTGTCGCCAGCGCTGGGTCACGTCGTCAGTCATTTGGGCGGCGCGAGAGAAAGGGTAGGAATTGAACGCACTGGTGCCGACGGAGATGCCGTAGTTGTACACGACTAGCATGACTGTGATCTCCGCGAAGAAGAAGAAGCCGTTGACCATCGCGAGCCACTTGTTCTTGTTGTACATGGCGTATATCCGGAGCTGCAGGATGACTTCCGGGATTTTATGTATCAGACGTAGCAGTAACGGTAATGTGGGGAAGTCGACGTACCCTCAACGGAGTACAGCATGAGCGAGCCTGCTGTTCCCTCCCAGAAAAAGTAGAACTCGCAACTATATGTTAGGGAACGAAGCCCTGTGGGAACAAATACAGAAAAATATGTAGAGAAGGGCTTACAACTAGAAGAGTAGTCAGAACACAAGATCTCGAGGCGACATCGTGTAGTATTTGAGACGCACCTTCGCTGAATGTCCGCCGGTCATGGTGACAGCAAGGTTAACGGTGAGGAGAACAAGGCCGAAAATGCGAACCTGCCGGCATATGAGATCACGCCATCCCGCCCCACAGGCAAGTCAGGTGGGGAGGACGCTTACCCATGCAAAAAGCAGTTTCGACAAGTTCCACTTTGTTGCCTATATTCCCTATGAGTTATGTCGCTGGTTCCGCGCATTTTATTATGCATTCAACTCACCCATACGAAGCGGATCTGGGATTTCGCGTGAACATAGCAGTAGGCTCAGCCACCGACTTGGAGTAAAATCGCTGAGAGCACGTACTTCGGTGGGCAACACCATAACTATCGAATACGCACAAAGCTCAGCGTAGTCCGTTCCAAGACTTGGATGGGCAGGAAGACTCACTAAAGTCGAGCATGAACCACGAGTATGCGCCCACTGGCAGACCCAACGGCAGATCAGGTACACGTTCCATACAAGATCAAGGCCGAACAGCGTTACTTACCAGCACAGTATGCGACGACTTGTGCATCGTCGTGTAACTCGAGGAGTTGCTGGAGGGCCGCCGCCGCTGCTGCCGCCGCACCGGTGTCTGTGGCGTTGGCCATATACTAGTGGTCGTTGCACGTCTCCGGGAAATGTGCCTTTGCACGGCGGGAGTGCGTGGGGTGCGGATGGGGCTAAGCCTCCTTGCGCGCGTACGGTGATAGTGTTTACTTCGCGCGCTGGGGTTACATAAGGACGCCGCGACAGTAGGAGCAAATTCATCTGCTAGGGCTCAGCGCTCAGCGGGTGGTTCGTGATGGCGGCGGCTTGCTGTAGCGTGACAGTATGGAGATCGAGAAGGACGGAGACGGCGTGTCTCACGCCGTGGACTGGCGCGAGTGTCAATCGCGGTGTCCCGAGAGCAGATGCGCCATTGCATCGACATCTCGTTGCGAAGCACACGGACGCGAAAGGAGCAGACCCACCACTTATTCGAGTGCCGGCCGAAGATACGCGCGCGATGTCAGCGGTGTCAGTTGGTGTCATAACGTTCTCCGCGAAACTACTCACAGGTATTACATCCGGCGTGTGCAACGGCTCATGTGGAGCGGGCCCTCGCAGTGATTGGAGAGAAGGCAGCTGTCTTCCATCCGATCGGACCTTCCACCCTGTCAGGCCTCCCGGCACAATCATGGCGGCCCCTTGCACATGTGCGATGAAGTGCAAAGACGCCGGGAAATCGAAGTAAGAAAGCGCTTTTCACTGCGCCCGTTCTTCGGCTGAACTTGTGGTCCAGGCTGTATGTGTGCGTATCAGAGCGTGAGACGCACATGTCATACCAAAACTGCACCCTGAGCCTACCTGATGGGGATATGATAGCACGTACCGCTCAACAACTTGTTCATCGCGTGAAGCTACAAGGTGAAGGTCGTGTCGTCACTGCTGTAGTGCCTGAGTCGCCGGCAACTTACCTGCGACACCAGTCGGGCGTCTCCATACATAAGCTTTAAGGTTTTCGAACGTTGGCTGATCGATATATGATCGTGTGTGTTAGATGACTAGCGCTTCGAACGCTACTCCGCTGGTCCCCCGGACAGTGCGCCTCACAGTTGGCAGCGGGTTAGCTCGCGTTCGCTTTTCCCTGTAAGGACCTATACTTGCTGTACACACCCACGCCGGGGCACACTACGTTAACCTCAAATCAAGACGGCTCGGACCATGACAGATTCGGGGCGCGCAATTTAGCATCCGTGCCTTCGCGCGCGATGCCCGACAACCTTCATGACTCATGGTCAACGGGCGTCGAAATCATGGATGTCCGTTCAAGTGGCTTATTGTGGATCTTTTGTGCCATTACACCAACATCAGTCTAGTACGACATCGATGGACAGATCCCCGGGACTCCCGAGGACTCGCGGCAGGCGGTGATCATCCCGCGCTTCGCGGCCCATCTGCGCCTCTCTCCCGGGCGTTGTAGCTTGCGGGCCCAAACTTGAAATATCGCGAAAACCGACGGAGCCCCAACGGCCTGTAGATGCCCAGCTATTCATCAAGACGTTGCTGGCACTTGTACCGCGCGTCCGATGCGCCCTTCCAGCCCACTGCGGTATCAGAACGCACGCAGGTATCAGTGACATCGCCGTCCAGCCCGCCGCGGTACATCACTCACCGCACTTCCAGCAATCGAGCAGATGGTCTGGGTCGCTAGACGAGCGGCAGATGAGCGTCAGCCAGGCCCTAGGCCTCATCCCCATCTGAGCGGAAACGGAGCCACGCACTACTTCCGCTTGATCGCGAGCAGCCGCTCGTAGTTCGGGCCCCAGAACGCCTCCGCGTAGTCCGGCTCAAACACCGACGCCTCGTTCTGCGGCACGCGCGCGTCAGCATTCGTAGCGCGTCCATGACCGCGTCCAGCTAAGAGCCCGAACATACCCGGTAGACCCCCGAGTTGGGCGCAATCTGCCGCAGCACCCCCATACTGTCCTCCAGCCCCTGATAGATCTGTGTGCGCTCGGATACCGTGGTGTTGTACGCCCAGTAATCGATGTAGATGACCTGAATAGAGACTGAGTGGGCCACCACTCCGTGCGATGATGAGGAGCATGCGGTACGCACATGCCATATCGCCTCGCGCCATGCGGGGGTGACGCTCGTCAGCCCGTCGTTGCCCTTGAAGAAGTACGGCGCGACAGCGAAGAGGAGCGTGACCGTGTGCCGCTGTGCACCCGCGACGAGCGCGTCGCTCAGTGCCGCGCGCGAGGAGGTCGAGTTGAACACCGACGCGGGGATAAGCCGTGACGCCAGCGCCGAAGGCGTGTCGTCCGGCTGTGATGACAATGGTGAGCGAAGGAGGATGTGGGGAAGGAAGGGTAGGGGCTCACGAGGGTTGTGGGCACGACGAACTGGTTGTAGAATGAGAGATACGAGGTCTCGCGCTGGAGGAGGAACGTGCTGTTCAGCTCGCTCTCGACGAGCTGCCGCAGGTCACCCATCGCCTCTGCCGCCTCGTCCATGCTTATGAAAGGGTTCACGAACGTCAGGCCGAGGTTGGGCTGTGTGTATGCGAGCATCTATCAGCGATAGGTGCCAGAGCGTGAAGGTCATATAAAAACGTGCCGCAATGTACCCTCCCCAACCTAGATAGTTACGGGGCCAGTGAGCGATGCGCACAGGGAATGCCGTGCAGGACCTACCTTTTGACGAGAGTTGAAAGGCGTTGTTGACAAGGAACTCAATGTACTTCGCCTGCATCTCGACAGAGGGCTTCTGCTTGAACGCGGTCACCACCCTGCGCGCATGCACAAAGTATCACAAATAAGCGTCACCGCAGCGAAGCTTAGCTGGGGAGGTACCGACACTGGAGAATCGAGCTGGGGGAGCCCTAGCATCGTCACGCGCAGGACGACGGCGAACGTGCTGCCGCCCCCGCCGCGCAGCGCGAAGAACAGATCCGGTTCCGTGCACGCGTTCGCGACCCGGTGCACGCCGTCGGGCGTGACGGCTTCGAATTGGAGCTGTTGGGCACGCGTTCAGTGGGGTTGTGAGGAGGATACAAGAGCGCAACGCACCACTCGGTCGACTGCTAGTCCGAAGGCGTTGGCGAAGGCGCTGTAGTAAAGGGTCGGACGATCAGCTGGAATGCATATTCGTCGTGGTAGGGGAAATGCTACCTATGGCCACCACCCTGCGAACGTGTGCCATGAGCACAATGGGGCTAGACGGTTGCGAGTAGAGGGATGCTCACCATGACATACCCGCCTCCATAGGCAATCGAGTCATCTGCGCCCCCCGGGATGGTGACGTTGTGCGCATCCGCGAACTCGTTCAGCGTGCGTGTTAGCACTCCAGTCTGCGTATCGAAGGTGACATCGTCAATATCTGCACTGCCAGAGGGGAGTAATCCTGCGACGTACCCCAAACGTCACAGCAGCAACGCCGGCCTTTTTACATCCTGACGGTACGAACGACGGACTAAATGACATCTATGAGAACATAGTGAGATGACATCCTCCCCTCGGGCCGAAACGGAAGGACAAATGTGTACATCTTGGAAGTTATGCATCTGCCAAAAGACAGTGAGCGTCCAATGCAGCACACACACGCTACAGCACTTTGGCTGCAGCAGTGGACTTACCCAGAGGGACAAGGAGTCCGCACCGGCGCTGCGGCTCAGAAAGTCATGCTGCATATGCGAAATACCCATCAGCGACTCAGATGGCACTGTAAGCCTGGAGACTCGATATGGCGTACCCCGGTGTTCTTGACCGAGAGTGGAACACCCGTCCGCCGGGAAAAGTCAAACGCTGCGCTGACGTCTGCCGCGCTGCGCACGTCAATCTAATGCAAAGGTAAGACCCGTCGGTGAGATTGGTATGAACAGGCGGCGAGGGCCTGAAAGAACGATACACATACATAGTAGCTCGGCAGGTTCCCTTGCTCGCATTTGTTGGGAGCGAAAAAGGCTCGGGTGTCGTTGGGCGCATTGCTGTCCAACAGGCACTGCTGCCCCGTTGCTTGACAAATTGTCCCTCCGCTCTAGAAAACGAATCCATTCATGAGTCTCTGCCCGTCGTACCAGTGAAGCGGAGAGAGTGCGCACATTCAAGTAAGCGCCGAACTGCGACGTAATTGCGTCTGCACACAAAGGGTCAGTACATCGCATACGCTGCCTTCTGGTATTGCACAAGTTGAAAATGGAGACGTACGTCGGTCTCCATACGTCTCAATCACGTGCGCGCACGCAGCGGTATCGGGGTGGCCGAGGACGCCCGGAGAAGCCAGCGAGAAGCACGGACGCGCGAACGGCACCGCTGCATGCACACGCCCGCCGAGCGTGGCGTTCAGGACGCTCAGCGGCGCAGCGGGGTACGTGGCCGCGGCCGGCGGAAGATGAGAAGCGTAGACACCCATGGTTGGCGTAGTGCAGACTCGTGCGCAGAACGCAGAAAGCCGATCGATGAAGGTTCATTCTGTGCGCGGTCGCAGCCTGGCATATAAGGCGGCTGTATTTGGCGCATACGCTGGCGTGCACTGGTTACCGATCGGTGAGCCCTGGGGAAGGCCGCGCGGTAGGTTGGTGCAAGTGCGGCGGCGGTTGACATGGGTGATGAGATGGGCGTATATCCGGTGACAGTCGCCCGTGCCGCCGCATGTTGCAGGCATGGATGATAGGGGTCGGACGAGGTGACTATATTCGTATTTTCGGCATACGAGCTATGCTTCGTGGGCTGTCATCTAGTATCAAAGACATGTCAGTGTTGATACAAGTCTGTGTCGCAAAAGCGGGGTACGAAGGCAGAGCAAATGGAAGCAAGACGGCGGCACTCCAAGAGTTCTGGGATACGATCATAGGAAACAGAAACCCCTAAGACATAATTATCTCTTGTGCGTCATTCAGAACCACAAAGAACCTGATGAGCTGTGCGCACCTCATCATAGCACGTCTCCGGAGGCAGTTGTTCCGCATATATGTCGCTTGACAAAACTCACGTCTCCGGCATTCTGAGTGCGGTCATACGAGTAGTCGAAATATCATGATGCACGAGAGTTTCCAGTACACGGTACAGAAACAGAAGCGCAAGCTCAAGGTTCACGCCGACGCCGGGAAGACGACGCCGGGGTTGCCCGCGGACCAGCGCCGCACCACCATCTTGAGCGGCTCCCTGATCACCGTCGCGCGGAGGTTCCCCACCCCCGCCCAGAACCTCGCCGCATCGAACCCGTCCACGAGCTCGACGTCGAGCAGCAGGAACACACACGCGAGCACGAGCCGCGTCTGCTTGTACGCCAGGCGCTGCCCGACGCAGTTGAACGGGCCCGCGCCGAACGTCAGCAGCGCGTTCCTGTCGGCACCCGCCCCGGGTCCAAGCCACCGCGCGGGGTTGAACGCGGCCGGCTCAGCACCGAAGTTGTCTTCGGAGAGGTGCTGTGCGTAGATCGGGACGGACACCGTGGTGCCCGCGGGGAGGTGATGCCCGTCGACGGTCGCGCCGCCGGGGGGCACGACGCGCGGCAGTCCCGAGAAGATGCCGCCTAGCCGGAACGACTCCTGGATGACGGCGGTGAGAACGGGCAGCGTATCCAGAGTGTCCGCGGAGGCGGGGGAGGCGGAGAGCGGCGCATGCGTGGGGAACGCCGCGCGGAGCTCGGCGCAGAGGGTGCGGTGCCAGTGTGGGTTGGAGAGAATGAAGAAGAACACGAGTGAAGTCATCGAGCTCAAGGTTTCGGTCGCTGCGTGTGATGTGAGCCACCTGTGTGGGGGCGATGTCGATCGGTATGTGCAACGCACCTGCCACAATGGCTGCTAGCGAGTCCGTCGCGAGCTCGTCCAGGTTAGGCCGCTCTGTGTCCTCAATCCAATAGGAGAAGACATCCTTGAACTGTATCTTCTCCGCCTGCAGACGTCGCTCGGCTTGCTTCAGGGAGAACTCCTCGACCTGCCGGAAGACGGAAGAGGGAAAGTGCTTTAGGATGTGGAATAGCCAAGGGAAGTGGCTGAAGCTGCGTAGCGAGAGTCAGCACTTTAAGTCCAGGGATGCACTTCGCGACACAGAGCTACGTACAACTCGAAAGACGCGAGCGAGATCATGGGTTTTTCTGCCAAATCGTCGGGGTCGTCGGAGGCCAGCAGGCTCTATTGTGAAACATGTTTAGTTGGAGGCTGGACGAAGCAGTCACTCTGCACAGACCATTTCTGTGCCGTTTCCGCCAAATGTGATTAGAGCCTGTCGCCATATCTGAGTACAGGCTCAGCACATAATGGGGGAAGAAGGTACTTACCGCTGTATCGAACGACCATTGTGTAACGCACCTGACGAAGTCCACAGAGCCCTTCGCTTGTGTATCCCCCGTCAACCGATCGACAAGAGCTTGAGTAGTCCGGAAAAGCGGCTCAATGTACTCTTGAATACTGAGATGTACCACGTTAGCCTCCACGCTCGAGAATCCACTAACCGCCTACATACGCTTCGTGGGACATGGCGCGATTCCACGGCCGTCGTCGTAGTGCGTGTCGGTCGCGCTCCTTGATGAAGAACACCCCCTCGCCCTTGAGGTGCAGGTCGTAGGCGTCCGTTTTGTTGAAGCATTGTGCAGACTTGTGGATCCTATACACAGCGGACTTGGAGTTGATTGAGATGCTGTTCGGTCCTGCCAACTAGCGTCAGCCGATATATCGTAACAGCGACCATGCGGTGCATGTCGTTGCTATACTGGCATTCTGCGCGACCGCGTGAAGTCTGAGAAACGATGGGATAATGGGCCACGTGAAAGCTATGGAAGACTTTTCTTGGGCCGGCTTCCATTTCGTACTGTAAAAGCATGCGATACTGGCTGTGTTGGATAAAACGGAGCTCACCTGTGCGCACAATCGGTCCATATATTTCGTGTAGCCGGCATAGATAGAGGTGCCGCCTAAGACGGGCCGCAGTGTACGCCAAGGGCAGCTCGGTGACGCGGTTTAGCACTGGGCCGGGGAAGTTGTACAGCGGGTGCAGGGTCGAGATGCGATAGGCGATGAAACATGCCCACAGCGCAGCAAATGTCTGCAAGACAAGGTATACTGTATGCCCGAGAGTTGCGAGGAGGCTACACTCTGGGCGGAGGACAGTAGCGTATAGGATGACCATTGAAAAGTACGATGCCGCGAGGGTAGCTGCGGCGATGTCTCCTTGAACCATTCGGCCTCGGAGGCCTAGGAATAGTACCTATCGGTTCATTGATAGGTCAGTCGCGCCTTCGTATACCCAAACTAGATTTGACTTACTATACCGCCCGTTAATGCTGCAAATGCCTCTGGGTTCATTGTAGCGTGCAAATGGCAGACGGATTGCGGGGCGGGACGGCAAGGATCGCAGGATCCCTAGACATGGTGCCGCAACGGCGCAGTACATGACAAACGCCGATCTCAAGGCACTGACAGTGACACTGCCAACAGATCTAGAGACCCTGGTGGAGGCAGAGCAGCGCGTCCGCGTTAAAGGGTACTTTGATGCGCCCGCCCGTATGATCAAGCGCATCGTTGCAGGTCGGAGAGAGGACGGACTGCGAGGCACAGAAGCGCGGAGCTGCCAGCCTGGTGCCAGGGGGTACGCCATCCAGAAGCGCCCTCCCAAAATAAGGTTTAGGGCACCCGTTGTGGCGCACTGCCTTCTACGTGTTTTTCAGCCCCTCCTCGCCATCCAGTGCCCGGACCAGCGCGGCGACAATCAGAGTTCAATCATCGGTGCAGAACTTAGAACGGTGGTACAGGCGGCGACATCATGATATTGATGATGAGCTATAGAATCGGACAGTGTCTAGCTGCTGTAGGTGCTTCTCCTCGACCGTATGGATGCGCCCGTCTGAACATCTCCGAGTGAGCGTTAACATGCATGCTCATGCGAGTATAGTGCAGCCCTACACAGGGCCCTGTGATGGATCGCAGCAGCTGACTCGCTTCCGAAGCCATGACGTTCACTCTTCCAACGGATGGCGCAAACCCGCACACCCGTCACAACGTTCTCAATCTTAGAATCCCGGTGTGCGGCTTCGCTGTCTATGAGCATTCCCAGACACTCGATCGCTCTGGGGCACCCTCTCTCCCGCTCCGTTATGAACGGCCTCGACACGACCACTCTCGACGCCTGCCCCCCTCCTCTCCTCCCTATCGACTTCCCTGCCGAGCTCAAACGCCTATACAATGCCTGCTGTCCAGCCTCCCGCGCTTGTCCTCGTCACCGGCGTAACCGGCTTCAGCGGCATCTGGATCGCGCGCGCACTTCTCGAGAACGGGTACGCCGTCCGCGGCACCGTCCGCTCCGAGGCGAAGGCCGTGCACGTCGCCAACCTCTTCAAAGAGCATGGCGACAGGTTCAAGACCGTCATCGTTCCGGACATTTCCAAGGCGCGTACGCGCCTGCCACCGCGTGCGCGAGGGCGATGCACTAACACCCTGCCTGTGTCTCTAGCCCAACGCGTTCGATAGCGCAGTCGACGATTCGATCGCCGCTGTGGTGCATGTTGTGCGTCCTCTTCACCATATACTCCGTGGTTGTGCTCATTATATGTGTACGCGCGATGATAGGCCGGAGTGGCAGAGCTCAACAGCACGAACTCTTCGGGTGCGACCAAGTCTCTCCGCCGTCTCCTCGGGCGTATATTCACCGCTCGTCCCCGCCGGCCAGACATCTTCGGGCCGAACACAGATGGCGTCGTGGGCCTCCTCGAAAGCACCCGTAAACACGGGTAAGTATCTCGCGTCCGCGCCGCGTTTCGTGACCTGATTCTGCAACTGGGGCCCTGTAGCAAGAACGTGAAACGGTTCGTGTACATGTCGTCCGCACAGGCGATGCTGGGCAACGAGGACATCTTCCACGTCTACACCGAGGTGTGCTGCACTGCGTTTCCTGAGCTCCTTGGTCACGGGGTACTAACGAATCTCGCGCTTGCACATAGGACGACTGGGCGGACAAAGATATCGCCCTCGCTAAAGAGAAGGGCAGCGAGGCTGGTGGCCTCGCGCTGTACCGCGCGAGCAAGGCGCTCGCCGAACGCGCGATTATCAACTTCGTGGAGAAGCACAAAGGCGAGATCGGCTGGGACGCGACGCGCATTCTGCCTGCTTGGGTACGCTGCGTCCGCACTCCCCGTGACATTGGATTCATTAACTGAAGTGTCTACCAGATTTTCGGAGTGAGTATATTGATAAGCCTGCTGTGAGATTTTTTACTTAGCATTTTTCATTCCTATGCAGCCGGTCATCCATGATGTAAGCCTTCGCATCTCTTGTGTATAGCCCGCTGCTCACAGATGCTATCCGCAGTGGAAGACCGTCGAGGACCTCAACCTGTCCTCGAAGATTCTGTTCGAGCAGCTCACAACCGCACGCGCAGACGACAAGGTGAACGACTACGCGTCCGAGTACGTCGACGTGCGCGACGTCGCGGACGCGTTCGTCGCCGCGCTCAAGGTCGAGGCCGCCGGCGGCATGCGTCTCCTCCTCGACGCGGGCGCATACACGTTCCAGAACCTCTGTGCGTTCCCGCCTTCGTTAGCTACCCTTATGATCGGAACTAACGCGGCCGCCTATGCAGACAACGCGGTGCACGAGGCCGCGCCGGGCCTGGAGGGCGTCGTGCGCGGGAACCCGAACGCGCCGCCGTTCGCGTTCCCGGGCGCGTTCGTCGACTCGTCGAACGCGGTGAAGGTGCTGCAGCTGAAGCCGTACCGGAGCCTCGGCGAGTGCGCCGTCGAGACGTACAAGAGCATCAAGGCGAAGTTGTGAGCGGGAGAGCCTGGAGGTCTGCGGGCTGACGTCTCGAAAGTGTTGTGTTCTATGTACTACGTGTGTTGTATTCCGAGTACGGAGCCCGTGATCAGTAGTGCGCTTCTACCCATCGGCCGTGGCGTTGTGTAAGCTCTGTAGCGGGGGGATGAGGAGATGCGACAACGGGGGGACACAGCTGATATGCACGCCTTTATAAAGATGGCGCCGTAGGGCATTTCGTCTACCCGTGCCCGCAGTGTGGAACATCGAGATTCGACACCGGTTAACGCGTCGAGCCGCACAGGTTCGACGCGCCCTCGACTGTGTATCTCATTGTCCAGAATCCGCTGGACGCTGGAGGGAGATGAATACGAGGAGAGCCCATATTCTTGTTTCTACGTGGAGCATGTAGCAGATCCTGTAAACTACTGTTGTACATCCGAAAAATTCCTAGGTTCTCGATGAACAGCGTGAAAAGAGGGGTGTGTGTCTGGTAGTACGCACCTGAACGATGTATATACGTACGGCTGGCGGCCGCCCGGTATTCAAAGTAGAACGTTCGTCCGTTGCCCTGTCATGGTCAATAGCTAGTCCTGCGGCGCTGAGGGCGGTGGTGGTCCATGAGGATAAAATCGCTGTCCTGCAGTCTAGATCGATCTGAGAATCAGCACGGGATATTCGAAGTCTAGCGGGCATGTCATATTCGATATCGTAGACACAGTATAAGCAACAGCAGCCGACCCAGCATGGGGCCGTGCGGAGACGATAGCAGAACGCAGGGATAAGCTCTATCCAGTAGGGATGGGGGAGGGGGAGGGAGGGGGTCTATTAACCAGCAGGACGATGATAGATAATGCCAGAGATCCGAGATAAAGGTAGAGAGGTAGAGATGCAGATGTGGATGCAGTAGGTGTCGCAGGAGATAGAGCCTATGGTGGTGGTACAGATGTCAATGTGCAGATGCGAGGAGCAAAAAACGGAGCTGATACGACGTGGAAGCGATGCCTGCGGTGAGGGATGGCGGCGGGACGCCCGTTACGCGACCGTAGGAGCTCGACGAGGAGCGTGAGCAGGTGCAGGACTGGGTGCGCCCGCCTCGCAAAGGCAGGGGTGGTGAGATCGAAATAGGGGAGGGGAAAGCAATGGGGGCATTCCAAGCAGGCGTATAGAAGAAAAATATCCGATCTCAGATAAAACAATAGGAAAGTCCAGGAGGAAACCCCGATCAGTCCTATTGACTTTGTGGGGGTAGGGAAGCATGGTGTACGACGACAAACCGGCTAGAGGCTCATCGGTCGGGCGTAATGGTCGTGTCCGTGGTTTCGTGCAGGTGTCGTGTTTCGAGTCGTGGTGTTGTCGCTGCAGAGCCATTCACCGGCGTTTCTGCCGCGCTCTCGTACGCATCGTCGGTCGCGTGTAGGTCGTAGTGCGACGCACCTGGGGTAGGAGGCTCGGACGAGGGAAGCGACTCTTCGGCGGTGGCGAACGACATGTATGAACTCGCACGGGACGCAGTGCGTGTGGGAAGTGAGCCGGTGTTGAAGGCGCCTTTGAACGCGGATGGCGGGGCGTTGGATGCGGTAGGGGAAGTGGCCGATGCGCTAACAGGAGGCGACAGCAAGGTGGGCGGCGACGCCGGGCCTGGAGAATCTAAGGACGCTGAAGCGGCTGTCGGGGCGGGAGTTTCACTGGTGGACGACGTAGACGGCTGGACGGCAGAGATGGACTCTGTTGACGGTGACACGCCCACGTCGTTATTAGCAGCGTCTCGAGCCACTTCGTTGGTTTCCGATTGTGTTGCTAGGTCGGTCCCCGCTGCCGGAGCATGAGCATCATCGTCCGACGAGCTTGACTCGGCCTCGGCCGTTTCCGTGCTCTCAACCCCGGATGGGAGACTTGAGCTGGAACTATCGTTCCCCACCTCAACTGAGGAAGAATCCGCAACTCCGCTCGTCCCCGCGACTTCCTCGAACCCAGGGGGCGGCTCCAGATCGATCCTCGACGATGACGCAGCGAACGCGATCGCGTCGCGTCCGTACGGAACACCAAACCGCGCGAAGCTCTCTCTGCTCGAGATGAGCTTCAGCTGTTCGGGCGTCGGTCCGCTCTTCGGGTACGTAAAGTCCGTCCGGACGAGCGTATGCGACAACGGCGAGGAGATCGAGTTGAGGCTGATCATCGAGGGAGACGTGAGCCTATCGGCCGCGAGGTTGTTGTTCGAACGCGTCCGCGAGAGGAGGCTGAGCATCGAGCCCGAGCCCGACTGAGACGGCCGGTGTCGGACGCGACTCCGCGGACGCGGCTCACGGTCGGACGGCGCAAGGGAGATGATGGAGGGATTTGAGCCGTCGCGCGTATGGCTACTTGTACGCGGCTCATGCGATTCCGTGCTCGTGGGCACCGGAGGGGGCGCAAGACGAGAGTTACGCGGGTTGAAGATGGACATGAACACAGACCGACGGCGCGTCGATCCTGGCTGCTCTGCGGGCGCCTGTTGCGACCCTTGTCCGCCAGACGCGCCAGCGGTCGGCGCAGCGGCCGACGACGGAGGTGACGCCGGGGAATCAGGACCATCAAGCGAAACAGCCTCGTACGCCTCGTACGGTGGCGCATCATCAGTGTAGTGCATCTGCGCGTTCTCGTCAGAGCTCAGAGCGCTGTCGAAGCTCCGGCGCGTTGCGGTGTCGTTCGACGCTACGTTCAAGTGCTGCTCGCTATTTTGCAACAGCGGCTCGTCGTTGGGCGACTCGGGCATAGCCACGTACTCGGACGAGGGCCGGGTGTGGTCGAACGATCCGTCGGGCGTGTCCGCACGCTCGTCGACGGCAGGCATGGTCACCGTGATTGGTATCGGCATGTCCTCCATATCCTCCGCGCCCCTGTAAAGTCGGGGTTAGCATATCTGTATTCGTGTAGCACGTTCGCAAAGATATCTCGCACTGCACTCCGGGGAGAGATGAAGCAGGAACACACCCTGGCACAGGCCAGGACTTCCTACCTGTTCCGATCAGGGATATGCCATCGCCCGACGCAGCGAAGTCCGCAGCACGTGCAAAAGGCATTCACGGCGCAAGATCCGGAACACGACAGAAGCCCAGATGCCCCGGCCTTGGGACTTGAGTACCTGAGGCAGGAACCTATCCAGTAAGTGCCTCAGCGCGATGAGAGCGCGTTATCGAAGACAATAAGGGGCACGCCCACAGCGTCCTCCTCGCGAGAGGCTACGACCCCAGTGGGACGGAAGCAGTTTGCGCGAGCGAGTATAATGCACGAGACTCCGAGCAGTGATGACCGCTGCCCCACGGATGATATCATGATGCTGCGACCGCACTCACCGAACGATCACAATCTCCTGCTCTCCCGGCTCCTTGTTGTACGCTGGCAGCGAGTGCGTCGAGATCTGGCTCGGGGTGCGTCGCGTCCGCCTCGGCCTCCGCGCACGATTCGTTCCCCCGCTCGCGTTATTCGCCGCCGTGCCATTGGTGCCCGCGAGCTGGTCCGCAGTAAGCTCGCGCGCATTTGCAGGCGTCGTCCCGGCCGAGGCCCCCGCCGCCTGTGCAGCTCCAGTGCCCCAGTTCGAAAATCGGCGGAAGTGGCGGCTCCCACAAGCGAGGGTTACGCCCACGACGAAGAGGATGCCGATGACGACAAGCGGTATCTACGCGGCGGCCAGCGCCTTTAGACTCGGTCTCCAACGCCCGGTAATTGAGGAGCACGTACCCAAACTTGTGGCCCTATGGACATTGAGCTGCCCGCGCCGTCTTGTTGCTGCCTCCGGTGGACATGAGATACGGCCGGTGCAGCGTAGACATCGAGTGATGCAGAAGCCACCAGGAGCGCAAGGAGCGCACAAGTGTGATAATACATGGCGGTTGCCATTAGACCGTTAAGGCGTGGGTTTCGGCGTTGACGAGTGCAACGCAGTCAGATTACAGACACAGACAGACAGAAGTACAGCACAAGAGGAGAGGTGGAAGAAGAGGGGGGAAGGATATGGTGGAAAGAGAAGAAGGACGAGGCTGTTGCCGTGATTCAGGAACTCGACTGTCGGCTTGACACACCCTATTTTCGTCATGCCCAGACAATTATTGGCGCACAAATCCACATTATGTTGCGCATTAATCCTGTGCAGCCTAGCGCACACCGACGTTCGGTATTGTGTACGACAACAAGATGTCGCGAGGCCAAGAAAGGGGTCGACGATCTGGGGAACGCAGCCTCAAGGCTTAATAAAGTTAGTCGCGTCGCGAGGCGCGCACGAGAGCAGTACAGAATAGTATTATATTCAACGCGGTCCAAACAAGAGACCTGGTGAATGTGAAGTGAAGAGTTAAGAGCTACAGGAGAATGGTCTGTAAGTGTCCTCGGAATCAAATGGTCGTAGCCAGCGCGATGTGTGTACAAATGATGAAGCATGAAGGGACGAGCGCTCTAAAGGCGCTAGGTATGATGAGGGGAGTGCATAGAGTGGTGATACATATTACAGTAAATAAAGCGGGGAGCAGAGTGGGGAAGGGAGGAGAATGGGAGCACACTCTAATGTGGGAGAAGATATTTAATTGTCCGCGCGCGAGCACGAGGGGAGGTTCAGCATCGACCCGGATGCGGATTGGGAGAAGCGATGGAACGGCCGCGTCGGCCGCGGCGAGAGCAAGTCCGGCGACGCGACGCGTCCAGGAGAGGGCGCCACCGACCCCGAGCTCGACGACGGTCCTTGCGCCGACGAGTGCGAGTGCGAACGAGCGCGGAGGCGGCTGGAGCTGCGCGAGTGGAAGATGGACATAAATCCGAACCGGCGGCGCGGCGTCTCGGCGCCGTCTGCCCGCTCTCCAGAGGGGCTGGATGGGCTTGCTGGACTGCGCGACCCGGGCGAGGCGCGGGTGGCAGACGGAGCTTGCGGGGTTACCACTCGAACCGTAGGGCGCGGGGAGGTCGTGTCAGGACTGGACAAAGTCGAAGAACCTGGGGGTGAAAGCGTAGAGCCAAGTACCGGCGAGGAAGATACAGGGACGGGCGCGGTGGATGTGGTTATGGCTAGAGGTGGCCCATTGAACGCGGGATTTGTCAAGCGGGGTAGCGGGACGTTATCCTGACGCTCGCGATAGATGTGGAGGTTTGGCGTGCTCATTGCCGCTTCGTACGACGGAGCCGCGTCTGCGTAGATAGACGTCCATGGCGGCAGCGGTGTAAGGTCGTTTGGGAGAGATGACGCGACAGATGACATGGCGTCAATGGGACTGAGCTGACGACTGGGCGACGCTCCTTCCGTCTCGCTGGGGGAACCTGGCGGCGAGGACGTCGGGCCGGCGCTTGCGGAATTGTCTGCGTTCGGCTCGCTCTCGTCTACTGGAGACATGACCGTTATCGGGATCTCGTCGTCATCCTCGAGCTCGGTCGCGCCACTGTAAAAGGAGATTTCGGTTATCAGCACCTGCGCCAGTGATGTGAGGAGAGGCTTGGCTGATAAGTTATGTGGACAACGGTACTCCGTTATGAGTATACAAGCACCGAGGCCGACGGCGCCGTCCTGCGGATGCGTATTTAGACGTGTAGCAATGGCAGGACAGAAACTACCACGCTTTAATCGCTCAAAGGACACGTCGTACGATGGTGTGAAACAAGTGGATAGAGTACTCACCGGTCTATGACCACCTCGGAATCGCCGGGCTCCTGCGTGTATATGGGCAGCGTTCGCATAGAGCCCAGACTCATGCTACGGCGAGCGGCACGAGGATTGCGACTTTGAGAGTGTCCTGAGGCTTCGTTGTTACGACTCGCGTGCGGAGCTGCTGATCGTGTGCCATGAGAGCCCGCCGCCGCCGAAGATCCCCCAGCAGCGTTGGCACCAGTCACCGTAGAGCCACTGCTGCCCCCACTACTCGACCCCGGGCCCGACTGAGCTACAGTTGCGCGACCCCGAGTTTGAACGGGGCGCTGAGTAGACGAGCGCGAACTAGGAGTTGCCAAGAGTTCTTCGGCCGAGAGGACTTGCGATCGGGCCTTCACCGCCTGCAGTGTGCGCACAGGTATGCCTGTTCTGAGCACCTCATCCGCAGTGACCCGCACGAGGCGTGGATTTGGAGCAGTGCGATTACTTGAGGAGCCAGAGGCCCGTGAGGAGGTAGGTCTCGGGGAAGATCGTGGAACTGCCGGTCGCGAGGTTGGTCGTGCGACGGTCAGTCCGGAGCCTAGAAGATCTTCAATTGTGAGCACTCGTGGTGCGCTGTTGTTCTTGTGCTTGTTATGGGGCCGAGTGGGGGTCAGGCTTGTACCAAGAAGCTGATCAGCGGTGAGGGTGACGACGCGGGGTCTGCTGGGCCCTGCGGAGGACATAGTTTGTGAGAGAAACCGAGCGATAAAACCAAAGATTGAGATGTCGCGGATTACTGAGCCGCGAATTCTCTGCGGGTATATATGAGTCAATGGCCGAAAGATGAGAGTTGGGACTCGCGAGAGTATGGCAAGCAGGTGAGTGGTGGTGAGTGAGTGAGAGAGAGCTCGAGCTCGCGATTCGGCGAAGCGCGCTGCGCCGCCGAGCGAGGCACGCCATTACGTAATCTAGATCGTGCGAACCGCCTTCGATCGCCGCGGGCCGAGCAGAACCGACGCTGTCGTTCTTTGCTCCGCTAAGCTGTGCTGCGGAAGTACGATCGACAAGTTCGGACGGACTCGGATTCGAAGAGGATTATACGCATCGGGCTGGAAATATAAAGACATTTCTCCCCTAAGTATCTGAGTACTAGGAGGGACACAAACTGAGTCATGGAGGACTCGCTAGATGAGCGCAAAAAGGGCCCAACCGGGAATTGAACCCGGGACCTCGCCCATTTTCAGTGTAACACTGGGGTACGACCCGAAGGGCGAATCATACTACTAGACCATTGGGCCGTGCTCCTATGAGTGAAATATATAACCATATCCAGAGCGTTTGCCAAACACTGCCTCGTCGTCGAGTAGTCGTGTCCGGACTCCGAGTTTAGCACTGTACATCTTTCTCACAGTTTCACCACCACCATCCCCACTCCTCGCATGGCATGAAACCCCTCTCGAGCTTCTCTGCTCTACTCGCTACTGCTGGGACGTGTCTGGCTGAATTTCTGGCTCTTCGATCACAGCCGGGGAACGAGCTGTCTACGCATGTCAATGCCGTCCGGGATGGCCATGTCTTTAGCGGACACGATGACCTCGAGCTGCTGGACATAGTTCTCGTTGCCTCAGTTGATGGCAAGCTCCATGCCCTCAACAGGACGTCGGGGACGTCTATCTGGTCGATGGCATCGTCCTCAGACACTGCAGCTGCAACCGCCCCAGCAGCCTTTGGACCTCTAGTGCGTACCGAGCACCCTGATCTCGACCAAGACATCACGGACGAGGACGACCCGGCCCAGGAGATCTACGTCGTCGAGCCCCAGTCTGGAGATATCTATGTCATGTCATCCCCAGACAGCCCGCTACAACGGCTCCCCTTTTCCATGTCTCAGCTCGTCGACATGTCTCCCTTCAGCTTCTCAGGCGACGAGGACAGACGGGTCTTCGTTGGGAAAAAGGAGACATCTCTGCTGTTGATCGAACTAGAGACTGGTCGGATCAAGGCAACAGTAGACTCGGAGTGTCCATGGATGCCTTTCGAGGACCTCACTCAGGCGCCTCCCCCAATCGACCTCGATGAGCTAGAGAGTTCAGACCTCCCGCAAGAGCCGTTCGTTCCTCACGAAGTTTTCATTGGCCGCACAGGTGTGTCAATTGTGGGTGCTACGCTTATATACAGCAAGTTAACCAGCACAGATTACCACATATCCATCCATACTCGTCCTGTGGGCTCATCCGGGGGGCGTCCGCACGTACAGAGGCTCTCCTTTTCCACATACGGACCTAATAAGCAAGACCACGGTCTCCAATCGATTTATCAACGCACCGCCGACAACGCATACATCCAATCACTCCCCACTGGCAAGATTATCTCGTTCAAGACGGTTACTCCGGACGCATCGGGACCTCCCGCGAGCGCACACCCCATGTGGTATCAAGTGTTCTCTAACCCCATGTAGGTGCAACATCAGTAAGGCATAAGCGTTTCTCTTGACATATCATCGAATTTAGCGTAGCCACATTCGACGTACTACGCTCGCAGAAACGCTCGCAGCCATTCGTCCTCCTACAACCCCAACCGCGCTTACAGGACATCCTCCCGTCCGTTGATTTAACAGACGCCGCGAAACACAACCGCTTACCCAACCTTGACGCTGCATACGTCGGGCTGGTCGAGGAGTCCGGGTCCTTGTATGCCATGAGCCCCGATCGCTTCCCACTCGTCGTGTTCAGCGACGCCAACCTGGACTCGCCCCGCAGTAGACGGATGCTTGACCCTCCTCCAGGCTCTCCCACCGATTCCGGAAAAGACTTTCCACCGGAGCTTGATAGCGTCAGACGTATCGCGAAGGAGCGCAAGTTCCGCGAGGCGTGCAAGAACGGCTCCAGCGACATCCGCTGCCTCACGGGCGTGAGGAAACTCGGCTCGGACAGCCAATCGAGAATCAGCAGACTCCTCGACGGTGCACCCTCAGTGGCCCCGTCGCCGAATTACAGCGATGTGCCCGGGGTACCGCCGGCGCACGACACTCGTCCCGCCGACCCTCCGCTCTCGGACAGCAACGTTTCGATACCACCGCCTCTCGGTTGGGACACCGTACAGCAGACGCCGCGTGTCGAAGGCCGTCCTCCGACCGCGCTCCTAGGGATGAGCCCGCCAACGCAGGCGCTCTCCGCGTTCACACTCTGCGCAATCGCCGTGCTGGTCTGGGTGTACATCCGCAAAATCCTCGGCTCCGCCACTCCACTCTCTACGCACGCAGGCACCACACCTATATCAATCGTGCCGGCCGTGCAGGATGGTGAGAAAGCCACCACGGAGGGAGCTGTTGCGGCCACGTCAGAGCCCGAGCCTAGGGCCAATGGACACGCAGTAGCGCCCGAGGAGGCTCCCACCCCTTCCATTGAGCCTGCGAAGCAAGTCGTCTTTGCTCCTGAGGCCCTAGAACCTATGCTTCCGCCTGCCGATAGCTCTCAAGACGTGCCGGATGGCGAGGACACGGAGAAGGAGGGCGATGCGCTCGACACGCCTGGTAAGCGCAAGGGGATCAGGCGTAAACGAGGGAGGAAGAAGAAAGGCAACGTTACGATCGCAGTCCCTGCCGATGAGGTCGACCAGGTGCTCGGGGAGGATAAACCCTCACCTGACGCACTATCGAATGGCGCGCAAGAAACACCGAAAGAAGCCACGCCGTCATCTATAGTGCTAGCTCCGTCACCTCCCGTAGCAAGCGTACCGACGCTGTCCGTTTCGAACGATGTACTAGGTAAGTGTGCGGTTCCAAGCTTGTCTGAACAACACTCATCATTTTCTATAGGTCTTGGCTCCCATGGAACGGTCGTGTACAAGGGCTCATTGCAAGGACGAGCGGTCGCTGTGAAACGCATGCTCGCCGACTTCGTTACACTCGCCTCGCGAGAAGTGAACGTGCTGCAGGAGTCGGACGACCACCCGAACGTCATCCGGTACTACTACCAGGAGGCACACGCGAACTTTCTGTACATCGCGCTTGAGCTGTGTCCCGCCTCGCTCGCGGACGTCATCGAGCGCCCGGACCAGTTCCGCGATATCGCGATCGCGTTCGAGCCGAAGCGCGCCCTGCGCCAGATCACGTCAGGTCTGCGGCACCTGCACGCGCTCAAGATCATCCACCGCGACATCAAGCCGCAGAACATCCTCATCTCGTACGCGAAAAAGGGCGTGGGCGAGAACGCGGGCCACCGCATGCTCATCTCGGACTTTGGGCTATGCAAGAAGCTCGAGTTCGACCAGACGAGCTTCCTGCCCACTGCGCACGGTTCGATGGCCGCGGGCACCGTTGGGTGGCGTGCTCCAGAGATCCTGCGTGGCGAGGTCAGCCTGTTGGACGCGGGCTCGGACGAATCGCAGTCGTCGAGGGGTAGCGTGGGCACGCCGACCCCCGGGACGCCCATGGGCAAGCCGACGCGCCTCACGAAGTCGGTCGACATCTTCGCGCTGGGCTGCCTGTACTACTACGTGCTTACGAACGGCGCACACCCCTTCGGGGACCGGTTCGAGAGGGAGTTCAACATCTTGAAGAATGCAAAGAACCTGGAGGGGCTGGAGCGGTTCGGCGAGGAGGGTTCGGAAGGTGTAGACCTGATTACGCGGATGCTCCACCCAGAGGCATATGAAAGGTCAGTTTCCGCCACTTGTGTCCTACCCCATCGCTCGACTGACGGATCTTCCAGGCCGGACACAATGAACTGTCTACTGCACCCATACTTCTGGGACCCGGGCAAGCGCCTCACGTTCCTGCAGGACGCGTCGGACCGTTTCGAAATCATGTGCCGCGACCCGAAAGACGCGAATCTACTCGCGCTCGAGAAGGGCGCGTTCAACGTTGTCGGCGCAGACTGGCACGCACGCCTCGATAAGCTGTTCATCGAGAACCTGGGCAAGTTCCGGAAATACGACGGGCGGTCTGTGCAGGATCTGCTGCGTGCGTTGCGGAATAAGGTAAGCGTCCTTGCAGCTCCATTGCGAAGTGCGATCGCCGTTGACGGACATTTCAATGGCACAGAAACACCACTACCAGGACCTACCGGATAATGTGAAGCGACTGCTCGGCGGCATGCCTGAGGGCTTCCTCGCATACTTCACTCGTCGCTTCCCCAGCCTGTTCCTCCACGTCCACGGCGTCATCTCCTCGTCGACCTTGCGCACGGAGTCCATGTTCCGCACGTACTACGAGCTCTCTGACTGAGTCCCACCCATCACACCATCTCTGAGCACTTTCAACATCTCATTCACATCCAGGATTCGGACTTCAATTTTTATCGTGCATATCTACCGGGCCAGATTGTTTATTCGTCGCTGCTACTGTTACTGTATCTGTACCACCGCATCGCTGTGCTGTTATTGAGTCGTCACCGGAAGTCATAACCACTTACTGTACTTGCCATCTTGCTACTCGTCCTCGAGCATGGAATGTAAATACATCTTTTCCAAGCAATACTCGCAAGGTCAGAAGCATGTCAGTTTGCGTGAACGTACATTGTCCCCCTGCTGAGTTCACTGATTACATGAGTGTCGTGTAGTTCTACGCATCGCAGAAGCTTATTCAGGCTTACATGCTTGCAGGAAAGTATCTTCAAGTGGCATGGACACTAAAAACGCTACAGATCGCAGATAGATTGAATATTGGAAGTACAACAGATGGTAGAAGTACAACACTTCGCATCTAGACTAGGCCACAGCGCCCTAGCTACCTATCCCCCGCAACATCTCACAACTTCGCCTTGATGCTCTTGTACGTGTCCACCGCGCACTCTCCAAGGCTCCGGAACGGCTTCAGCTGCAGCACCTTCACCGTGCTCGACGAGTCGACGAACGCGCCCGGGAACGAGAACGGCGGCGCGTTCGGGTTCCCGCGCACGACGCCCTCCAGGCCCGGCGCGGTCTCGTGCACCGCGTTGTCTGCACAGGCGGGAGTCATGTCAAATTCCGATTATAGAGGTAATCAACAAAGGGTGGGTACGCACAGAGGTTCTGGTACGTGTATGCGCCGGCGTCGAGGAGGAGCCGCTTGCCGCCGGCCTCTTCGACCTTGAGCGCGGCGACGAACGCGTCCGCGACGTCGCGCACGTCGACGAACTCCGACGCGTAGTCGTTCACTTTGTCGTCTTCGCGCGGGGTCGTGAGCTGCTGGAAGATGATCTTCGAGGAAAGGTTGAGGTCTTCGACGGTCTTCCACTGCAGATACAATGCGTCAGCGACGTGCTATACATAAGAGGCGCAAAGACTTACGTCGTGGATGACCGGCTAGAGAGTAGCAACACTTGTTTAGTACAGAATTCACGAAAGGTTTGTCGATACACTCACTCCGAAGATCTGGAAGATACTTCAGTAAGTGGATTCGACGCCAGGAGCGCACGCGCGACCTACCCAAGCAGGCAAGATCCGCGTCGCATCCCAGCCGATCTCGGTCTTGTGCTTCTCCACGAAGTCGACGATCGCACGTTCGGCGAGCACCTTGCTCGCCCGGTAAAGCGCGAGGCCGCCTGCCTCGCCGCCCTTCTCCTTCGCGAGGGCGAGGTCCTTGTCTGCCCAGTCGTTCTACACGCGCGTGCGGGAGTAGTGAGCATTCCACACACGATGCCCTGGAGCAGGATGGTACAGCGTACCTCGTTGTAGACGTGGAAGATGTCCTCGTGGCCAAGCATCGCCTGCGCGGACGACATGTACACGAACCTCCTCACGTTCTTGCTACAAAGCCCAATGCAGCATCAGCTCACACAACACTTACGAAGCGCGACGCGGATATGAGGTGCGCACCCATGTTTGCGGGTGCTCTCGAGGAGACCGACGACGCCATCTGTGTTCGGCCCAAAGATGTCTGGCCGGCGGGGACGAGCGGTGAATATACGCCCGAGGAGACGGCGGAGAGACTTGGTCGCACCCGAAGAGCTCGTGCTGTTGAGCTCAGCCACGCCGGCCTGCCATCGCGCGCAGACGACTCATGAGCACAACTGGGGGGATACAGGAGGACCAGGCAAGGCTGAACGCACGACGTGCACCACGGCGGCGATCGAGTCGTCGATCGCGCTATCGAACGCGTCGGGCTAGGGGCACACGAAATCTGTCAGTTCGTCGTCCTCGGAACTACAATAGCAGTAGCATGCGGACCTTGGAGATGTCTGGGACGATGACGGTCTTGAAGCTGTCGCCGTGCTCCTTGAAGACGGTGGCGACGTGCGCGGCCTTCGCCTCGGAGCGCACGGTGCCGCGGACGGCGTACCCGCTCTCGAGGAGCGCGCGCGCGATCCAGATGCCGCTGAATCCGCTGACCCCGGTCACAAGCACGGTAGCGGGAGGCGGTACACTAGGCATTCTCACTGGGCTTGTGGGAAGAGTCAGTGGCGAGGTGAGAATATACTCAAGGCGCAGTGGGGTCTTGTCTGTGGCTCAAATAGGGCCCCTCCGGGGTTCAGCTTGAGAGGATGATTAAGACGGCGTCCAGTGGGCTTGTGCGGCGGGGCCGGGCACGAGGATTCTAAGATCGGAACCTCCCCTCGAGATGCGCGCGCGCGTCCCCGGGTCCCATCATCCTTCCATCCCGTGAGCGGTGTGAGTTCGAGTGCCAGAAGGCGCCGCGGGGAGCTGCTGCGATCTCCCGGGCTATGTAAGAATGCCGCAGTAAGTGAAGAATGAAGTATGAATTCCGAGAGGCCGAGCGGAGGGAAGCATGAGTGTGCGGGAACGAGCCGCGAGGAGCTCCCCTGAATCGACACGATCATAGGAAGGCCGAGCCTGAGACGCAATCAGGCTCTGTGCGCTCGTCAGAGAGAACCACGAAGAACCTGATGAGCCCTGCACATTCCATCACAACCTGTGTTCTTGGAGGCAGTCCTTCCGCCCCACTCGCCGTCCCGCGCCAGCTGCGATCGGCAAGCAGAGCATACCTTCTCAGTATAGCCAGTCAAGACATACACGGAAGCTTCCGGTATACTATACAGGAACGGAAATCAGAGCTGAGAGGCCTCAGGGTTCAAGCAGACGGAAACACGACGCCCAGGCCCGCCGCCCTCCGGCGCCGCGCGGCCACCGTCAGCGGCTCCTTGATCACCGTCGCGCGCAGATTGCCCACACCAGCCCACCACCTTTCCTTATCGAACCCATCCACTAGGTCGACATCCAGCAGCAGGAATACACACGCGAGCACGAGCCGCGTCTGCCTGTACGCTAGCCGCTGCCCGACGCAGTTGAACGGGCCCGCGCCGAACGTCAGCAGCGCGCCCCTGTCCGCCTTCACGTTCTCGTTGCTCGACCCTGTTGAAGGGAGCCACCGTGCGGGGTTGAACGCGGAAGGATCGGCGCCGAAGTTGTCCGCGGAGAGGTGTTGCGCGTAGATGGGCACGGAGACGACGGTGCCCCCGGGGAAGTGGACCCCGTCGATCGAGGCACCTCCAGGCGGCACCACGCGGGGCAGCCCAGAGAAGATGGCTCCGAGGCGGAATGCTTCATGAATGACGGCGGTGAGGATGGGGAGCGCGTCGAGTGCGTCTGTAGAGGCGGAGGAGGCGTCGAGCGGGGCGTGTGCGGGGAAGGCGGCGTCGAGCTCGGCGCGGAGGGCGCGGTACCATTGCGGGTTGGAGAGGATGAAGAAGAAGACCAGAGAGGTCATGGAGCTGACGGTTTCCGTCGCTGGTAATGATATGAGCAACTTGGAAGGGGTGTAGGGGATATGATTTGTATAACGTACCTGCGATGATGGCAGCAAGCGAGTCTGTTGCGAGCTCATTTACGTTAGGCAGTTCTGCATCCTCGACCCAGTAGGAGAAGACGTCCTTGAACTGGATCTTCTCCGCCTGCAGCCGTCGTTCCGCTTGCTTCAAAGAGAACTCTTCCACTTGACGAAAGACGGATGCGGGAAAATGCTTCAGTATATGGAACAACCATGGGAGGTGGCTGAAGCTGCAGGGCGGGAGTCAGCTTTCAGGCGAAGAGCTCGCTATACTAAAATGCTTACAATTCGAATGAAGCAAGCGATATTCTGGGCTTGTCGGCTAGCTCGTCTGGGTCGTCGGAGGCAAGCAGACTCTAGTGTCAAACATGCTGATCAGTACACTGGATAGTGCATCTATTCTACTGCGTGTACCATCTCTGTGCCATTTCCGCCGAACGTAATCAGGGCCTGCCAGGACGTTTTAGTAAGGATACAGTATGCGATACAGAGAACGGATACGCACTGCTGTGTCAAAGGCCCACTGTGTAACGCACCTGACGAAATCCACCGAGCCGTTCGACTCCGTGTCCTTCGCCAAACGGTCCACCAAGGCGTGCGTGGTTCGGAAAAGCGGCTCCGTGTACTCCTGGATGCTACATAACCCTCCCCACGTCAGCACATACGGTCTATTCCCCAGGCCGACTCGGACGTGTGTACGTACGCTTCGTTAGACATGGCGCGGTTCCACGGCCGACGCCGCACGGCGTGCCGGTCGCGCTCCTTGACAAAGAATAAGCCCTCGCCCTTGAGGTGCAGGTCGTACGCTTCTGTCTTGTTGAAGCATTGTGCTGACTTGTGGATCGTGTACGCTGCGGTTTTCGAGTTGATCGAGATGCTGTTCGGCCCTAAGAACCAGGGTGAGTGAGTATGTCACTTTGCTGTACTGGGATCCGACGCGCTCCACGCAAGGCGGAGTGGCTGCATGAATCTATCCAACGCTGTATTTCCTCGTGACTGCTACCTGGGACCGGAGCGTAGAACTTGAAGGAGGTCTCCTCTATGTACTTTACGAGCCATTTTTTGATGCGAATCATCCATGGGCCATGGCTGCGAGATGACACGCCATAATCTGTGCGAGTGAAACAGCGCGAAGCTTGAGCTCAGCAGGGCCAAAGCTACACTTGACACGTATGCAAGCTTCCGACAGAAACCTGGCCTTCGCAACGAGAGCGAAACTTACCTGTGCGTACAATTGGTCCATAAGTTTCATGTAGCTCGCAAAGGTAGAGATGCCGGTTGAGGCGTGCCGCGGTATACGCCAATGGCAGTTCGGTGACGCGGTTCAGGACTGGGCCAGGGAATCTGTGTAGTGGGTGCAGGGGCGAGATGCGGTATACGATGAAGCATGTCCAGACTGCAGCGAAGGTCAGCGTGATGAGGTACGCGGCATGGCCCAATATCGCGATGATGCTCCATTCTGGCTGGAGGATGACGGCGTATATGATGGCCACAGAGAGGCACAATGCCGCGAGAGAGACAGCAGCTATGTCTCCCTGGATCATGCGCCCTCGAAGGGCTAAGAAAACGGCCTATGAGGCCAATTTTAGTCACGGCCTTGTACATGCCAAATTGACTCAACTTACCACCCCGCTCAAAAGTGCTGTAGAAACGTCTGAGTTCATTGCACATGCAGTGTGAGAGACGAGAGGAGCCCAAAGCGCGTATCGCGCTTGAAGTGTCGCTTAGAAAAGCATGCTGCAACGTCCGGCCTCAAGGCATTGGCGGAAAGGCTGAGCACCATACGGTTTGATCCAATTCGTGCGAGAACATGGCCGTGCAAAGGAAAGATGTTGGGCGGCTCTGCCGGCGGACGTCCGGACAGCCACGAGGGCCGCAGTGCCAGGGGGCCTGCAAGTCTCCCCAAAATGGATTGAGACGCCGTTGTGGCGCTTGTCGACCTCCTCCTCCCTTTGGAATAGAGTTCTATCAGGACCTGCAGAAGCAGGCCGGTCTTTTTTTTTTCACGAGCGTTCTCTACCTCCACCATCATGATGAACAGAAGCTCCTCGGAACGCCCGCAGCAGCCAGGCGCGCTGCCTGTTGACGAAGTTGCAACGCTGGTCGCCGAGCAGGCTTGTGCTCCTGTATGGAGGTGCGTACCGTGCTGATCTGGCTCTACATTGACTCTGTTACATCTGACAAATATGATAGATGCTGCATGCAGCATGGAGCGCATGCGAATGATCTACATTTAACGTCTTCCCTGTCGGTGGCGGCCCACCTCATTGCCACCAAAAACTGCGGCATGAGATGGCACGAGCACCCGTAACACGCTAAACGATCATCTCATCATCCTATCGACCGTGTAGACATTGGCACAGGCACCATACTGCCGTGCGTACCCCAGCGTACCCGGCAACCAGTGCACGTTGTCCGCGGTCTACGTGACCGCCCCCCTTATATGTCGCGTCCCTCCAAGGCGCGGGAAGGACCCGCATTGATCAGATTTCCGCGCGCGAGTGTGCACGACATCGGCCATGGGTGCATCTGCTTCTCATCTTCCAGCGCCGACGCACCACGCTGCGCCGCTGAGCGTTTTGAACGCGACGCTCGGGGGGCGCGTGCACGCAGCGGTGCCCTTCGCGCGCCCGTGCTTTTCTCTGGCTTCGCAGGGCGTTTTCGGGAACCAGGATGCTACTGCGTGTGCGCGTGTGACTGAGACGTACACGGACCGAGGTACGTTATGGTTTCTCGTCCTCGTTCAGGGCCGCAATGGATGCAATGTGCTGAATCTTCACGTGCAGACACAATTGTATCCGAGTTCGGCGCGTACTTGAATGTATGCACGATCTTATTTTTATGAGTACACTTTCGACACTTAGTATCGACTTTTCTAGAGCGGAGGGACTATATGCCAAGCAACAGGAGACCAATGTCTGCTAGATGCCAACGGCCCGAACAACACCCAGGCCTTCCTCCCGCCAGAGCAATGTAAACAGGGAAACTTGCCAAGCTATTATGTTCGTATGCCATCCAGCACGCCAGGCCTCCCATGCTAACCGGAGCGACTTTGCATACCAGATCGACGTGCAAAACGCAGCAGACGTCAGCGCGGCGTTCAGTTTCTCTCGGACAACAGGCATCCCGCTTTCTATTAAGAATACCGGGGTACGTTAAATCAAGTTTAAATGTGTCTCGTCTGCGTTTGTTGACCGACCGTACCGCCCATGTAGCATGACTTCCTGAGTCGCAGCGCGGGTGTTGGCTCATTGGCGCTTTGGGTAGGTCCACTCATGATCACGCTGTCGAGTAGCATGCCTTTGCTAACTTAAAACTCGGGCTCTCGGCTTCTAGATGCATAACTTGCAAGATGTATGCGTTTTTGCACACATTCCTGAGAGACATCTTATATTCTCGTCATAGATGTCATTCAACGCATCGTTCGTGCCTTCTGGGTGCAAGCAGGCCGGCGTGTCCGCCGTGACGTTCGGGGTACGTCGTTCCATCTGTCCCTAGCATTACAAACATCAACGAGCCTTTCAATACGCAGACTGGCGTGCTCACAAGAGATCTGAACACGTTCGCGGACGCGCACAACGTCACCATCCCGGGGGGCGCGGACGACTCGATCGCCTTTGGCGGCGGGTATCTCTTGGTGAGTAGTCTTCCCCACCCTACTGGTCGAAATCCCACGTACTAAGTCTCTACGTTCGTAGGGCGGTGGACATAGGTAGGATCGTCTATAGCTCACAATGTATATGCATATCGAATGGCCGCCTTATCCCCTGCAGCGCCTTCTCCAATGCATTCGGACTGGCAGTCGACCAGGTGGTACGTCGGTTCTCTTCCGCGCCGCGCAGGGTCCCACGCTGAACCTGCGAGGAAGGTCCAATTCGAAGTGGTCACGCCCGACGGCGCCCACCGGCTCGCGAACGGGTGCACGAACTCGGACCTGTTCTTCGCGCTGCGCGGCGGGGGCGGTGGTACGTTCGGCGTCGTCCTAAGCGTGACGATGCGGGCGCTCCCAAAGCTCGACTTCCCTGTGTCAGTACCTCTCCCCCTAGTCCTTCTGCGGTTGTACTCATTTGCCGCTGTGGGTTTGTGCGTACAGGGTCGTGACGGCGTTCAAGGAGAAGCCCTCGGAGGAGCTGCAGGCAAAGTACGTCGAGTTCCTGGTAGATAACGCCCTCCCACTCGCTTCGAAAGGTACGTTCCTACTTACCCACTCACTATATGTCACTGACTCGCGTACCAGGCTGGGGTGGGTACATCGAGGCACGTAACTACTTTGCCTTTACTACCTATTCCTAACGCTGATATATGCACGCATACACACAGCCCGGCCTCGGCTTGACGTTCGTGAACCCCTTCGTGAGCATGGCCGACGCCGCGGACACGATGGCAGACCTGCAGCAGCTCGTCGAGACCGAACTGAACGGCACGTTCCTCCTTCAGCGCGAGACGTCATACCTCTCGTTCTACCAGCAGTTCGTCGCGCCCACGACCCTGGTGCGTCCGGTCCCCTCCCCCCTGTTCCTCATACCTTGAGCTCTGTTGCTAATATTGGAGCAGCCGGACAATGCGCCGTCCGCGCTCGCATCGCGTCTGATCCCCGCGTCAGTGTTCAACACGTCCGCCTCGCGCGCGGCGCTGAGCGACGCGCTCGTCGCCGCTGCCCAGCGACACACCATCACGCTCCTCTTCTCCGTCGCGCCGCATTTCTTCAAAGGCGGCGACGGGCTGACAAGCGTCAGCCCCGCGTGGCGCGAGTCGCTCTGGCATGTGCGTCCCTCGCAAAATCCTCTCTACCCTCACAGACTGAATCATGTGGCAGGCGATATACATCGACTACTGGGCGTACAACACCACGGTGTCCGAACGCGCGCAGATCTACCAGGGCCTGGAGGCCGACGCGCAGGCGCTCCGGGATATCGCGCCCCACTCGGGGGTCTACTGGGTGCGTCCGACCTCGGGGCTCAGCTGATGCATTGCCCGGGCCTAGGCTGACCACGACATGGCGCCGCAGAACGAGGCGTCTGTGTTTGAGCCCGACTACACGGAGGCTTTCTGGGGCGCGAACTATGCGCGGTTGCTCGCGATCAAGCGGAAGTAGTGCGTGGTCTTGGTTTCTGCTGCGACGGCTTAGCTGACGCGCTCCACCGTGACAGCGATCCGGACCATCTGCTCGATTGTTGGAAGTGTGGTGAGTGGCAGTTTGCACTGGCGGTTACCTTCTGCGATCGCTCACGCACGACGATTGTTGGATCGCAGTGGGCTGGAAGGGCGCGGCGGACGCGCGGTACAGTTGCCAGCAACGGCTGGATGCATAGCGAGCCGGGTCGGACCACTGTTATTCTCTGAGCCACCGTGAGGTCCGCATCGAGAGTCTATTTACATAACTTATCTACCATTCAGGAGGCAGCATCGGAGGTTCGGTATGATGCATCTCCTGTACGTGTGTACACGACGTTGCCGGCATCCCGCTGCAATCGCATGGTCTCGGGGGTCTGCGTTCACAGCCCCAGCGTTGGCTGAGCGCGCCCGCCCAGGCCGAGATCCACTGTTACACCGGGTTGCCGGGCGGTACAATAAAAATGCAGTGAAGGAGGTGCGTTCGGGGTCTGTTCAGCGCGAACGTCATTGCCAAAAGCGGTCACTTTGCATGGGACGCCTGACACACAAAAGCGCCCGAGAAGAAGCAACAGCTGCGATGATGTACAACGACCTTGCATCAGCGCAGACACGTCTTTTTTTTGTTGGACTTCAGGTAAGCTACACGCAACGAACAAATTCTTGGACGGCATATCCACTTACGCCTCTGCTGCACTCCAGCCCGCATTGCTCATCTTCGTGATATGATACCAGAAGCGCAGATCCAGAACATCACCTATAGAGTGCACTCTACCGCTTCGGCCAGGCACCCATCCTGCTTCTCACCTGAGAAATGAAAGAATGGAAGGCAACAGTGCGGGTGTATCCGATCGGACAGAAGAGAACGCCCTCCATCCGGCCGCATCGGGAACTCGGCTCTACGTAAGGTCTCTGCGGCCGGACTGCGGGTGGTCCCCGCGTGTGCCCCGGTGCAATTCGTACACGGCACAGGTGACCGCCCAGCACACCCGCGCGCGCATCATCGCCCCGCGCAGTGGTAGGCTGCAATTTCCCACCGCCGCCACGGTGGCCTTCGGGGCGGGATGGCGCTGTCCGCGTCCATGGGCGGCGGATCTGCACCCAGAGCCGGCGTCCTTGTGGCGGTTGGCACGAAGGCTCGTGCGATGGACAACCATTGTATCCCATCGCAAGGTTGCAGAAACTGTGATCACGAACCACCGTCGTCAGCGTCAAGCTCCTGAGCCCGGGCGTGGGGCGCCTCGTCGTGCTTCGCTTACGGCCAATGAGGTGAACGTTAATGCTCGAAGCGCAGGGGACACGGGACGCCCACCCTCCCTTCGCACCCCCACACTCTGCCGCTGTGCGGCTGCATCCGGCGCCGCCTGGAGACGTACCGCGACCATGAACAACACCACGGACCCCAGCGCCGCTGCCCAGGCTGCTGCTGCTGCCGCCGCCGCTCTCCAGCAGCTGCTGGAGCTGCACGACGATGCGCGGATCGTTGCGTACTGTGCCGGTCAGTACCGCCTTTGATTTGCTTAGAAGCTGTAGACCGCATAGCTGATCCGCGATGGATCCTAGTGGGCGCATACTCCTGGTTCCTTTTGGACTTCTGTGCGTATATTCACTCTGGATGGCCTTGTGAGAGCTGTACTGAACGCGAGGAACGGGCCGCTAGTCCTGGTGCTGCCATCCGAGGTCTGTTGCGCCTATGTTGTGGCCTGTCATAGCAGTGTGCTGACCTGACGGGGGTTTTAGATCAAATACGTATGGGTGAGTTTGCGCATCGGGAAAGCTTGGAAAAGGAGAAGAAGAACTAATCGACGATGCAGGCTACGAAGTGGAACCTATCGAAGCTGCTTTTCGCATGGGTAAGTGGTCTTCCTGAGCTGGTGCGAGCACGGTAGTTTTGACTCCCCGTAGGTTCGCATCTTTGGCTTCGTTCTCCTCACGGTCAACCTCGCGGTTACAATGACTGGGGGGCACTCAGAGAAGGTGAGTCCTAAATCAACCCCCAGTCACCTTAGACTTGACGTATGTTCTGACCTGTACCCTAGTTGTAAGCATCAATACATGTTCCTCGGCATGCATCCGCAAGTGTCTAACCGTCATGAATCCAGCTGCGAATTCTACTTTTACTGGGAGGGAACAGCTGGCTCGCTCATGTTATACTCTGTTGAGAGTAAGTCTCAGTTGTTGCCCCTATTGCGTGCCCGCCGTGCAGGTGCTGATGCAATGATTCTCCGCAGTCATCTTGCAACTCCGGATCTACGCTATGTACCACAAGAACAAATGGCTCGCGATGTTTAACGCAGCCTTCTTCTTCGCCGAGATTTCGGTCATGCTCATCGTCTATAACTATGGCATTTCGGTCGGCACCAGTGCGTCACTCTGCTGTCCCTTTCTTATTGCATGATGGCTTACAACTTTGTACAGCACTTGCGACACCCCCAGGCCTGACAGGCTGTTATGGGATCACGACGAGCTACCTCTTCTCCATTTGGATCCCCGGCCTGGTGTTCGAGATGTGGCTCGTACTGCTCGCTATCTACAAGGCCATCGAGCGCGCCCGCTCCGGCATTGTTGTCAACGGTCACAGGCTCGACCTGCTCGCGCTCCTCATTCGCGACAAGTGCGTTCCTCCAGTTTTACTCCATGCTGTCTGTGCGCTGACCCTGAGGAATCTGTCGCTGTCCTTTACAGTGTCATCTATTTCGTGGTGTAAGTTCTGACTTCCGAGTGGCCCCTACAATCATGCTAACGCACCCGTGCCTGACATGTAGTATTGCCCTCGGCTTGCTCACGAACACAATCATGTGGTTCGCAGCGCCTGATGGGCTCGCCGCCTCTGCAGTCTCGTACGTGCCTCGCGCCCTCTTCTCCCTCTACCAGCGACGCCATACTCACCCGCGCCCGCGCAGAATGTCGCACGCATCTATGATTGTCTCCGGCACCCGTCTCCTGCTCAACCTTTTCGAAGCCTTCCACCAGCGCGTGCAGCGCTCGCTCGGCGTGACGACCTCCGGGGCATACGACACGCAGGCGACCGAAAACCTGGCCACGCTCCCAACGTTCCGCGCCGCCAAGCGCGACCTGTCGTCCTCCCGCCGCACGCGCGCGGGCTGGACGGACACGTCCGTGCTCACGGGCACGGACTGGTCGTCCGGGACCGACGCGACGGAGAGCACGTATGCAGCGGAGCCCGCAGCGGATGGGGAGGTCGAGGGGTGGAGGCAGAGAAGGCAGGAGGTGTATCGGTTAGAGAACCTGTATGGGCCGCATGATGTCGCGGGGTCGAAGAGTACGCGCGGGTTCGGCGAAGCGTTCTGACCGCCATGCATAGGACTGGTTGTATGACTGTCGATGTATATGTACGCACGGACATCTTTGTATGTACGTTGTATATGTATACCCTATCCTTATTCCTTTACGAGTTGCGGCTCTGCGTCATTCGTTAAAAACTGGTAAGAGTCAAAGCTCGAAGTAAGCTTGTTGCCTCTTCGTTACGACTCACGAGGCCAAACTTGAGCTTGGCATCATACTACATAAATCAGGCTGGCTGCTTTACTGTGTCCAACTCAGTCAGTCCGGAAAATACATACAATGTATGAGACACGATTTGTACAATACAACAGAGCAGTCAAATCTTCAGAACAGTATGTACTGAGTCCAAGGTATATGCCGCAGGAGCAACGCTGAAACATGCAGCACGGATACAACATCCCTCAACAGTCTCCCTCACTGCACATCATCCCGCGCCCTGTTGATAAGCTCAACTGTTGTGGGCGAGCGCGCCGTGATCTTCACCTGAAACGGCGCCGGGTGGCTACGGACACCGTCAGCCCTCACCCTGTTCACTCTTTCCTTCCACTGGCATCACTCACCTGGTCACCCCGGACGACCACAGCATCTTCGGCCTCACCGGCTCCCCGTCCTCCCCAACGGGCATCGCGACGTCGAACACAGCCAGAATGCTCGCGAGCGTGCAGAACAGCGACGCGTGCGCCACGGCCTCTCCCGGACACGCGCGCCGCCCGAATCCGAACGCGAAGCCCGCGCTGTCTGGGGCGTTCTCGGGCGGCAAGAAGCGCTCGGGGCGGAAGGTGCCTGGGTCGTTGTATCGGGTGGGGTCGTGCAGCGCCGCCCTGTGCAGCGGTCAGTCGATGAGGGGTAGAGAGAGAGGAGAGAGAGGCGTACCAGATGTTCGCGACGAGCGCGGTGCCCGCAGGGATATGCCAGTTGCGGTACACGTCGTCCTGCGTCACGGAGTGCGAGACTGCCATTGTGCCTGCGCGTCAGCAGTCGAGCGACAGGGAAGTAGGGACGGGACATACCCATGGGCACGACGGGACGCCAGCGGAGGACCTCTTTGAGGACCGCGCCGACATACGGCAGCTGGTCGCGGTCCTCGATGCGCGGGAGGCGGTCGCCCCCAACGACCGCATCGATCTCCCACTGAGCCTTCCTCTGGACATCTGGGAAGAGCATCATGCAGAGCAAGAACGTGGAGAGTGCCGCGACGGTCTGTGTACAAGGTCGCGGTCAGGTACGGAAGTGTGGACTGGGAGTGAGGGCGGGGTACGCACGGTGTCCGACTGGCCGGCGTAGAGCCCCGCGGCGACCCACTTGATATCTTCGTCTGTGCTGCGCTCTTCTGGGGGCTCGTTCAATAAGTCTGAGGTGAACGAGCGTGGCGCGGTACCCGCGTCCTACATGAAATGAAGCTTAAGCTTTGAACACTTCGTGAGGAGAGGCAGACACACCACTTGGCGTTTGACCATACCAAAGGGCGTGTCGATCATGGCCTTGATGAGCTTCTGCGTGCGCATACCCAGCTTCCTGAAGCCCGCCCCAGGGAACCACGGTGGAAGGAAGCGCACTGTTGACGCGTCAGAGGGTCACCCGCTGCAGAATGGCAAGCAGTGCGAGGAACGCACGGAATGGCAGTGTGTCAACGAGAAAGACGCCGGGGAGCGCGGCAATCGCGAACATGCGCAGCGCGTCCTCCGTGTCCTTAACGATCTGCTTGAACTCGTTGTTCTCGTTCTGGTACCCGTACGCGATCTTCAGCGCGACAGTCCCTGCGGTCCTACATGCCACAGCCACACGGTCAGCGATGGGTTGAAGCGCACGCGCGAACGCGTCGTACCTCCGGAAGTGCTGCACGTAGGCATCGGGGGTGTCCAGCAGCCAGACGAGCTCGCGCGCGATCTCCTTCTCCATGAGCGGCCAGTACTCGCGCGTAACCTGCGTGTTTAGGCCGACTTTGAGGAGGCGCCGGTAGTTCTTGAACCGTTCGTTGTACGGCATGAGTACGACTGTCTCGCCCCAGCCCATCCTGCGCGCCGCGTGAGAACTATAGCCACGCTCATGGAGAGACACGCGTACAGGTCGGCGGCCATGGTCAGGTGAGGTCTGTTTGAGTAGATGGCGGAGCGCGCTTCAAAGAGGTCGACGATGGCCTGCGCGGAGTTGAGGAGGATAATTGGCTTGTTGAATATGCGCATAGTCACGACATCCCCTGCATCGAACGCGAGCTCAGCGTACACACGCGCGAGGATATAGGATACTACGATACGGACCGTATATCTGACCCCAGCTTGTGAACTGCAGCCACTCCTGCTGCTGCGAAAGCTGGAAGAGGTTCCCGAAGAGGGGGACGGGCTTCGGACCTGGGGGGAATGCATTCTGCGAAAGCGCGCGCCGGACGGCGAGCGTGAGGATGACGACGAATGAGACGAGCGCGGCGATGTCCACAGTGTGCCACTCCATGCTCGCGACTTGGACGGGCTCGATGGATGAGAGGCAACTCTGAGGGTAAAGGAGAGCCGCGTGAGGGCCGCGGAATGTGGATAGCCGGATTGGGTGGGGCGCGAGTCAGTGCCTCTGCCTCTGTCGCACCGGGTCAGGGGGAAGGTGTGCGACTCGGAGTCGCCGCCAGGTCGCCGCAGCGAGCGGCGAACAAGAAGCTGATAGAGTTTCTCCGCAGGTGACCCCTGCGCTTTCCGTCGGCCCCGATTATTCGACCACAAGGACTGGCCATGGAGTTGATTCCGGACATGTTGTCCATGTTCCAGCTGTAGGGCACGGAAGGAATACGTACTCCCGTACAATTGCACATCCAACCACATGGGCGCTCCCTTGGCTGTGCGGGCATCATCACAGCCCATTGTATGTTCCCACCCACCTGTCAGACATGGATATTCGCATGTACGAGGGTGCAGGAACGGCATGGAGTACACCCGACGTGCCAGCCGATCGCTCGAAGTATTACCAGTCGCGCGGTGTCATCTCACCACCACGAACTGGCACGTCCCTAGCTTTGCCGGAGAGCACCCACGGCGATTACGTGCGGTACGGTCTCACCCGGATGCTTTGAGAATACTATGACACGGCTTTTGTTTGTTTTAAACGCACCGATGACTGTTTGTGCTATTTTCTTTCCGCTGACTCGTACGCTGGACCTCAATAGGCCTGAGGTATCACGAGCTTCAAGGCTAGATCATACGTTAGGCAAGCGAGCGCCTCAGAGAAGTATCCAACCAGAGCCTGAGTCTTTATGTCGCCATATTGAGTTCTTTGGTGGAGAGAGAGAGAGAAAGCAAACGGCCCACCGTGACACTGTGGTAGAACGCGAGCGCTTCGATGCCGGGGCTTGCCGAGGCGTTCAGTATCGCGCGCTTAACTAGGTTTGGTACTCATCCTCGTACCACGACATCAATATCGCTCTTCTGTGTACGATAACTCAATTTTTCTACTTCATTGCACCATGGTAAAGTGGTATGCGATTGTTGGAGTACGCTTCACATGAAATGCATCTGGATCCTGGCTACCACATGCCAAAGTAAGCCTTTCGCAACCATCGTGGCGCGCGCTATACCCAATCGAGGACTAACGCCTCGCAGCGACAGAAAAAGGCCCCGAATCCTCAGCAGGCCCCCTGTTGATGGCCATAGCATCGGGAACCACCCACGCATCGCATGCGGGAGAAGGGCCCTGTTCTCTGCTCTGCGATGGCAACTGTCAGGTAATCGCGCGAAGGTGAGGATCAGGCGACGAACGGCGTCCGCGGTGCGAAAATGCGGGACGGCCTGAGGTCGCCAAATCAGGGGTTCTGCACCTTTGCAGCAGCTGCCTCACCTGAAATTGGTGTGCGTGCGAGAGCAGATGGCCGGTCGTGCCCCGGGGGCGGCTTATTATTGGACGGTAGGCCATTTGTGCTTCTCTCTCTCACAGCCAATCCGCAAGTCTGATCTTCTGTGGGTGATAGCACAGGCAGATGCTCCGTACGGCCTGTGCGCCATCGTACATGGGCCCGTGCGGCCTGAGCCTCCTCCCGACGCCACGTTACGTGAAGACGGGCAAACCTACTCGTCAAGCCGAGTGCTGTGCCACTAGTCTGCTAGCACTAGCCGAAACGTCACGATTTTTCGCAAACTCGGCGAGCCGACAACACGACAGCGATGCTCCACGAACGCCTATTACACCCGGATGGCTGTACAGCCCTATACGACATCCCGCCGACTGCGATCGGCAACAAAGCCCGCGCACACAACGTAATCTGCCAGGGAGGGAGGACCCCGGAACCCCGGGTCGCCGTCTTGGGCCCCTTCCCCGCGATGGTGCGTCGGAGCAGAGCACTGCAAGTACCCACTGCATCTGCACGTCGCCCACGCTCAGCATCGGACCGCGTGTCGCATCTGATACCAAGCGGTTCTCTTCGCGCGCGCATAGTTCCGCCTGACCACCCTGACCAAGATCGGTTCTTTGCTTCCCGGCGCAACGCCCGTGCACCCGGTGTGCAATGGAAAGCTTACCGGGCGGGGCGACGCCGATACCCTCCGCGCGGACCCAAGCTCTAGTGCCGCGGGGAAGGAAGCTTCGCTGCTGCGACCCCGGTCTGAGCACAGCTGTACGTGTGCTGAATATGGGATACGGCACATTGCGCGTCTGCATGCTGTGCGTGCCGCGGGTCATAGTACTCCTCGCCCCGTCTCCCCTCGGGTCGATCCCTTTCCTTTACTTTGACTCTACCATCTGCACCCGGCGAACATCATGGACGCCCTCCTGACCGACGGCGCAGAGTACACCGCGCGCACGCACACCGCGTTCACGCCGCCCGACGTCGACCTGCGGGCCCTGCGGCGCGCGATCCCGAACGAGGCGTTCCACCGGAGCACGCGGCGCGCGCTCACGGGCATCGCGCCCGTTTTTGCTGCGACGGTGCTGCTGGGGGTGTTTGGCTGGCACATTGACACGTTTGTTGCATGGCTTGCGTTGTCGCGAATGTGGGGAAATGTGCTGAGGTGGGCGCTCTGGGTTGTTTATTGGAACGCGCAGGGGATTGCGTGGGCGGGGTTGTGGTCCGTCGGTGAGCTGCGAGCGCGTACACCTTTTCAAATGTCCGAAGGCTGACCAGTATACACAGGTCATGAAGTTCGTCCAAGTTCGGGCCATGTGTATACACAATGCGTTACTGACACCCCCCCTTAGGCCGACCACGACAACCTCTCGCCGCTCAAATGGCTGAACCACACAATAGGGCTCGCGTGCCACACCCTCATCTTCCTCCCGTACTTCTCGTGGCGGCTCACGCACATCCGGCACCACAAGACCGCGGGGAATCTCGACACGGAGGAGGTGTACGTGCCGCACCTGCGCTCGTCGTACGGGCTGCCGCCGCCCGCGGAGGCGACGAAGAGCGACTACCGCGAGGCGTTTGAGGAGACGCCGGTGTTCCGGCTGTGTCGGTTTGCGGTCATGCAGTTTTTGGGGCTGCGTGAGTGTCTTTTGGCTGGGCTCTGGTGTGTTGAAAGTGCTGTGCGCTTACGCGAATTTGAATGCAGATACTTACTTGACGTGCGTTAATCGCTCTCGTTGGATGTTCTGCGATACTGAACGCGGACTAGATGGAACACAATGGGCTCGAAACGCTACCCGAAAGGCGCAAACGTACGTCCCATCCCTCCAGCCCGTTTACGCGTATACCATGCTCATACAACCCGCATCGCAGCACTGGAACCCATACTCGGGGCTGTTCACGCAGGACGAGTACGCAGCGGTGCACGTCTCGAACGCGGCAATCCTCTCCATGATCGCCGCGCTGTCCCTCCTCGCGCGGTATACGTCCTGGGCGTTCGTCGCCAAGTTCTATGTCGCGCCGTTCCTCGTCACGAACCACTGGTACGTCCTCGTAACGGGGTTCACTTGCGCTGTATAGCTGACGCGCTTGTTTCTTGGGCGCGAAGGGTGATGGCGATGACATTCGTACGTGCGACGCTGTACACGGAGGGGGATCACGCTGACATGTGGGGGGATGTATAGTTGCAGCATTCGTGCCCGACGGTGCCGTTCTACCGCAGCAACGCGTGGAGCCGCACGCGCGGCGCGCTGTCCACCATCGACCGGGTTCGCGCTCCTCTTCCCCGTGGTCATCTGCCCTCGCTCATATATCTACACTCGTATGCAGCCGTTCCTCGGGTGGGTCGGGAAGTACATCTTCCTGGGTGTGAACCACTACCACACCACGCACCACCTCTTCGCAACGGTACGCCCCTCCTCCCCCTCCCCCTCCCCCTCCCCCTCCCTTTCCCCGCTGACCTTGAAACCTTTCTGCAGATACCCTTCTGTAAGCCCCCACCCCTCCCCCACTTTCCCTACATACCCGAGGCTAACACAGAACGCGTGCAGACAACCTGCCACTAGCACACACAGCAATCCGGCCGCTGCTGGGGGACGCGTACAACTACGACTCGACGGGGGTGCTGCGCGCGCTGTGGCGCTCGTTCGTGCATTGCCTGTTCGTCGAGGAGGAGGGCGCGGTCGTGTTCTACAAGGACGCGAGCGGGAGTGCGCAGCGCGTCGTTGACCCGAAGGCCGCGGTTGAGGCTACCTTGGAGGGTGCACGGGTGGACGCGGATGGGGGTGACTAGACTTCGGCCTCAGTTTTTTCGGGGAGAAGAGGAGCTTGGGCACGATACCTTTTTGCCTGTGCCTATGCCTTTGATGGGCTTCAGAGCTCGCACGTCGGGGCTACTACAGCGCTGGGGCGCTGATTGGACAGTGCGGTGTGCGGACACCGGTGAATGTGTCTCTCTTGTCATAAGATTATTCGCGTGCGAGGCTGCTGCCTGCGTTATCGACTTTGTGTATCATAGACGTACTGGTCGTGGTGACAAATATGTGGTTATATTCGACGATTGTGTATGGGTCTCTGTTGCCGTATTATTTTTGTGCGGCGGGGGTGTTGCCGGCGTTATCAACTTTGTGTATCATAGACGTCCTGGCGGTGGCAAATATGTGCGTAGTTATATCCGACGATTGGATGAAAATAATCACTGGGGTTCGCAGGGCTCCCTGATTTGACCCCCACATGCGCACCAGACAAGGAGAGCCAAAGCACCCGTTTGACAGACATAATGCTCCCTTCGTCGCGTCGCGTGGTGGTGGGACGCTGCGAGCGCCACGAAGCTGAGGCGGTGCCGCTGAAAGAGAGAATGCGCGCCTATTTCCACTCACTCATTCACTCCGGCTCTGCGTGCTGTCCCCTCCGACGACCACGAAGATATTCAATGTACAGCTCCCGTCTGGACTTCTCTCATAGGACGCTCTTCTGAGGATCTTGTACCCCCTAAGGAAGGCGATATGGCTCCGACCGTCAGTGAGCCCACACCTCGCTTCGGCCCCGTCCGGTCCTTCGTCTTCGACTCTTCGTGCAGACCATCCGATCTTCTGCAGCTGCAGCAGATACTCCACCGGCACCGTACGAACATTGACAGTCATTGGATGCACTACAAGGTTCACCGAAGCCGAAGCCGCGACAGAAGCCAAGCACTAACCAGGGCAAACCCAGGGGCACGCGTCTCTGCTTGCCTTCCATCTTATTCCACCTTCCATCTTGTGCCGTGCCCCGCGCCTCGCCCACAACATGCTTTACGGGCCTGGTCACCCGACCGATCCACTGCATGCGTGGCCGCGACACACCTCGTCCCGGTTCCATCGGTGACGGCACAGGTTGCTCCGACTCCGAGTCCTTGTCCACCGCGGGGCCGCTCTCACAGCGGGCCCGCGATGTTCTGGGACGGGTGCTCTCACGGCGACGCGCGCGGGTGGCCATCGTATTCTTGGCAGTCTTCCTTGTTCGTGTTGCGAGGTTTACCTCACGGTGCACCATCGATGCGCCTCCCGCGGGTCTTTTGAAAACAGTTCGTAGCTTCTGCATCGATATCAACCCTTTGCAGGGTGCAGGAGAGGGATAATTCGGCTGGAAGACCCCGGATACCGCTGTTCTTGTCGCAGGGTTTACCTCACTGGCCAGTACACCCCCGGGTCCTCAAACAGTTCACGGCTTCCGCATCACCAACTCTATGCAGGGCGGTGGGCCCACCGCGACGACGCCATTCAGTAACAATTATAACGTCTATCAACCCCGGGCGAGTCTGGGGTCATGTACAGCACACGCGCGCCTGCCAAGATGCACCGTGCATGCTTTGACTCCGAGCGGCGGCTGATCCCGCAGACTTCGCGCTAGAACACCATCTGAATCATCGCCGCCCGCAGCGCAGCGCTCGGAGTCGCACTGCTGCAGGGCTCCGGCTCGAGCGTAGCCGCCGAACATGTGCGCGCGGGCTGCCCGTTGACGTCCTGTTCGCTGTCCACATATCACCTCATCCCGCCCTCCGCAGAAGAGGAAGACGGGCCGTGTGCAAGCGTACTTCGGAGGCGGTGCCTTCTGGCCAGCCGGGTTACTACACAACCCGCCTTGGGTAAAAATGTGCGTGGAGGGGGGACCGCCGCTGAGCACACCGCAAACATACTGATGTGTCACACAGTGCGAGACTATCATCATACTGTGCAGAGAAGGGAAGGACAGGCCGGCCCATCTGATACCATCGACTGTGGTCCGCGTTTAAACGGGGGCCTTGTCCTTCCGCTCCGGCTTATAGCTTCTACGAGTAGGGCGCGCACTAGGTCCCCCACGGCCCTCTGTGAAACATCTCACCCCATAGCTAGATCTGTTTAGCGCCATGTCGTCCACCGCGACCATGACATCCACAAGCACACGCGCAGAGACCCGAGCCCGAATACTCACAACGCGACCAGTGCCGGTGGAAGAGCCTCTCCCGCCTCTCGTCCCGCCACCGTGGTAGGCCCTCAGCTTGACATGCCCATGTATGGAAACAATGACTAACGAATTTGACAACGACTGCAGGTCGCTTAAAGAGGTCCGAGACCAGATTCCCTCACACCTCTTCGAGCGCAACACTGCGAAAGCCCTCGCGTACGCCGCGCGCGACCTCGCCCTCGCTGCCGCGCTCTTCGCGCTGGCGCTCCGCATAGACTGGCTCTGTGCGCACCCCGCGCTCGCGCTCGGCCCAATATCGAGTCTGGTGCTGCGCTGCGCGTGCTGGCTCACCTAGTGTGTATTTAGGTGGCTATATGTACGTGGCTTGGTGCTGACGAGGAATAGTTGGTGGTTCCAGGGCCTCGTGTTCACGGGGATCTGGGTCATTGGGCACGAAGTGCGCCCCCGTCCCTCCCTTTTTCCACTCTGAATATCGTTGACACTCCGTATTGTGCAGTGCGGCCACGGCGCGTTCTCCCCCAACGCTACGCTCTGCAACGTCATCGGCTTCGTGCGTCCCCCTTTTCCCTTTGGACAGCCTAAGTGACCGGGGCTGACGCGCGCGGGCACGGACAGACGCTGCACAGCCTGCTCTGGACGCCGTACTTCAGCTGGAAGTACGGGCACCACCGGCACCACAGCAACCACGCGTCGCTCGAGCGCGACGAGGTGTACGTCCCGCGCACGCGCGCCGACCTCGGCATCCCCCCTCCTCGCGCCAGTGGGGAGACGAGCGCGGAGCACAAAGAGGGCGAGATCGACTGGGACGAGTACTTTGGGGACACGCCGGCGTACACGCTGTTCGAGCTCGTGAGGCAGCAGCTGTTCGCGTTCGAGGCGTACCTGCGTGAGTTCGCGCGAGTGCTTTGAGATGGTGCGGGACGGTGCTGATGAGATGTGTAGTGTGGAACGTGTCGGGCCAGAAACACTATCCGAAGTGGACGAACCATTTTGACCGTACGTCCCCCCTTACGCACACACACACAGCGGACTGACATCCCCTGCCCCTTCTCCCTATAGCGAACTCAATCATCTTCGACCCCTCCCAGCGCCCCGCCGTCCTCCTCTCCAATCTCGGGCTCATCCTCGCCGGCACGCTCCTCTACTTCGCCTGCTCCCGCTATGGGGCGCTGCGCGTCGCGGCGCTGTACGGCGTGCCGTGGGTCGCCGTGACGCACTGGTTCGTGATGATCACGTACCTGCACCACACGGACCCCGCTCTGCCGCATTATAGGAGTGCGGCGTGGAGCTTCGCGCGCGGGGCGGCGGCGACGGTCGATCGCGACTTTTTGGGGTGGATGGGGCGCTTCTTTCTCCACGACGGTGCGTATCTCTTTTTCAGTGAGGGGTGAGTGGGACGAGAACTTGAATGCTGACGCGAGAACGGATGGACAGTCGCACACTACCACGTCGTGCACCACTTCTTCCCGCGCATGCCGTGGTACAGCGGCGAAGAGGCGACGGCGCACCTCGCGCGCGCGCTGGGCCCGTACTACCGCCGCTCGTCAAAGCCGGCGTTCCGCGCGCTGTGGGATAACTACAATTTCTGCCAGTTTGTCGACGATGATGGTGCGTCTTTTGCTGTGTTTCTGAAGAGTAACAAGACTGACGTGCGGTAGGCGATATGGTGTTTTACCGCGATCGGAGGGGGAAGACGATCGTGGACTATGTGGAGAAGCACGAGCAGACAGAGGAGACGTCGAGTTAGGGCGCGTCATGCTTGGGGATTACGAGTGTTGTATAGATACCGCCATGTTATGTACCGGGTGGACTCTGGATATTGCGTTTTTATTGTAGGATACCAACTTGACCAGTAGTGAACTGAGGAAAGAGCGATTGCGTGCGAGAGGGTGTCAGGTAGAAACAGTCATATGTACGCTGAACGGCAACGTTGTGTGCAAATATGATGTTCACTAACAGCCGTACTAGAGGAACGATGTGTACAATCGACGCAGAACACGGTACTGGTACATGGATGGCGTGTAACGGAGTCCACCAAACGCAGCACCAAACGCAAGGGAATCCCATCCCTGGCATCTCAAAGCCGCGCCTTTGCCCACCCCTCAACGCCCCTCCTCCAATCGACCTCCGCCTCCCCGCCATACACCGGCAGTGTCTCCACATACGCCCCCCATGCCTCCTCCGACACACACGCCGCCCGTGCATACGGTCCCGCCCCCGTCGCCTCCAGAAACTCCTCCAGCCTCGCATACACCGCGCTCACCGCGCGCGCCTCCTCCTTCGCCCATGCCGCCCTTGACGCGACGAGCCCCCACTCGACGTACGCCGCGAGGTCAGCTCCGACGACGCCCGCCTCGTACAGTTGCAGCAGGGGCGCGGGGACAGTGGGGGATGCCGCCTCGAGGGCCATGCGGTGACCGATGGCCTCGACGTAGGGCAGGCAGCGCGGGAGGAGGAGCTGGTTTGCGAGCTCGGAGCGGTGTGCGGAGGCAGGGGTGGAGGTGGAAGTGGAGGCGGTGGCGATGATGGCTTTGAGCTCGGCTCCGAGCTTGTGCTCGTGCTGGGCGAGGCGGGAGGTGGGTTCTTCGGGGGCGGGGATGCTGTATCGGCCGAGGAGCAGCTCTGGGGCGAGGCCTGCGACGTATGCGCTCATGGGAAGTGAAGATAGGAATAATGGAGACGACTTACGAAGGCATAGAGCGAGCACGTCCCCCTCGGCAATGGCCACTCCGCGGAGTTCAGTCTACGAATGCTCGATGTGAGCGAATGTCATCGAACGAGAAGGCTGAAATTCATACCTCCATGGGGAAGAGCATGTTAAAGTCAAACATGCCCTGCGCGCCGCACCGGTCCACGATCGTAACTCCCGTCCTCCGCCAATGCCCAATCATCGTCGCCTTCACGATCGCGCAAATCGCGTTCCTCAGGTTGATATTCTCCAACGGGGTGTCCGTCAGCCACCCCGCCGCGCGCCGGAAGAACGCCTCGAGCACGAATCCCTGCGCGAGCGCGTGCAGGATTGGCAGCTGCTGCGTGCGGAACGACATGATCGGGACGCGCACGCCGCGCGCGCCGCTGTCGACCGTGCGCCGCAGGCTGTAGCGCGCGCCGATGTACGCGGCCATCTTGAGCCCTGGGGCGACGACGGCGGTCAGGCTGAGCGAGCCGATGCCGACGCGCCAGAGCATGCGCAGGAAGTACTCGCGCGGGTGCAGCTTCGGATCGAGCTCGCCGAGGAGCGCTTCGCGCGGGAGTGGGACGTGATCGAAGTAGGTGAGCGCATGGCCGATTGCTTTCGAGCCTGTCCGCGTCGGCAGTTCTCTGGAGAGGCGCGTTAGTATGGGGTGGTAGTGGGAAGGAGGGTAATTACTAACTGGGCGGTGATGCCTTTGCACATCTCTTTGCCGTCGTTCAGAGAGACGATGAATGGCCGCAGACCCTTGAATTTGCCTCGGTGGATCAGTCTTGCCATTACGATTGCTACCCTGGGGACGCCGCCAAAAGGAAGTGTCGGAGGCATGAACCTGTGATGACATTTAGATACAATTTAATCACGCCACAGCAAAGCCAAGCACCCACTTCGCAGCATTAGCGTTGGGCGTGTGCAGATCGAAGCTTCCATCGTCCTGCATAGTCGCAGTAGTTTCGATGTTCGCCGCGTCAAGGCCGTGGCCCAGTTCCGTCAACATGAACTGAGCGCTATAGGCTATGGTCAGCTACCCGCCTATGAGCGAAATACAGAAAAACCACCTACGAGACGCGGAAAGCGAGGACGTCTTCCAAGAGTGGCCGCAGCTCTGGGCGCTTTTGTACGAAGGGCGCGAGTGTACCGGCCATGAGGTTGAGCTGGATGCTGAAGAGCGCGACCGCCCCGCCGTCATGGGTCACGATGTAGTCCATGTACATGTCCCAGAACTTCTTCGACGGTTGGAGGACATCCTCGATTGTGAGTGCTACACGTACGTATGTTGTCAGCTCTAGTACAGAATGAATGTATGTGGTCAGTACGCACCATAGCGCAGCCCGATGGCTTTCGCACGCTCGTGGGACAGGTTAATGCGCTCTGCAACGGTCAGCTGCTCCGAGACGGGGGCAAACAGCGGAGCGCTAGCAAGGTCCACCGTCGGAAAGGCAGACATGGTGATACGGGCGGGAGGAATATGGCCAGGCTCAGCCTCATTATAGGTGAGGCCTGTGATAGAATCGCGCTCACGCCGGAACAGCCCATGGTCACCTTGTACGGCGTATGGAGTGACGGTAGTATCGCCTCACAGCATCCTTCTGATTGGGGTCGAGAAGTCCGCGACGCAGCCGCCCGGCGATGGAAGGGCACGGCAGCAGACGCACGCGCACAGTGCACGTATTCCACGCACCCGCTTCTCCCGGCTCAGGTGCCGCGAGGGATAGAATTTTTCTCAGCAAGTATTGCCGAATACGCCTGTTTATCAGGTGAGTGACTGCTGGAATAGAAATGACCCTCTGAGGCGGACCGCTCATGACATGGCGCCCGCGGACGTGCATTCCAGCGATTGAGGGTTCCAGACGCGAAGATAGTGCTCAAGGAGGATGTAAATTGAGAGTTCCGACCCAGAGCTGTCCTTGCCAGTCAGCTGGGTGAAGAACAAGTGAGTATTCTAGATCTACACTCTACATTCAAGTTAGTACTGAACTCACCGTGCCAAACTGGTATGTACAGCTCTGATATTTTTGATCATCTTCAGTCTACCACGGAGATATCGTAGTACTCGGTCACAGAGGAGATGGAGAGGCCCGGGTATGATACCAGAGTAACCGGCCCCACACGCACGCGACTACTGGCAGTAATATGCATCGCATTCCCCTCCATGGGCCTCACGAGGCGCTGCGTACCCAAGTAGCTTGCCTTTTATTCACAAAGGTTTCGCGTGCGAAGCTCAGCTATTGGTCGAGTATGTTGTCCACCATGGAGGTGTGAATGATAGTAGTCGAATGGAGTGACATCAAATCTTAATCTCAATGAGAGTTAGTTTAGGGCCGGCTCAGAGGGTCTAACAATGCTCATTAATCGGCTGCTTATCCGAAAACTAAGCAATTGGTACTTGTCTCGTTAGCACTTCATCGACACTTCAACGTCGACTTGTTCCTTCTTTATGAGAACGGCTGCGAGGCGTCGGGACGGCGCGTCGTATCATCTTGCCCAACCACCCTCAGAGCTTAGATTGTATACATTCATACAGCAATAAATCTCATCCCCAGACCTCACAGCTTCGCGCGGACGTTGAGCACGAGCTTCCCGCTCGCGCGCAGCTCCTTCGCGCGGTCGCGCAGGAACCGCCGGAGCAGCTTCCCGCTCGGATTCTTCGGGATCACGTCGATGAACTCCAAGCCCACCAGGTGCTTGTAGCTCGTCTTGTGGTCTGCGACGTGCTGCCCATCGAGCATCAGCATCCGTCTCGGCAACACACAGGGGAAATGAGAGCGAGGGAGAGGGCATACCTTGAGAATGGCCTTACGCACGTCGTCCTGGCCGCGCGGGCCCGCGTCCATGCGCGCCTGCGCGTCCGCGCTGGGCACGATGAACGCGAGCGGGAGCTCGCCGCTGTACTCGTCCGGGATGCCGACGACGCACACGTCTCCGACGTCTGGGTGGCCGAGGAGATGGCCCTCTAGCTCCGCGGGGGGTACCTGGTACCCGCGCACCTTGATCAACTCCTGCGTGGAGGTTAGCGAGGGGTCGAAGAAGCTAGCGCGAAGAAGAGGAAACGCACCTTGATGCGGTCGACGACGAAGATCTCTTTGCGTTCGTTGAAGTACACTTCGTCCCCTGTGGAGACCCAGCCGTCCTTGAACGTTTCCGCGGTCCTACATCGCACAGATGTCAGCTCGCTTCATACGTCTATCTAGGCGTTCGACTTACGCCTGGGCATTGTTCATGTACCCAATCGCCACACTCGGGCTAGTCACGACAAGCTCCCCAGCTTCGCCAAGCGCCGCGAGAGACCCATCAGGCTTTACCACGCGCGCCGTGCACCCCGGCAGGAGGAACCCTCCACTGCCTAGCGTGCCCGTGGGCTGGTCGACCTGGGGGAAGGTCACCGCCGTGCACGTCTCCGTCATCCCTGCATGTTCCACGCATGTCAGCGTCGGTGATCACATACGACGTAAGTGTGCTCGAGGCTTACCGTACGCCTGGCCGATCCAGCAGTTAGGAAGACGCGCCATGAGCTGCGTCATAAGCTCGGCGGTGAGCGGCGCCGCGCCGCTCATGAGCATGCGCAGCGAGCTGAGGTCGTACTTGGCTACCGCGGGGTGCTTGCACAGTAGCACGATCATTGGGGGGACGAGGCTAGCGTGATTGAATGTTAGACTGGGAGCACTGGTGAGGGAGAGGCAGGGACAGACCAGAGGTTCGTAATGCGATATCGTTGGATACTGTCTAGGAATTGCTCGAAGTTGAACTTCTGCACGACGACGAGCGTTGTCTATGGGGGGGGGCGGTCAGGCCAGAGGATGCGGAAGATGCACTTATGAGGGCTTACTCCAATGAAACAGTTGAAGTGAAGCACAACCACGAGGCCGTAGATATCTGGACCTTCAGGTGAGTCCTTGTGTCTTCACACTTGGAGCTCGGCACTCACGGTAGAATGGGAGGACTAGTCGATTCTTGATCATCAGCTACGTGCAAGTAAGTGCCTAGCATGAAGCTACTAACCGGCAAGATTTCTGCTACCAGGCTTATGCCTCTGCAGATCAAGAGGCCTGCTTTCGTCCTTCGCTTTCGTCCAATGCGCCAACTGGATCACATTCGCCAATACAGCGTAATGAGGGATCATAACAGCCTGATACAAACCGTCAGGCATGCGCTTCGACTACACATGTATCAGGAAGATGCGCACCTTTGGCCTGCCCGTAGTCCCACTGCTAAAGCTGAGGAACGCGAGCTTCCGCTTCCCTTCACCCGGCTGGAGTTTCCGCTCGAAAAACTGCTGCGTGTGGTCAAGACCTTCCGCAATCAACTCGTGTACTGTCGTGTTGCTCGCCCCGGGTATTGCGTCGAACACGACGACCCGTTCTGTGGGTATGCCTGCGCCACGTGCTGCTTCTAGCGCGACGGACAGTGAGCCCGGGTGCGCGATGAGTACTCGGGCTTTCGTTGCTGTGAGCTGATATAGGAGCTCGTCCGCTGTGTACGCGGGGTTTGCGCCTCTGGAGGGACCAATATGTCAGCCACACGTTTATAAACGATGCTTTGACGCGGACGCTACTCGCACGGAGTCCTTACGTTACGACAGCCCCTAATCTGTGGACGGCCCTACAGTGTCATGAGCAACGCGAACGGCGCTGAGGTTCCGGCGCACATGGATCCGCAGAGTACGAACCAGATGGCGACAGGGTAATCTGGGACGTTCCGACTCAGTTTGCTGATTCATCTCAAAGCAGAACCGACACACACCTATATGGTTCTGTCCGAATATGCAGACTGCCGAGATGCTTGAGATAATTCAAGCATAGGGGCGTTGCGATGTTACGTACCGACATCATCCTCGTCTATATCACGCAGAACGTGAGGAGTAATCTTCCCAGATATGCAATGGACTCACTGATATTCCAGCGTAGTTTCAGCGCGTTCGCAAGTCCGAATGTCCTGGCGCGCAACTACGCGCCAACTTCAGCCCAAGGTGTACCCACCCTGAATGGTTCATTACACACCTCGTCAGAGCCAACTTCCCGCCCAGTTGCTTCCTCGATCAACCATGGCTGTGGCTTCTTCAAAACAGGACGTGCGGGGTGATGCGAATCAAGCAGGAATTGGGGGATGGTGAGGTCATCGGGAATCGGGGGAAGCGGCCCGCCATCTGCGTGTATCTCGGCCATGTCTCCGTCTCGTCGGATCTTGTGTCAAGCGTGTCTTGACCGTCGTCGTGTCGGGGTCGGTGAGGGGGGCGGGTGAGTGCGAGACGGGGGACGCGAGTGTGGGACGGCTGCATATATACGGCGCGTAACGTAATGTCAGGGTGCAGACGTTCCGTCGGGACGCATACTTTTCTGTGCCAATCATCGTCGCGCACATGACCCCGCGGCGCGACCCCTGGACGCCGCTCCGCCCACAAAAGCACTCTCGCTAGTGCGCTAGTGCGTATACAGAACATCATGCACGCCTGATCATCTCGTCGGCGTTGCAGTGCGCAGCCCGCGTCGTGCTCGAAGACGACCAACAGCTCACGGTGGCTCCAGGACATCGTGTGCATCGTCACCTTAACCGAGGGCGGCTCTCCGGATCCGAACTCCCCGGTCCGGCAACTGACAGTGAGTGAAAGCCGTTCATGCTACCGCAACGGCCGACGCCATACGAGAGTGTAATAAGGACGTCGAGGAAGTGGGCCCCGCGGACGCTCTTGTAGCAGTTGTGGAACAAGGCCGGATGCGAATCCCCGCGGTAGAACAGAGCAAGCACCGATCGAGTGTCGATCGAGCACTGCGCCCTCATTAGACTCGGCCGATCGCGCCAAACCGAAATCGTGCCTGCCCGTTCGTCCCGTGCTGAACAGCATCGCCCACCGCAACGCCTCTTGAATTCATCGCGTAGTGTCCGTCACGGGGGTTATGCAGAAGAGGTGGAGTCTTTGAGTGCGTGTGTTTCCATGCGCACGAGAGGAACGCCGGAATTCTTGGCAGAGCGTCGTAAATCGGCCGACGAAGTTGTGACGAACTGCGGCGCGCCCTGGTATACGTTTACCGTGTCGATGGGAGGACCACCTCGGTCAATCGATGTCAAAACGCAGCCAAACATGTTCACCTACATCAACGCCGGCGGGATATCCGAGGACCGAGGGCGAGGATGAATGAATGATGTTCGCTTCAACAAGCTGGCGTGGCCGGCGCCATTGGGATTGGCAGGGCCCCGAGTAAGAGAGTTGTGTCGCAGTCAGAAAAGGCTGGGGGATGCGGTCACTAGCGGTGGAGACAATCTGCCACGAAGGCGGGAGGCAATGGAGTTTCGGCAGCAATTCTCTTGAAAGGCAGCGGGACCACTGCTGACCACGTCGTGGTAAACAAGAATTCGAGAGTGCAACTGCGCGTCAAAGAACATGAGAGAAAAAATGCGAAGAAAAGGGTATGAGTACGCACTCGTCCTAGTGGAGTTCTTTCCTGAGCTCGCGTTAACGTTGTTCTTGGCGAGGCTCGAGCTCTGCGTCGTTGTACATCTGCTTGGCGCCCGGAGTTGTACCATATCGTCAATGCCGAGCTGGCTGACTGTGACGAGCCATCCAATTGTCCACGGATATTGCACCAAGGCTCAAAGGTGTCCCAGGTGTCCTGAGGCCGCGCGAGGCCATGGACGTTCTTCGCTGAGTTGTCGCTCATCATAAGCGCCCATAGCAACTCTTTTCACGCTCATTTCCTGCGGAACCGGTACAGCCCTGAGGATGTTCAGGTGGCCTATGCTTGCACTGCAACAGAACCCCATAAGCCTTGATAAGAACCTTTGAAAGGCAGTCGGTGAAATAATACATTTCTCGCACAAAATCTACCAAGGAGATGACAACGACAATCCCTGAATTTAAACCTCTATCCAAAGCGGACACCCATGTACAAAACCGGCCGACAAGCATAGCTAATAAGATCAACTACGAAGCCTTGCCCCGCGCGACCATAATCTAACAAAGCTGGAAGTTCCGACCCTTACTTCCTGGCCGGAGGGGGCTTGGGGCTGTAGAGACGACTTGTAAGACCGCGCATATACGGAGATCAGCTCGGCGACTTACACGGGGGCGACGGCGGTCTTGGGTCCGGGGTCGGTGGGGAAGGTCGGGAAGGGAGTCTCGGCGCACTATGGGTGAACGTGTCAGTCGAAAGGTAAGGAGAGCGTGTGCGCGGAGTGTACTCACAGCCTGCTCGATGTCAGCGTTGCTCAGGCCGGCGGGGAAGTGCGTGTGGCCCTGCGGCGCCGCGGGGATGGGGACCTATCCAGATAGCGTTTAGTGACCTGCGCAAGGGGTACTCTGGCACAGTAGAACGAGGCGACGTACGACTTCCGTGCAGTCAACGAGCTGGTTGATGTCCTGGCCGAAGATCGACAAATCGTGGAACACGAACTGGAACATCTGCTGCGCCTTCGGCTGGTTGTCGACAAACGACTGCCACTCGCACGCCGTGCGCGAGTCGCGCGCGATCGTGTGGTCGCTCTGCAGGCGGATCTCCCCAGCAAGGGGACTCTCGACCTCGCCCTGGTTCCCCCCAGACCCGGGGAAGCTCGTCCCGCGCAGCTGCGTCTCGAGGAAGAACTGCGTGTCCCAGAGCTCTGGGGTGGAGTCGAACGGCAGCCCGGACTTCGTCGGGTCGACGTCGTTCGCGGCCGCGACGGTGTGCGCGGTGAGCAGCCACACGGTCAGGATCGGGTCGAACTCGCCCTGCGACGCGTCCGCGAGGCGGTCGAAGATCTGGTCCGGCGTGTGGAACGGCTCGGGGACGAGCCCGTCGGGCGCGGGCTGTGTCGCGTCGTTGCGGCCGACGAAGGCGGCGAGCTGGGGCGCGCCCGCGCAGTTGGAGGCACCGATGGCACCAGCGAATTGGATGCTGCGCCGAGGAATTAGTACAAAGGCCATCGTTGCTTCACTGCGGGGACTTACAAGTCGGCAACGGAGATGTTGTGACGGGCGATGAACGGCTTCTGGAGCTCAATGATCTCGTCGAGACCGATGTTGGGGTGGAAGTTGGTCTCGATCTCGGGGAAGATCGCGATGGAGCCGTCGGCACCGCCGCCACTGAGCAGCGCGTCCTGGTTAACGATGTTGGCTAAGTGCACAAATTTGCTTAGCGTACCCGAAGATGCCCTGGGCCTCGAGGGCGGGGGAGATAGCGATGGCGTCGTGGAAGGTCAGGCGGAGAGACTCGTGCGCCTCAGCCGTGCAGAGACCGCCGTGGAACAGGTTCTGCTGGAGGTCCTCGCGGACGGCGAAGAGCTGGCAGCACGCCGCGTTGGTAGCGGTGTTCACGCCGTCGGGGCAAGCGACGCGGCGGGTTAATGCGGCTAGAAGATAGATATGCGTCAGATCACTGTTGACAGCCATCCACCGCGTCCTACGCACCGTATGCTCCCTGGAGCGCTGCAGCGGCAGAGACGACGGAGAGAAGAGACTTGAAACCCATGTCGAATTGGGGGGTGAGGAGGACTGATGCTTGAGTGCTCTGAGGAGTCTCGCCAATGTTGCCCTGCTTTTATACCCGTCAAACACGGCAGAAAAAATGGACGAGAAAACATACAGAATGTTTTCAATGCTGCTTCCGCCGCAGAAGTGCCGCGAGTACCAGGCGGTGCGGAACCTGTAGCCTTGCCAGGGCCAATAGCAGCGCATACATTCCGCTATTCTTGCTGTTGAATGTTCTACGACCACACTCCTGGTGTAGCTCAACGCGTCCACAGCGTCGGGGTCGCGCGGTGGGTCGCGCGTGCAACCAATCCCCGCACTCTGTGCGACACCTCGGGGCCTCTTTGTTGGACGTTTGCTCGTGCGTGTGCCGTTATGTCTGGCGCGATCACGGACGCTGTGAATACAGAGCCATTGGGGGTCAGCAGGCTCTCATATCCGCCAGCGGAGTGAAGAGAAAACTTACAGTCCTACACGCCGCATTCTGAACACTGCTCAGGCGCTGCCCAAGGCCCCGGATCTACGTCAAACAAAACGGCCGGATGTGCCTTGCCATTGGCCAGAGGAGCGGGTCGTGATCGATGCCCTCCCAGCGATTGAAAACGCGGCGCTTGGGGGAACCGCACGGTGGACCCGTCCGTGAACTGTTCCCGTCAGCACAGCTACATGTGCGGTAGCGCGCTTCGACTAGGACCGAAGGTAACACCAGCCGAGGTGAAGGCACGCCTTCTATTGCTTGGCAGACGGGAGCGACTGTGTTCGCAATGGAATGAAGGACACCCCCACCGGAAAGTGAGGAAGATGTCCCTGTGTAATCAGGGCGCACACTGAATGCTGTACAGTCTGTGGAAAAAGAGCCAGCCGAGGAGCCGCAACTTTTGCCTGTCGGGGCCTGTTGTAGCGGACAACAGTAATCCCAATCTAGGAATGATCCTTTTACCGTGACTCGGGTATAAGTTGCCGTGCGACGGTGAGAGGATGCTTGTTTAAACCTGGTTTCGGACGATTGAGTGATGTGTATCATATCGTCATATGCGCCAAATGAAGGGCGACACCTTATCCTCACTACCGAAGGGCAGGGAAGGCGAAACATGACTGATAATGTAAAACGTACCAAACACAAATCCAAGAACAGATAGACCAACACAATATGGTGAACTCAAATAGCCCATGCCGTCGCGGTGCCGTTGATATTCCCGGCCGTGCGCGGACGTTCGCGTATGTATTCTCACCGCAACCACCGGTTGAGGACCGGTAGAAGGAGTTGAAAACAGACGTGGGTAGACTGTGCCGCTGAAGTGTGCCTCATGTCAATAAACATCATCCCGGAATAGCACCAAAAAGGTGCGTTCTCCCATGTCCGTTTATAGCCAAGTATTTTGAGAAGCTCGTGGGGACGTTATAACAGACCTGTGGGAACTGTCAATGTTTTTTGACAGCCTGGGGGAATCGACACATTAATGTGGATTCGATGGTATGCATAGGCAGTCGACGTCATATCCTGGTCCTGGGCAAATGACTAGACACATAACTTCAGCTACGCATCGACATATTCGATGGTAAGCTAGACGTACCTGGCAGGTTGGTGCCCATAGGACACGAAAACAATTCTACTTACTTGCCTGGTCCGAGTCCAATTCCTATATACTTCAAGCTAGCGGTCCAGAGGTGACAACACGCCGTGCTCCCTGTGTATGACTACGTTGCGCTGCATGACCGGCACTGCCAACCGATGCCAGTGCAGCGACTTCCAAAGCAGTATAATCGTCAGACTTTAAGCCAAACAGTGTGCGTCGTTTTTGAAAGTCGTGCCAGCGATATGGGAAGAGTCTCTCGAGTTCAGAGAAGTCGACGCAAGGTCGACGTCAGAGCGAGAGATGTGCACTGTATATCGACCGAGGTTCAGCCACTTGAAATCAATCTCCGAATGAATAAGGAGGGTTGTGCCTGCCACACTGCGAAACCCCGACTAGATTTGAAACTCCTGAACCTTATCAAGCATTAAGTTCGTTGAACAGCAGGCTTACACCTACTCAACCCTGCTGTAGTTCTGAACATCGCGACTATCGCCCGGTCTTTCAGCGCATCTCCCATGAAGCATTGTCAGGCTCTCCCAATCGACGTAAAAGGTGACAGAAGTATACAGGGCACTGCAACTTGCAAGGGTCCATCATTTCGCTCAGGCACTGGACCAGGCCCAGAGCGGGCGTTCAGTAGAAGCGCGGCCGCGGACCGCCACCGCGGGGCGAACGAACCAATCCCATCCCCGCGGACCCACGCGAGCACGCCGATCCATCCTCAACCGACATGTTCCTCTCCAGGCACCCCCACCATATGCGCATCCGCGCAGAGCTGCTGACCCTGGCCTGAATTTGTCGTCTCCTCGGAATGTAGCCGCCGCAGGGGAATCTCACAACGCGAACTGGATATCAAGGGGCTCTGACACAGAGAGCATGCCCTCATCTGTTGAACAGTACTTCGAACGAGCTCAATCTTTCTGACTGACCTGATACGGGGACGACCGCCGCCACCGCTGCGGCGTCAGAGGCGTCTGTGGCAGCTGCGCAGCGACGAGGTGAGTGCATATATACCGGTTGTCTTGGGAAGCGTTGACTCAACTATGCTCGATGTTGTAGGTCTCTACGGGCTTCTGGTCCCGCTCCTCTTTGCAACCCCCTTAAGCCGTGCTGCGGCTGTTGTTCCACCTCCGGGCATGCCGCCCTTCGCGGCCGCCGAAGGGAAGCTCGTGGCCTCGGGGGTGAGCATCCCGTTCAAGCTCGCCCCGCTGCCGGAGCTGCGAAATGGGTCCGACCAGGCGAAGGACACGCGGCGCCAGATATATGTCGTCCCGGCGTCCGTTGCAGGCGAGACGTTCGAGGTGAGCCGTCGTGTCCGATTGTATACTGCAAAGGGCCGTTGACTGACATCTCCCGCAGCTAATTCTGGACACGGGGAGCGCGGACCTGTGGGTAGACACCAGCATACTGCTTTCCGGTGTATTGTCTGCCCCAGAGCTCCAGGACACCGAGCTCCCCATTCAGCTCAACTACGGGCTGAACGGATCGGACACCACTGCCCGGGGCACGGCGCAACTGGCGAACGTCGGAATGGGAAGCCTGACCGTGCACAGCCAAGCTTTTGGTACGCCCCCATAAATAGACTTTCCCGCTTCACGGCGGGTGGCTGAGCGGCGATTGCCAGGACAGTCAACGTACTCGGCGCGCCCGCAGTTACGCAGTATGGCGACCAGGGAATCTTAGGTTTAGGCCCGTGAGTTTATATGTATATGGTCCGTTTGGCTGATCGACGATGAATTGACGGTTTGCCATGATAGACCGGGTCAGTGGAGTGTCGTCCGGAACGCGCTGTCTAGCTCGCAGTGGAACGAGAAGACATTTTTGTACAATGTGAGTTGCCTCAGGGGCAGCGCCGGCACCCCCAGCTAACAAAACTCCAATGCTATTCTCAGATGTTCAAACAGCATACATCTCTTGGGAATTTCTTTGCCATCGGGTTTGGGACGAGGGACCATGCTGGCGTGGTGCAAGGCGGGAATTTGTCTATAGGTAAGTCGCATCTGACAGGGCTGTGCACGGAAAATTGGACTCATTGATCTATTGGGAACTACAGGCGAAGTCCCCTCCACTCGTGCGGAAATCGTCGATATGCCGAAACTGCCGCTTGCCACAGGACGAGTGTGGGACGTATCCTCGGGAGGATTCTTGGTGAACGGGGCCGCGCCTAATGTTTCTGCTGCGTAGGTTCACACAGTCGCTCTAGAGACCAACGTCTGTATTGCTAACATTCCTATTAGCACCAATAGCGCCGTGGTAAATTACGGAATGATGTTAGACACCGGCGCGTTTGGGGCGTACATCCCGCCGGAATACCTAGCGGCGATTTATAGCCCCGTTCAAGGATCCTCCCTGCTAGATGATGGCGCCTGGAGTGTACCATGCGATACGAGGATGAACGTCTCGGTCATGTTCGGGTTCGTCTGCCATGGTTTTCACCGACGAAACGAGGTGCTAAATTATGACGTTCGGATTTAGCGATGTTGTCTACCCCATCCATCCGCTGGACATGACCGAAGTGTACGACGTACAAGAAGGGACGGTGCTCTGCAGGAGTCTTTTCCAACCCAACACTGACCCGAGGATACGTATGTATCCACCGGTTGCATTTGCACTATAGATACTGATACTCCGCCGCAGCGTTCTTGATTGGCCTCAACGTTCTACGGAACACATACATGTTGTTCAACTACGGGGACGTGGATGATCCCGCGAACACGGCGCCGTACATACAAATACTCAGTGTAAGTCATATTCAGGTCCGCGACTACACCGATGTTGACGTCATTTGCGGTCACACAGATCACAGATGCGGAGGAGGCTTCCAGGGAGTTTGACGCAATGAACACAGCCCGCATTGAGGCTTTCATGGTAAAGGCGGGAATAGTGCCTTCAACCCCATCGTCTCTTCCCGCGCTGGAAGAGACCGTAGTTGAGATGCTCAGGTCTCCTAGCCTCTCTCGTCCCAATCCTTTCCGTGGGTTGGCGTTGTATGGGTTCGCTGCTGCTGCATGTGTCGTCCTCGTTCTATCTTTATTTCGATGTCACTTTCGCCTACCAAGAAATAAAAATCATGTTTGACAACACCGCTGTGTCGAAAGTGTGACGTTACTGAACGCTTTAGACCACAAGATCGTACAGGACAGAAAACAGCCGAGCACGGCACCACCCGCCTTTCGAGATCGGTGGCGTATGACAGACGCGAAAGACGACGTGCTACGTTCCGCTTGCTTCGATCTTCAATACTTCTCTCTCTCAACTTTCTGTCAGGCTCTCTCACCGACTCTTTTCTCTTTATCTCTTTCCCACTCCTATTGTCCCTGCTCGTGCAGGTTTCGTACTGCTGCTCCGGTTCGCATAGTCTCATCACCACACCCCTCACTACAGACGTCGCCTCAGCAAAACATGAAGGTCTCGAAGACGGTAGGCAGCAGCAGGCTTTGGCGCGATCTCCTGCCATCGAGTCGGGGCGATGCGCGCACGTCAATAGAAGATGTGTCGGGCGGCACGCCTTCGCGTGTAGTCTTTCCTTCGAGATCGACGTGTGGCGTTGTGGACAGTCGACGACTCTTCTTTCCACTTACGGACTTGTTCTGACATATGTGTAGACAAACGCGAAGGGCCCCGGCAGCGAGCACGGTTGCGGGGCCGCGCAGGACTGGTGCTTAAGGGCGAGGATATGCGGTCAAATGAAACCCAAATTCCCCCCTCCCTTTCGAACCACATCGTGCGCGTTCGACCGTCTCCCTCCCCGCGTCGTCTCACCGTATCGACCGCATAACCCCAAGGCGACCTCTATCGAAGCTCTTCGCGTCGTGCGAACTCCCCATTTTCCATTCACTTCTTTCTACCTTCTGAACCGCGACTTCCGATGCGACACTGACGGCAGATGGACAACAGCCTCCCCGCTGGGAGGGCGTCGGGGACAATAGCCCCGCGACGCGACGCGCCGCCCACGTGATCGTGATGCGGGAAAGGATTGGGGGAAGCCAAACAAGCGCAAACCAGAGGGATTTTACATATACGGCGCCACGTCGCGTCGCGCTCGCGATCATCGAACCTCGGCTCGTCGTCTCCGCCCCGCCCGTCCCCCCGCCCCCTTTACGACCTACGCGTTATACCCGTTCCCGACGATGTACAAGATCATCCGCCGCATCTCGAGCTCGTTCTTCCCGCGCCCGGACAGGCCCTGGAGCGAAGACGGTGCGTAATGAGCATCAATTGCACCGATCGTTCCGAACACGCGTCTGACGCGCGGTCTGCGTGCTTTTGCCGCATATAGCGACCTCCACGGCTCCTCAGATCGGCCGCAAGCGGAGGCTGAGCACGGACGAGCAGGAGGAGCGCGAGACGACGCCTTCGGCGAAGAAGCAGCGCGCGGAGCTTGAAGAGCAGGCAGAGAGCAAGCGGGACCAGTCGCCTAGCCAGCCGGGGAAGGAGACCGAAGAGGTGAAGGAGGTGACTGAGGGTGTGCGCGAGGTCGAGCTCGAGGATGGCAAGGTCGCCTCGACATCACACGCTGTCGACGGGGAGGCGCCAGCGGAGGGTAGCACGGAGGAGGCAGCTGCTGTCCCTCTTCCGGACTCCCCGGAGTTGAAGGCGACCGTCACCCCGGAGAAAGTCGCAGACGAGGGCGCGAGCAAGGCGGAGGGCTCAGCAGCTGCAGAAGAAGACGCATCGCCGGAGGCCGCAGAGACGACGGTCACTGAGGACATCCTCGCAGCAGCGCTCGAGGACGATGTGCCCGGCTTGACGCTCCCCGCACATACCGATGAGGAAGTACCCTCCACTAAGGCGGCCTCCAGCATACCCGCTTCCCATACCCCCGCGGACGCCGCCCTAGAGACGACCCAGGAAGCGATCGCAGCATAATCGCGCCCGCACTGGACCCACGCCCTCTTGGATACTGCAGTGTGCCGACGTCTCGACGTGCTTCTCTCCCATACCTCTCTCTGCATATACACATACACCCACACATACCGACCGGCCTCAATATTTGCCGCGATACCCTCGCACCACGCTCGCATCCTCCTCTCTGCTGCTCGTCCTTGGCTCGGTCGGACGCACCTGCCTAATCTATGGAGATTAATGTATACTGACCGCTGCTATGTTGTTTGTACGATGCGTCCCCCACGTCGCTCTTTACCATCTATCATCCATCTCGCTCGCACCGCTTCCCTCACCCGCGTGTTCTCCCTGCTTTCGTGCTATCCGCTCGATCTCTTGTGTTTGTATCCTTCTATTCCTCCCCATCGTCAGAATTTGTGAATCGCTTTCACTTTCGTGGAGAGATCTGTATCACCCTATCCTCCTCCATTAGCAGCTCATCCACCTGGACCCCGTCAGTTCCTGCTCCCCTGATTCACATATGCTGTCTCGCACCGTGGGACGGAGCATCTGCTTGTGTCGTCAACAGCAACGGTCTATTCCTAGGTGCGCTGCCGCTCTTGAGGTGTCTCCGGTGTTCAGCTGACTAGTGTTCAGTATCGGCGCTCCGCTCCGCTGTCTCACTGAGTCAGGTTGACACCTCGCGCGTCCAATACATGGCTCCGGAGGTTGTACCATTTGGCTTTGGCGGCTACCACTGCGAAGACCGTCCGGACGTTCCAGCTCTGGTATCTTTGGGCGAGAGCATGCAAGTCGAGGACATCCTACCGCGGCAAATGAGCTCAAAGGTTTTGCTCTTGTGCATCCGACTGCCCATGGCATGGGCGAAGCTGTACAATCCACTATTCCTGGTCAGCACATGATGAAATCCTTGCACATCCGCTTCTCGACTTACCGTACTGATCTCTCAGATATGCGTCACACGTTGCTGTTCATTTGGTCATCCCCAGTGCAATCATAGCAATCTCATTTGCTTCTCCACAACGAATCAGTTGCCACATGCCCAGCATGTACGCTCCGACATTCTCGGTAGGGTATATGAGTTGCGGGTTCATCTTTTGCAGGTTGTCTTGGGCGATAGGCAGCGGATGTTGCCCTTTGATTATGATGACGCAACACGGGTTGTATCATACGAGGTGCGTGTTGTATCGCGCGAGTCAGTGCGTTGTGTTGCATAATGATCATCGACCGCTTGCTCGTCAGCCGCTCGCGGATGTGGATTGCGATCCCAACCGACGCTGCACCCGTTGCGCCGAGGGCGCCAAAGCCGCATTCTCATCCTTCACGGTGACGATGATCGGCGGCCTGACGTATCCAGGCCATACTGCAAGTGAGCCTCGCCGCCGTCAGCCTCCCACCGGCGTGCGCATGGCGTTCATCTGCGCGCCGCACGAGGCGAGAACGCCTGTACTTCCCGCTATCCGGCCCTTGCCCCGTGGCGCAGCGCGCCCTGCTGTATAACTGCCCTCGTACGTTACTTCTTACACCTTCTCCTCTCTGCCCTCCCTGGCAGGCCCACGACTTGACCTCTGAACATACTACTGACCTCTCGGTGCACCATCTAACGATGCTCAGCTCGCTCTCCCGGATCTTCCAGCCCAGCCCGGCTGCAAACTCGGACCAGGCGCGCCCCCTTGTTGACACCGAAAAGGACGCAGACTCCAAATCGAAAGCGAACGGGACGAACGAGAACAGTCTCCGTCTCGTCCTCGGGTCGTCGCAACACTCGGACAGCGCGCCACTCCTCGGCCGGCACTACGCCGCCTCGCACCTCTCCCTCCACAGCGGCATGCCCGAATCCCCGCGCGCAGGACCCTCACACGTCTCCTGGAAGACACCCACCCCGAGCCTGCTACAGCAGCAACAGCCGCGGCAGAGTGGGCAGGAAAGCCCCGCATCCTCGCACACGCAAGTGCCCATGTGGGGCACACAAGGGATGAACCGCACCGCATCCGCGTCCTCGCCCTCGCTCCTGCCGACACCCCTGTCGACTGCATCCACGTCGCAGACGTATCGGCCGAGCTCAGTGGGGAAGCGCAGCTCGCTCTCGGTGGGGTTCACCGCGGACTCGGCGAACGCCTCGGAGGACTCGGACGGAGACAGCGTGCACTCGAGCCGCAGCGCGAACGTGCCGAAGCCGCTGTCGCCGATACACGAGCTGCACCACTTCCCGCCGCAGCGCATGGTGTCGATGGACAGCGGCCTCCGGACACCGGACTCGACCAAGACCTTCGACAGACTAGGTGAGTACCACGCACACCTTCGCGTGCTGTACAGTGTTCAATCCGGATGCTGCGCAGGTGGGGTTTCCCCAGCACAGAACGCATTCCTCAACCGGCCCCTGAAGCGCTCCACAAGCCAAACATCCAACAGCACGTTCCGGTCCAACATCTCCACCGCCGCACCCACTATCCCACCCCTCGATCTACGCCCCGACTTCCAGAACGCAGTTGGTGTCCCGCATGGGCCTCATTCCCCCGGGCTGCTCGCCCCACCCCCACGGAAATCTCGCCTGCCCCCGCCCGCGCTCCCCACCGTGATCGGGAGCCCCATCCAGACAAACAAGGTGTCCGTGATCTACGAGGACGGCGCGTCCGCGCGCACGAGCGCGAGCTTCATCACCGCGCCCTCGCTCAACTCGCCCGACGCCGAGGCGGGCCCGCCCATCTTCGTTGCACACGACTACGCGCACTCCACTGGCACAGACGGCACGGATACCGAAGAAACCGACGCGACGCAGCGCGGCACCCGGCCGCTCCCCGCGGGCCTGTTCGACGTCGACCTGCTGAACGCCGAGTTCGGGGTCGTGCGCCCGACCTCCCGCTCCAGCCTGCGCCCCCCGACCGTGAGCACGGGCCCGGGCACGCCGCGCACGTACACGCGCAGCGCGTCCCCAGCGTCGAGCTCGGAGTCGTTCCTCCAGCGGCGCTGGCTCAAGGGCCTCTCGTTCGGCTCCGACCGCTTCGTGCTGCCCCCCGGGGCCGTCCCGAAGCACAAGGCGCAGCCGAGCCACGCGTGCATGCTGTTCTGGCTGGGCTTCGTCGCGCCGTGGTGCTGGCTCATCGGCGGGTGGCTGCTCACGCGCGCGGGCGCAGTCAGCACGGACGGGCTCGCGGCGGAGACGGGGCCGGTGCTCCCGCTGTGGCACCGGCGGAGGAAGAACAGCGGGCCGCCGCCGCCGCTGCCAGACGCGAAGGAGGGCGAAAAGCAGGGGGCGGGGAGCGTGCCTGTTCCGGAGCGGGTGAAGAGCGCGGCGGAGCGGCGGATCAAGGCGAAGTCGTGGTACCCGCTCGTCGCGCCGTCGCTCGAGTCGCTCACGCCGTCGACGGGGAGCGGGACGTCGACGCGGAAGCTGAAGCGGTGCTTGCCGAGCTCGAGCAGGCGGGGCGTCGACCCGTGGATCCAGCGGTGTCGGATGGCGGCGGCGGCGAGCGGCGTGCTCATCTTTGCGGCGTTCGTGGTTGCGATCGTGCTTGTCGCGGGGGTGCGGATGTGAGGCTGGAGGTGGAGTGGCTCGTGAGTTGTGTTGCTGCAGGTCGCTGTGATATATATCCCGTTAAATATTCCGTCCTTTATAGTGGCCTACATGTCTATGTACTGCGGGTGTATGTAGCTCTAGCCCGGCCGCTCTATAGCAGCGCCTTCGGTGTGCCATATCTGCTGTTCAAGAACTCGTGTATCTCTTTCGCTGCAGAACCCCATCAGTATCTCGCATCAGCAGCTCCCATTCCTACCACTTACCAAGGTCGCCCGGGGCCTCTTGCGTGATGAGATGTCCCGCCGAGAACACCCTGACATGCGACGAGTTCGCCGGCCGTCTATACACAGTCTTCCTCCGTAGCTCGTGCTCGCTACACCCAGCGCGCATCAGCATCCGCGCCCAATCCGGCCGTGCTCTCACATTGGGACTCACTGTGCGGTAAGCTTCCCCGCGACGAGCCAGCGCAGCTCGACGCGCTCGTCCAACCCCGACAGCAGCTCGAAGCACTCAAACGGCGCGTAGTTCTCCGCGAAGCACACCGCCTCCTGCACCCCGGGCATCTTCAGCTTCAGCTGCCCATCGGGCCCCGCGTGCAGCCCGCACTCGACGTAGATCTTGAGCACGGCGGGGTCCCACGCCGCGAAGAAGGGGATCGCGGAGAACTGCTGCAGCGCTTCCTCTCTTTCCGAGGGTGTCAGAATTATACGTTCATGAGGCGGGAGAGGGGCTAATGGGGCTGGGACGTACCGGGAGGACCAGCCGTCGCGCCGCCCGACGGCGCCGAGGACATAGTTGCGCGTGGGCTGGGTGCTCACTGGTTCTGCGTACGGCGCGGGGAGGATCATGGCGTCGACTAGGACGATGTGCTTGAACAGCACAGGGTGCGAGATCGCAGCCCGGACGCTGGTGCATATATCAGGTCTGTTAATGCAAGTTTGTCAAGGAGCTAGACGACCTACGTGCTGCATGCGCCGAAGGAGTGGGCTACGTATACGATGTTGCGCCCTTGCAAGCCCTGCGCGAGGCGCTGCTCGCTTTCGGCCTGGGGCAGACGAGGCAGGTGCGTCGGGAGAGGGTCGGCCGACGCGGATGGGGGCAGGTAGTGCCAGAGGAAGTTCAGGATGTCTCTGGTGTTGTCCCGCCAGTCGACTGTAGTACGTTCATCATCATGAGCATGGGCATATGCGCCAAAACAAAGGGGCCTACAAATGCCATCAAGCTGGTCTCGGTTGACGAGCGCAGCGTCGCCGTGGTTTCTTGCCTCCCAGAGCCAAACCTCGCTGATCACGTATTTAGCGTGAGCCTCATGAGTCTCTATGAGACGCTGCAACGCAGGCTCCCAAATCTACGGAAGAAATGAATATAGAGACTTCAGAGCATCAAGAACCACATTTTCGACCTACCTCTTTGGGAAACCCGTTGGCGTGAGCGCAGAACAGCGTGAGGCCATCCGCAGGGTCACTCCCGCTCGCGTGCTGCTTTCTAACATAACGATTCACGCAGTTCCACATCGACTTGCGCCCCAGCGGGAGGTGGTCTAGCTCGCCACGCCATTGCTTCTCTTTCACGTCCAAGATGGTCTCCGCCGTCTTCTTGGCGGACGCCTTGAACTCGTCCTTATTGGGGGACCATTTCGGCAGCGGCGGGAGCGGTATGTCCGGGGTGGTCCGAGGGGAGGCGCAGGGGACGAGATGGGTGGAAAGCGTGAACCACGCGTCGAGGAGAGAGTTCCGCGGGGGCGAAGGTACTGGGTTCGGGCGTCCGGCCGCTTCTGCTCCCGAGGCTGGGGCTTCTATGGGCACGAGCTCCTTCGGGTGGCACGTTGGTAGCTGATACGGTTCAGGGGGCGGAAATATGGGGTTGGTGTCCTTCGTGAAGTCCATCGTGGCGGTCCGGCGAGACCTGGAGGTTTGTCAGGGGTGGGTGTTCTGTCCGGAGGATGTGGCTGAGGCAGCGCTGTGCGTGAGACTCCGGGTCGACGTCGGACGTGGACGGTCAGAAAGCTACCACGTTCTGGCTGTTCTGGCAGGCTCTCAGCGCTGTGATATATGGCGCGCGCGATCGATCCACTGGGGGCAGTCTGTGGCGGTAGATGGCTGCAGAGCTAGGCGCGGTGTGGCACGGTCAGGCGGATCCGTAGGCGGCTCTGTGCAAGCCGACTCCCGAGCCACAAATACACGTGGAATCGTATGTTCCTCGTTGAGAATGTTTCCGAATGGCTTTGCCGCTACAACACTCGTTGGTCTTATACATGCATCATGTAATACATCCCAGCTCATCAACATGCATCCTGCATCACCTTCGTGCCTCTCCTGACTTCCTCTGGTCATCCACTCTACATTACCCAAGGAGCTGCTTCGCCCTGAAGCCCGCGCACGATTCAGCCACCTATGACTTGAACATAAAGCATAAGCACTCACGCGAAGGTCCAGAGGTTTTGAGGATTGTTGTACGTGTCGGCCGTGTACGCGAAGCGGACTGTATGCAAGAATGTGGATCAGACGCGCACACGCCGAAGAGTGGTTTGCGCAACTGACAGTGGGGCAACTCTGAGCGGTACTCTGTGGGGACGCGTTAATCATGATGAGCTACACAGACTGTACAACGACTTACCAATGGGCAGCGTCTCGTCGAGGAAGCTGTAGGCTGTTGACCAAGCATGTCAGGTGTGTCCACGTCGTCTTGCATGCGCGTGCTGCTCACCAATACGCCAGTTGTGACTGCGGAGATAGTATCGTCAGCCCGAGCTGTCAGGCAATGACTAGACGTGTGAAGCGTACCGGAAGTCACCAGAGACGAGCCTGATATATCGCAGAATCCACTCGTCAGTAACGTACACCAAGCCACACCGAACCCTACTCACAAATCCGGGGGCGCCAAGGGGTCCTGCAAACCATCATATTAGCATCAAACCAAGCCACCACATGCTCTCTCCGGCACTCACGTCCTTCAGGTTCGCTGTCTTGATCTCCGAGTCGATGTCAAACCACTCCAGCACCTGGTTGCCGGCCATACCTGCGCAGCCCCGCTCAATATCCGCGCACCACCACCGCGATGCCCGAGGACTACGTACCCTTGAACTGGGTCGCGAGCCCGGGCTTGCCGCCGAAGAGCGCGATCTTCGTGTTGTGGCGCTCGTTCATGAGCGTGCTGAACATCGCGCACGTCGACGCGCAATTGCCGTTGCCGACTGTATCCCGAAGGGCGCGTTAGTAGCTGACGACACGACGTCGTTCAGGCAAGACCTACCGATGGCGATTTTGCTGAACGAAACAAGCATTGAGTTGCGGCGTCATCATGCAAGCAACAAGAAACGCACCTCGGGTCGAACGGAGGGTCCTCAGGGAGGTCCACGCTGAACGGACACACATCCTGTGCCCTTCGTAAGTACACCTCTCACGTATTACACAACATCACATCGACTGACAAGGAAGCGCTGCGACTCGACGAACGTCTGCCCGTTGATGACCCGGCTCGACGGCGGGGACATATAGTTGTCCGACGAGCTCCGCTGCGTGTTGTTCAGGAACGCCCAGTTGTCCCCGGCGTAGAACGCGACGTTCGAGTCCAGGCCGAGCGCGATGTCTGACGCGAGGATCTTCTGCGCGAGTGGGTTCGCGCGGTTCGTCGACTGGAAGCCGCTTTGGTACGTGCATTAAGCGAAAGCTGGGGGCGCATTGTAGGGGAGAGATGGCTTACGGGTTCTGGAAGCTGCCGAGGCTCTTGGTGCCTGTGAGGAAGGCGTGCAGGAACTGGCCAAGGCAGACGAAGCCACCTGGAAGGGAGGGTCAGCTCTGCGTGCAGAATCTGGCTGGTAAACCGTGCGTACCACCGTTGTTAGTGAGGTCAACGAGAAGCTGGCTCACGCCCGCTTCCTGGAACTGTGTCACGGTGGCCTGCACGTCCGTCTGGAACTGGTCGAAGTCATCAGGCTCGAATGAGCCCACGAACATCTAGCGAACCACAAAAATATCTCTATTAGCGTCGCCTCACTCACACAGAGCCCCACCAATACGCACCACACCAGTCTTCTTGTCCGGGAGGATGAAGGACTTGATCACGCCCTCGCTGCCGTTAACCGCGGGAAGCGTGGGCTGGAACTCGGAGGGAAGCCCGATCGCGGTCTTTGCGGAGACGTCCACGATCGCGGCCCTTGCGAGCTTCCTGGTCGTCCGTCTCTTCGACAGATTCGCGAGCACCGCGGAGTCTTTGTTGTCGACGCCGTTCGTGTCCGGCTTCGCAGCGCAGTTCACCGCCCAGCTGCACGGCCCGCACAGTCAGCCTCCACGTCCAACGTGGACGCGCGCGTCGACACTCACAAGTCCGCGCCGTCCGTGAACGGCGCCCCGAGGTAGTTCGTGAGGAACGGGACCTTCACCGTCTCCGCGCGCGTCGAGTTGACCGGGATGAGCTTCAGCGTGAGCGTGTTCTGCGTCGGGAACTGCGGGCCCGAGATATCGCCGAGGCGCTGCGAGAACGTCGTGCCCGAGATACGGTAGCTGCTGAACGCGCTGTTCACGCGCACCCCAAGGTCGAGGTAGTTGCCGGACTGCGTCTCCGCGATCTTGACCGCGTACGCGTACGGGTCGACGCCCTCGATCGCGAGCACACGGGCGCCCGCGAGGCGCTGCCAGTCGAACTTGATGGAGTCGAAGAAGGAGGTGAACTCGGTGCCGAGCTGGTTGATGAACGCGACGGAGTCCGGCGCGACGAACACGCTCTGCTGCCCGTTCTCCTCGAGCGTCACGATCGGCGCGGGGAGGATGTTCTGGAAGGACGTGGCGCAGTCGGGGAACCAGCCTAGGGGGCGCAGGCTGAGCGCGAGCTGGGGAGGGAGGAGCGCGGTACTCACGGGTGTGCCCATCGTTGAGCTGGGTGGTGAAGTCATACAGATCCTTGTTGAAGTCAAAGTCCGTCTGTGCGCGCGTTCAGAATTTGAAGGATGGGGGCCACACCGTGATCTCCGCGAGCGCCGAGTACTCACCGCGTAGTGCGTCTGGTTGATCCTCGCGAGCTGCGCGCGGATGTTCGTCGTCGAGTCCTGGAACGGCGCGGGCGACTTGAGGTAGTAGTCCTCGAACGTGTAGAAATCGAACACACGCGAGACCACGTCGAGCACGTTCTGCCGCAGCGTCTCGTTGAACGGGAACGACTTCATGCACGCGAGCGCGTCCGCGGGCGGCACGAACGTCTTGCCCGCGATCTTCAAGCATGGGTCTGCCGCCGCGGCCGCGGCCACAGTGGCCGGGGCGGCGAGTGCGGCGGGCACGGCGCTGAGGGCTGCAGCGAGGGCCGCGAGACGGCCGAGTGAAGGCGACATGGTCCGTGAGCAGAGTGTGTGCAAACGAGTACCCGGGCGAGCGGCAGCGTCCTCAGACCGTGAGGGCACGTCCTCTCCCCGACGGTCCGCGCCGCGTATTTATACATGTCTCGCACTCGTCCGGTCGTCCCTTCGGGCGCGATGCGCTCCGGGCGACGGCCAATGATGCCAGTCTCCAACGCGCTGGATCGCTCGCCGCAGGGTTCCTGGGGTGATGCGACGCCCCGAGAAGAAGCGTCGCGACTCTGATACATAAATCTCGCGATTCCAGATATCGTGTGCAGCGATGGCCCGGCGGAGAGGGAGCCCGCGACAGGAGCATGTGGGCGAGGGGGAGGGTGCGAGCGTCGAGGCTGCGCCCGTCCCCGCGGGGCCATGTGCGCGTGCGCGTCGCGCTGATGACATGGACTGCTGCCGACCGCCTTTCTCAGCACGTCTCTCTCACAGGGGAAAATGCACCGCGATCGTTGGCATCCTTGCATTGGGCGATAAGCGGCTATATAGAACGTCTTCGGCCGTGCTAGGTCCGCGAGGGCTGCTTCTGCTGAGCTGTTTCGCCGCGCCTTCAATTGCGACGTCCTGGTTAGTGGCGTGCACCATATCGGAAGTGGTCGCATGGTAGGCAAACATGTTGTGGATAGCTGTAGAGCACAGTGGACAAAGTTCGTACAGGGTGGTGGTGGTTGCAAGCGAAGAGTAGCACATGGACCTGATTCAGACTTTTGGAAATGCTGGCAAAGTTGCCACCGGAATGTCAGCATACAAGCCATCTCCATTGACTTCGCGCGCCGGAGCTTTATATATCTAAGCATCTCGTACGTATAGGTATGCTAAGAGGCTTATAGAGGCCCATGTACTGACGCTGTAGTCTCGTTGCTCATGCCTTCATTTCGAACCGGAGGCCGAAGGTCCTCAAGTTGAATTCAAGACCGAGGCTTTGTCAGATGAAGCGACGATGACTCGTCCATTGATAGTATACGCTTTCCAATCGCTCTAATCTACACAAATCCAAGTAGTCCTATAGTACAAGAGTGACATCCGTAGGGCGAGGAAATATGTGCGCGTCAAGACACACCTAGAGTCTGAGATACACCCCGGTCCCCTATGACAATGAATATCCCAAAGACTCAGAGCTTCGCACGCGTCTTTGCGCCGGGTGGGGTGATCGTAACCTTGCCCTCCTTCATGAGCTCCTTCAGCTTGTCGCGCAGGAGGCGCCGCAGGAGCTTCCCGCTCGGGTTCTTCGGCACCACGTCGATGAACATCACGCCCGCGAGCCACTTGTACTGCGTCTTGTGCTTCGTGACGTACTGCGGGGCCGTCAGCGAGCGGAGATGGATGTCAACAGACAAGGGCTCACCTCCGTGATCGCGTCGCGCACGCGCTGCTCCTCCGTTGGAGCGCGGGAGATGCGCGCCTGCGTCTCCTCCTTGGGCGTGATGAACGCGAACGGGAGCTCGCCGGAGTACTCGTCGGGCGCGCCGATGACACAGACGTCGGCGACGTCGGGGTGGTCGAGCAGCAGGCCTTCTAGTTCCGCAGGGGCGACTGTATGCGGCGTCAGCGCCGTGGACTAACATAAACGCGTACGCCCGTGACATACCTTGGAAGCCGCGAACCTTGATAAGTTCCTGCAAAGAAGGAATTAGCATCGGATGGTATGGGGTGTCGGCTGCGGAAGGGCCTACCTTGATCCTGTCCACGATGTACAGCTCCTTCTTCTCGTTGACGTACCCTTCATCGCCGGTATACACCCAGCCATCCTTGAAAGTCTCCGCCGTCCTGCGTAATCAATCAGCATCTGGCATACATATCCTACTACCTGAGACTCACGCCTCCGGGTTATTCAGGTACCCAATCGCCATGCTCGGGCCCGTGACCACGATCTGGCCCGTCTCGCCAGGCTTGCCCCACGTATTGTCCGCCTTGAGGATGCGCACCTGCGTGCCCGGGATGAGCACGCCCGCGCTCCCGGGCGTCCCGATGCGCATCGTCAGCTGCGGGAAGGACACGGTCGTGCACGTCTCGGTCATGCCGTAGCCCTGCCCGATCCCGCTGTTTGGAAGCACGCGCGCGAGCTGGTTCGTGAGCTCCGCGCTGAGCGGCGCCGCGCCGCTTGTCGTCATCTTCACGCCGCTGAGGTCGTACTTCTTTACTATCGGGTCCTGGGAGAAAGTGTGAGCTTATGGACGCGGGCAGGGTATGAAGCAAAGGTGAGACGGACTTTGCATAGCAGGACAATCATGGGCGGGACGAGCGCCAGATGTGCGACTTTGTACTTCACGATGCTGTCCAGTGCGTTTCGCAGGTTGAAGCGCTGCACGATGACGAGGGTAGCCTATATGACAATTTAGCGAATCTTTGTAACTGGAGCAAAGACGTAGGCATACCCCGCAAAGCATGAAGTAGTGCAAGCTAACGACGACACCATAAATATCTGAAAGCCTAATCAGAGAGGCCCTCGTCTTGCGCATTGTGTTACGAACGATAGAAAGGCAGAACTAGAGCAGTTATGTGAGTATATGCGTCCACTTCACGAAAAGATCGCCATTGAGCACATACCTCCAAGCACGCGATCACCAGGCGCATATCGCTGCTTCTCTATGGGCGTGCCGACGTCGTGTATATCCGCATATTGCTTCATCTGCACGACGTTCGCAATAATCGCGTAATGCGGTATCATCACCGCCTTTGGCCGACCGGTCGTTCCGCTCGAGAAGAACAGCAGCGCAAGCTTCGTCTTGCCCTCGCCCGGCTTCAGGACCGGCTCGACCCAGCGTTTCGTCTGTGCGAGCCCTTCCCGGACCAAATCGTCGACAGTAAGATGTTGACCACCTGACGGGGTGTCGTAGAGCGCGACACGGTCAAGTGGGATGCCAGCAATGCGCGCGGCCTCGAGCCCGACCTTAAGCGAGTCTGGGTGGATGAAGAGCGCGGTGGCCTTGGCGGTTTGAATCTGGTATACGAGCTCGTCGGCCGTATATGCGGGGTTAGCGCCTCTGTCACGAAAGTGTAAGTACCCGACTGATAGTAGGCCTTGGAATATGGACGAGAACATACGTGAAGATACCGCCAACACGGTGCGTTGCCCTGTGCAATTCGCATAAAATCAGTTTGCGAGATAACAGACTAGGCGGAAGACACTGCGTACCATATAACAACAGGATAATCTAGAGAGTATGTCGTCAATTACACGAGTTATACCATTGCTCTAGGGAAAACACATACCGATGTGATTTGGCCCGTATGCGCATACTGAGCGTAGTAAATAAATGAGCACATGACGCTTTCCAGGACATAACAACGGGGTGAACGCACCAACATCACCATCACCTATACCGTGTTTCACAGCCGTCAGCATTATCGTAATGTGAGGTTGAGCCTGTGTCCACTCACCAATATTCCAACGTATGCTCATGGCGTTGGCGAGACCCCAGACGCGTGCGCGCACCTGGTCGCCGGTGACCTCGCGACCCGTCGCATCTTCGATAAACCATGCTGGCGGGCGTTGATGGAGAGCTTGACCGCCAAGTGGATGGTGGCCGTCAAAGAGGAACTGGGGGATGGTCACGTCGTCGGGAATAGGCGCGAGCGCCCCGCCATCAGCGTACACAGTCGGGATGGAGTCGCTCGTCTTCGCTTCTACCGCCATCTTGCTCGTCTACTTCCGTCGCGTTCTTGGCTCTAAACTCGTCTAGGATGCTGCGCCGCTGTTCCGCACGTGAGGATACGATGGTGAGTGCCCGGGAGATGTGTGCGAGAAGCTTGCGCCTGGGAAGATGGTTGGACGAGAATAGGAGCGACTTCGACGTGAACGCGCTACGCTGTCACCTTAAATGGCGACGGGCTCGCGCGGAAGACGGCTACGACGGCGGCCGGGATGCGCTGCGTAAAGGGGTAAATGGCGTTGGTCACCGGTCGTGTGGCGGGTAGCCCATACCTGAAGCTGGTGGGGGCGATGGTCACGCGGGCCTCAGAGACAACATGCGCATCTCTCGGCTCGACGGCTGCGGTACGTCCCCGACGCCCCCTTCTTCGCCATCATCATACCAAGTGGTGGGAAGAGAATCGGAGGCCGGATCTAGCAAGACCTGAGTCGCCCATCCCGCTTTCCATGCAAACATACGGACCCATACCTCGCCCGAAAGCGGTATAATGTTTGGACTGTATTCAGTCCTCAGGTTTCGGGCCCCAGCTGCAGGGGCTATGTGAGGGTGGCAGACGAGGTAAGAGCGAAGAGTGAGAATGGAATGTCTTGGAATCCGAGGTAAGCGTCCCGCAGGCTTAGAACCTTCGCGCGCTGCGCGACCTCGCCACAAGGTATGTCGATACACTGCACTAGATGAAAGAAGTATATGCAAGTTGTACTCAGAGCAGACATCTATACCGAAAATCCTCCTAGAATGATGATAGAGTATCACTACCAATAAACCTACAACTTCGGCTTCGGTGTGAGCTTCAGCTTGCCAGCCGCAAGGTCAGTCTTCGCCTGCTCGCGCAGAACCCGCCGCAACAGCTTCCCGCTCGGGTTCTTCGGAATCGCAGGCAGGAACTCGATGCCAGCGAGCCGCTTGTAGTACACCTTGTGGTCCGCGACGTGCTGCATTCCCATGCAACGTGGTAAGCCCATCGCTATCACTATCGCACAGGGGGGGTGACATACCTGGAGGATCGCGGTGCGAACCTGCCCCTCCTCGGCGGGACCCCGTGCGATGCGCGCCTGGGCGTCGGGGCTCGGGACGACGTACGCGTACGGCAGCTCGCCAGAATACTGGTCGGGGATGCCGACCACGCACGCGTCCACGACGTCGGCGTGCTCGAGCAAGTGCCCCTCGAGCTCGGCAGGTGCGACCTGGAACCCGCGTACCTTGATGAGCTCCTGTTGGTTGTGAGTTTTGAGAGTCAGCAGGAGAAGAAGATAGCGGGGCAGATGGGGCAGCGTGCCTTGATGCGATCGACAACGAAGACTTCCTTCTGCTCGTTGATCATAACTTCGTCGCCGGTGTGTAGCCAGCTGAGTAAGTATCAGGTTAGTATGCAGAAGCTAATAGCAGGCCAGGAAGTGTGAACGTACCCATCCGTGAATGTTTCTGCGGTTCTGCAGCCAAAGTATACAGTAAGTGTAGCTACGAGGTAAAAGCGACAAGCCCACTTACGCTGTCGGGTTGTTGAGGTATCCGAGTGACATGGACGGGCTCTTGAGGAGCAGCTCCCCAAGCTCATTGTATCCCGCAAGCGTCCCGTCCTGCTTGACCACCCGCGCGACGATCCCTGGCAGGAGCATGCCCGAGTTCCCTGGTGTGCCGATCTTCATGTCTAGACGGAGATGCGCGACGCTGGTCGCCAGCTCGGTCATACCTAATGCAGGTCAGCGTGGAGGATAAGGGAGAATATCTCCGGGAGAAGCGCACCATATCCTTGGCCGATAAAGGGCGCGTGAGGAAGGATGCGGACGAGCTGCTCCGTGAGGTCGGCGCTCAGCGGCGCAGCGCCTACCATAAGGAAGTATGCTGAGCTGAGGTCGTAATTTTTCACTATGGGGCTCTAGAAGATGAAGGTGAGCAGCGTTTGTCGTGGTGGTGTGGTTACGTGGTTGCGAGCTGACCTTGCACAGTAAAACAACCATGGGAGGAACGAGGCTGCAGCGGATCAGCACACAGCTATAGTAGACCAGTATCATACACCTACAATAGATGAGTAATGCGGTAGCGTTGGATGCTCTTGAGCATCTGCTCGAGGTTAAATTTCTGTGTTACCACGATCGTGCTCTGCAGAGAGATAAGTACATGTCCGCAAAAGCTTCAATAGACATGCATACCCCAAAGAACAGGCTGCCAAACAGGATCACATGTAGCCCATATACATCTGTGGGCGTCTGTGTGAGACGTCCAGCCACTATGACTGGTTGTACTGGGACTTACGAAAGAACGGTAGGACTGTGAGAAAACACTGAGTTAGAAACGCGCACTTGCAGGCAAAGTGAATTGTGGCAACACACCTGATAGTGTTACACTTCCCGGCCTGTATGCCAGTTGCTCTGGGGGTAGTGTCTTGTCGGTGAGTCTAAGGAACTGTGCAACCTGTACCATATTGGCGATTATACTGTAATGCGATATCATCACTGCCTGTAAAATGCGATCCTATGTCAGCCGTGACTAGAGATTGAGTACGGCGTCAACAACCTTAGGTTTACCAGTGGTTCCGCTTGAGAAACAGAACAAGGCCAGCTTCTTCTTGGCTTCCCCCGGCTTCAGCCGTCTCTCGGTGAACCGCAGAGGCCCCTTCAATCCCTCGGTAACCAAATCTTGTACATTGGCCTGGGAAGACCCAGGGACCGGGTCAAAGAGGACAACGCGTCCTGCGGGCAACCCGACGATGCGCGCGGCATCTAGCGCCACGGAGAGGTTGAGCGGGTGGACGATGATCAATTTAGCCTTCGTGGCCTCTAACTGATATGCGACCTCTTCCGCGGTATACGAAGGATTCGCAGTTCTGGTGTGTTCAGTAGAGTGCGGCGGGGGCAGCGCAGTAGGACATACGTGACAATACTGCCAAGCTGGTGCGTCGCCCTTCATTAACCTCGTGTGAGGATGGCCGGTCTCAATCGGAGCATGCTGTACACGCACCAAATTGCTGCACCATAATCTACGTACGCCGCGTCAAGCTGAGGACTGAAAAATAGAAAGACTAGAACTGACCAACATGATTGGGGCTGAATATGCACACTTGATAACGCTGGTTAGTACAGGCGAGCTACCACCGGTTATGCTGAACCAAGGTACATACCGACGTCGTCCTCTCCTGCAAGCGCGGCGAATCAGAGTCAGCTACGCCCACCACCGAAATCAACGGAGGCGCGTCACCTATGTTCCACCGAACCTTCATCGCATTCGCCAGGCCCGAGATCCGAGCGCGCAGCTAGCACGAGGACCATCAGCATTTCGACTTCAGCTATCCGAGAATAACTAACCTCCTTCAGTTTGATCTCTCTGCCAGTCGTCTCGTCTATGAACCATGGCTGCTCCGGGTTTGGGACCGGGCGAAGAGGGTGTTGTGTGTCGAGTATGAACTGGGAGATGGTCAGGTCGTCGGGGATGTGCGCGAGCGGCGCGTCGCTGCCATGTATCTCAGCCATGGTCGATGTCGGTATCCGAGGGCCGACGGTTCGGAGCTTGTGCGCGTGCAATTGGAAAAGAGCGGGGGGTTGTGCGCGAGCCCGCTCTCACTGAGGCCCTTATATACTGGCCGCTTCCCAGGTGCCTCTGCGTGGACCCAGGCACATGGTAATTCAGCGCAGCGCGCAGGAACTCACCCGCGGGGGCGCTCGAACCACGCTGATCATGTCTCTGAGCTATGCATCGCACGCACATTGCTTCCAGAAGGCAGGACCGGCCCCCTGACTAGCGACCGTACTGTGAGAACGAGAGTGCGCCAAAGACTACGCACGCTGACGTGGAGTGCCAAGCAACCATTCTACCTGGATATGCACTAACCTCAAGGTGGATGTATTCAACTGGTGAAGTGCGGCACTGACTGCACTTCACCTATGTACGAATACCATTCATCGATATCTGTCACTTCTTGGAGGCGGCTACCTGGACGCCTGTCAGTGTCAGATCACCGAGGACCCATGCGCTGCTCTCCGCTTCGCCATTTCGTATGACGGTCCGAGGTTCGCGCCGAAAGACACCAGAAGCAGGGCCTCTTGCACATACCCACATTACGCGTTTGATGTCCGGTCTGCCGTATGTCAGAAGTGATGTGTTCTGCTCTTGTGATCGAACAGCTGGCTCAAAGCTGGCTTGATGCAAACAGGGCCGCGGATCTGTGTCATGCAACTTCCTCCGCCCAGGACAGGACGTCGTCCATGGACAAACTATTCACAGGCAACAATGATGTAGTCTATGGAAAACGCTGAGCATCGCGGAAGGACTGTTGAAATTCGGATGTAAGCGCACCTGCGTCGTATCTGAACCTGACGGCTCTGGCGCTGGTTTAGTAGCCGCGGGGTCTGCCTCGGACGCTGCTCCATGGGAAGCCAGACGAAGCTCTGCTAGTTGTGCCTCCAGGGAATCGCATTTCCTTAGACAATATTTAGCTTCAGTGAAGTTTACAAGTGGTGAGGAAACCGCGCGTACGCATGGATGGTTTTAGTCTCCTCCTTTCGAAGCTCGAGCTGACGGCGCATCATAAGCTCTAGGTTTCCCCTAGCTTGGACAGGTCGGAGGTCATTCGCAGCAGCCATGATGTTCTGCGCCAGTATGTTGATCCACTCGAGGTGCCGCTTCCATTCTGGCTCAATCTGGGAGGAGGCTGTAGGTGGCGGCAAGAGGAGCGAGTTCAGCAGCTTAGAATATGTGACCAGCAGAGAGCGCAGGATGCTATTGAGTGCTGGCCGGCGGTCTAAAACCAAGAGCGTCAGCCCAGGCGGCACATAGTGAGGGGTCGTATGGGGAGAACGTACCGACGCTAGGGTCTGCGGGATAGAGCTGGTGTCCGCCCAGCTCAGCTAGCGAAGGTATCTTCTCCTTGATCTGTGCGACAAGAGACCTCAGGATAGCTCCAAAATATATACATGCAGCATACATACAAACCAAGTGTCGCCGAAGACGGTGTAGTGCCCCTCCTCCAGTATCCAGTCGACACGAGGCTTCTCCAGCTGCGCGATTGGCCAGTCGGGCACGTCCGTCTGGTCCGAGAGCACCTCATACTGGTTCAGCGCATATAGGTCTGCATCTTCCCCTTGACGCTCGCGCAGCAGCTCGAGGAGCTTGAGGTTGTGAGGCGTGTAGCGTGTATAGTGCGAGGGCGGAGACGGGAACGGGTTGCGCAGCTCGGTCTCCTCATCGTCCATGACGGTTCAGTAAGTGGTTTCCTAGCGAGGGCGTCCCAGGTGAGTCTGAGCAGAAGCGTGTGGCCGCAAGGGCCAGAGTGACATGAGGGTGAGAGGACAAGCCACCGAGCGCGCGAACACCGCGACGCGACTCAGGCGCCGGGCGCGCGCCCATTGTCGCGTCTTGCCTCCGGACGTCCACGACCGTCTTGCTCGCGCGCGCCCTTACACACCCATAATCATCTCACGCGTCTACTATGGCTACAAGAAGAAGAGTGGGATTCAGCACCTCAACGTCCGAGGCGTCGCGGCGGCAGTTGATGCAGCCCGTCCCCTGCTGGGAGAAAGTGTGGGGACCGCCAGACGGCGCGGCGCCCGGCTCGACACTCAAAGTCTACAAGTGGGTGCGAACGGACAAAAAGCAGGTATGTATGCGCTTCAATCCTGCGCTCCCACGACGCGTTAACCATTGCCCACTCCCACAGCAATTTAGCGACGATGAGGGCGAGGTGGACCAGCCGCTCGCGCCCATCCAGCCCGAGGAGATCGAGGTCGTCGACGGCGACGACGACATGGACCAGGACGAGGCAGCAGGGTCTACCGCCCCAGACATGACCCCCGGGCTCATGTCGCGCGACGTCTCCGAGCCCGCGCCTGCGCTCCGGGAAGAGGACGACTCGGCCAAGCCGTCCCCCAAGCCGCACCCACTCTCCATATCCTTCCAGCCCCCGACGCCAACCCCTGCGCCGGAAGACGACGACGACGTGCTAGACGAGGCGCTGCGGCCGCCACCGGAGGGCGACTTGGGCGCGGACATGAGCCTGGAGCTGGCGGGGATGGGGCCGGACGGGGAGGCGTTCGAGGATGTGGGGGATTTGTCGCAGCTGCAAGAGACGGACGCGCTCCTGGGCGGGGCAATGATGGACGAGTCGATGGAGGATCCCTTTGCTGTACCGCCGTCATAGCAGGGAGTACCTGGACGTACAATGTTTGTGGTGTATTTGTATGTGCCAGTACTTATCGCCTGTTCCCTCAACTTGCTCTTGGTATTTATCGTACGTCCTGTGGCAAATATGGCACCATATATATCCACGTATACATTCGGGCCTTACCAGTCGCGACGACTAGCTCGAAGTCACCGGTTAGTATCCTGCTCAGAAAGCACCACAGCTCTGAATCAAACACGATCCACCACCTCTGTCACTCGCGTCGTATAAGTACTGGTTAACGTCACCGCCACAACCTCGCCATCTGGTTGAAAAGACATGTATTCGATATGTTACAATAAACGATACAACTGATGGTGTCTAACGAAGCGCCAGTATGCGGAGATGCCAGAGAGAAAGTACCGGACCCAGGGAGAAACGGGGCGCCACACAGCGACGAGACACAACGTACACCGAACGCACGGATGGACTGGCGGGAGTGGAGGGCGAGAAGATGATAGAACGGTGGATCCAGATACGGGGGGTGGGTATCGGACGCGTGGTCGGAGGTCGGGCGGCGGGGGAGAGAAACAGAAACGAGGGGTGTGGGTGCCGGTGCGAGGGTAACGGGGTAGTAGGGAGAGGGAGAGATGCGAGCGGAACGGGCGCCGGCAGGGGGAGCGGGTGCCCGAGAACAAAGCTAGCGAACGCGAATGCAGATGCGAGATGCAAGAGACGGGACTCGGGACTCGGAAGACGAGAGAGAGAGGGGGGGCCATTAACGAAGAGAGAGAGCGGCGCGAGTTATAACCCAACAAGGGGTATGCGGGGGTACGGTTCCTGTATGTCCAAGAATTACGGGCGGCCCGGGGGCCAATGAGGTATCGTGCGTAGAGCGGGTGTGGGTCTGTACAGGCGTGTATGTGGCTGCCCCTACGGCGTCGCAGGATCAGGGGGGATCAGGGGGTCGGAGTGCGGGGAGGATGGCGGAGGGAGGGGGGTGCGGGAGCTGATGCGATGGGTGGAAGAGGGGACAGTGATGAGGGGAGGAGGGGGGACTGCGAGCCGCAGGGTGCCATTGGAACCATGAGAGCGAATAACGTAGACGATAAGAATCCAAACCGTGGATGGTGTGCGTGAAACGATCGTGAACGAGTGTCGACGGGCGTGGCCCAGAGTCCGGTATCCGGTATCCAGAAAAATCAATCCAGCGAGCGGGCGGCGGTTCAAGGCGACCCATGCCCATACGCCCGCAATTTTCGGAGAATCGCGTCCATCTCCGGCTGCTTCGAGCGGTCCAAAATCTGCCCGATCGACGGCGACGCGCTCACGCGCGAGCTCGTCGTGTAGCTGCCCGAGCCCGTCCCGGACGACGTCGACGAGGACAGCGAGGAGCCCGACAGCCGCCGGTGGAACGTCCGCGCACGCCCGAGGTCCTCCTCAGACCGCTTCGAGAGCTTGGGCAGCGGGAACTCCGCGTCCATGCGTGGCGTCTCGGGGATCGAGGAGAGCGCGGAGGAGAGCGTGGAGAGGGAGGGCAGCGAGGAGAGCGTCGAGGAAGAGAGCGTCGAGCTATCAGAGCGCGCGTGCGGGTCGCGTTCTGCACCTGGAGACGACGGCCGCGAAGCCGAAAGATCGATGCCAATGCCGAGCCCAGCTTTCGGACCTGAGCGAACGACCATTGTCCTGCTGCCAACGTTCGCAGCAGGAGACCCGTTGTTCGACACAGGAAGCACGGGCGAGCTCGTCCGCCGCGCCTGCTTCTGCTTGGACGAGCCCAGAGGGAGGTGCGCGAGGGCGTCCGGCAGGGTGTTCGACCGCTTCAACCGTGCCGTAGGCGACATCCCCGCCCTCCCCGCCGCGTCCTGCAGCTGCTCTTCGCTGTTCGTCGGCGGGCTCATGGCGTTTGGCGCGATGAACTGCGAGATCGTCGTTTGCATCTCGTACAAGCCCTCCTCCGTGCTCCCCGACGGTGAGTCGATCGACATCCGCACCGAGTCCAGCACGCCCGGCGCCCGGACTGGCGTCGGGCTCCCGCCAGTCTCCGGGCTCGAATCAAAGCCCATGTTCAGGTACGTCTGCGGGCTCGCCACGCTCTCGCTGCACGACCGCTGCCTCCCGCGCGGCTCGCTCCCCGGCAGCGTCGAGCTGTCCGCCCGCGCAGGCGCGCCCTCCCGCCGCTCCCCCTGCGCCTGCGCCTGCCCTCCGCTCTGGCTCGAGTTCGCGACGAGCCAGCGCAGGCCCTTGAGCTCGCGCTCCCGCCTGCGCGCGTCCTGCTCGAACGTCTCGATGCGCCGCAAGAACTCGTGCTTCTCCATCCCGTGGCGCTCGGTGAGCGTGAGCAGGTACGCCATGAGCCGTGAATATTTCGCGGTCTGCGTGCGCAGCGCCTCGCGCAGCTCCTCTGCGGACGCGTTCTCGTCCTCGAGCACCTTCTTCACTGCGTCCTGCCGCATCGGCGTGTGCGATGGCGACATCGCCCGATCGCTTCGTGCGGGCGACGGGGGCGCTTCGCCGAGCGAGCCGGACGACCGCGTGGACTCGGTGGGCGCGGGTGGGTCCTTGGGGGGAAGCGGCGGAAGGGTCTTTTGCGGGCTAGGCGGCGATGACGCAGAAAATCCGCTAGTCCGGGAAGTAGATGACAACAGGAGCGGCTGTAGGGGTGCGCTAGAGGGTGGCGATGGCAACGGCTCGGTCGGAGGTCCAGTACTGGGCGGCGTGTGCCAGGTCCGCAATAATGGCGGAGGGACCTTCTTCGTGGTCGGGACGACCGTAGTCTTGCTGCGCAACAGGGCGGAGACGGTGCCATGCGAAGACGTAGTACTCTCGTTACCCGACTGCCCCGACGTCGATGGCGAGTCCGAGTGTGCACCCGATCGACGTACTCGCGGAAAGGTCGCCGAGACGGGCTCCTGCTTGGGCTCCTGCTTCGGTTTATTGAAGTGTAGCACGCTTACGTGCCGCCTCTGCTGACGCTCCTGCATGAAGCTGCGACCCATAGACCCTAGCGCGCCCTGATGGCTACCGGACACCGTGCCTCGTCGTTGACCTGCGGGCTCAGAGGGACCGATCTCGAAGTGGTCCCGACGCAATAGGCTCTCTTCCTTGTACGAGGATGCTCCCTGTGGACCATCTACCGATGGAATCGGGAATTGCATGGATGACTGTACAGAGGTCATCGAGCCGGCGTCCGACGTAGGAGAGTCGGGGCCCGTTCGATCGGTCGCTGTGCTTGGTGACGGGGTGGGCAGCCCGCTTTGGCTTGGCCGACGCGAAGTGAGGTGACTAGGGGGGCGCGGAGCCGAGCGCGGCGCATGGAAAGCATCCGTCCCCTCGGCAACGTTGTGCGGCGGGGATATGGTGATGATGGGGCGGGAGGAAGACGAGCTGGACTGCTTCCGTCCATGGCTGTCGTTGCTTCGCCGGCTGTGCTCGAACGAAGTCGACTTTTGCGTGCGGAGGTTGCGGAGGGTAGCGGTTGGAATCCCAGAGGGAATTCTCTGGTGGGTGCCTGGACGCGGGGGAGTCGCTGTCTTCGAAGACTCGCCTTCGAGCTGTGGGAGCCCGAGTGAAGGCGGGGACACATTAAGCGGCGGAAGGGAAGCCGGTGCTGTGTTCTGCGATGACGCGCGTGCGGCGGAGCTGTGGGTAAGAGGTCAGCATCAAGTCATGCGGTAGACCGAGAGATATGAATGCACATCGCAGGATTCCAGGGAGGATTAAAACCAGGCGCCCCTCATCGATGGATCCGCGAAATTACGTGGTCGACCATGAGGCGCCCCGACCGCAGGATCAAGTGCGCAACTTCTTACATGACCCATGTTCAACAAAAAGCAGTAGTTTTTACAAAGTACGCGCATATATGCAGCTGTCTGGTGGTTAGAGCTCTGTCAAATATCCACAAGGCTACGGAAGCAGTCCGGCGCGCAGCCGCAGCTTGCCGCGAGCGTTGAATGCCGGGCGCCAATGCCACCTGGGCTACGCCAAATTGGGCAAGAACAATCAACAGCCCGCAACTTGAAGAGTCCAGGCAGACGGAGAAGAGATGATAGACGAGCAAACGCTGCGGCTAGATGACGGGGCGCATGCGGTACGGCGCCAGAAGATGGCAAGGAAGACAGGCGGACGCCATCGAAGACCGCGCTATCGACGACTACCCGAGCAAAAATGAGGGGGAAGCTTACCCAGCTGGAGGCAAGTGACTTGGCGACGCGCCGATGCTGGGCACGGGGGGTAAGCCCTCGTTCTTCTTGTCCCTCTGTGCAGCCTCGGTCGCGGTGCGAGCGGAGGCTGGAGAGGCAGCGCTGGGCTTCCTCTTCCTCGCGAGGAAGGAGAACTTGCCCTTTGGTTTTGTCGGGGTGGTGGGGTCCGCTAGATGGGTCGGAACAGGCATAGGCAGCTGCGACTCCGCGTTTGATTTAAAGTCATGGCGTCCGCGCAGCAGGTCAGAGATGTCCGAGGTGCGAGAGCGCAGACGGCCGCCAGGAGAGAGTGCGGGGGGCATGGTGAGCGAAAGAGAGGAGACGAAAGGAGGGTGTTCTGGCTAGACGGCGGACATTCGACGGGCAGCGGGACGGGGAGGAGAAGAGGGCGGGTGGGAGGGAGTTGGAGTGCTTATGACGGGCGGCGGGGGCGCCAGCGGGGACCGGACATGGGGAGTGTGACTGGGGAAGCCACGGCCGGTCACTGTATGCGCGAGCCAGCTGTGAAGGGAAGGGAGGACTGACCGTACGGGGCCCTTCACGCTAGTTAATTACCGTCGTGTAAGCCTATCCGACCCTGCTATTCGCCAATCAGTCCACAGATCCGGATCGTAGCACATCACCCTCCCCCGCCCGGGACCCGGCCTGCCTTTTGCGTGTTCCTGGATATTAACTGCCCATCACCGCGGCCACTTATTGCACTCACTCCCCGAGCCCCCACCGCCTTGTCTCGACCCCGGGTCTCATTCCCCCTTGTCTGCACCCGGCGAGAAGATGATCCATCTCCACGAAGTCTTCTCTGCCCACTCGCCAGCCACAAGGGTGCCTTCGCGAGCCCTCTGCTCAGCGGATGCAAATTTGCTCGCCGTCTGATGCGCGAAGCGGCTGCGCCCAAGCGCGCTCGCGCTCTCGGCCTGCCTCTCTCTCCATGCGAATCCCGCCGCACTGCCAGCGCCGAACCGCTTCGTATCAAATCCAGTCCCAGATTTGGGGTGCGAACCTACACGGACCGCCATTGGTGCATATGTCTAGCCAAGTTCTCGCCGGATCCCAGCTGAATTACGCGGAGTCCGAGCAGATGTCCTTGGGCGCTGCTCAAGACGCCGGACTGGTCCTTTGACCCAGCTTCGACCGCCCGGTCCACTCACACGACCGACCCTTCAATCTGGAAGCTACCGTGACATCGTGCACAGATATCGCACGGATCCGCTGGTATCGCTCACCGCTCGAACTCAGGAGGCCTCGATACATAGACCATGACGCGCGCGCTCAGATTGTACCTCAAAATCCCATCCAATATTATCCGGGACCGGGGAACGGTGACGCATCTATACCTTTTCCTGAGGTGCGATATTGTCCTCTGGCTTACCTGACGCGGCACAGATACGAGCATTCGCACTCTACGGAGTAAAGCAGCACCATACCGACTCACCGAGCCTACGCGTTTGCACCAAGCCATACACGCGTTGCTAGGAAGATAAAGTTGCAGGATATAGCACATCCAACTTGAAACAGGGCGGCAGCAACCAGCTGGCACAGCCAATCCCTACGGGTAGTGGTAGCGCAGGGCCCCAGGGATTTTCCAGGCCCAGTGAGGGTTGGTGTCGGAAGGAACCAAGTTCGCTCTCCCAGTTAGGATTTTCCCGGAGGCCCGAGTGAGCCTGCGCCTCACGTCGGTCACGACGACAAGCCCATTGAACACCGAATTGAAATTTCCACCTAGCGCATGATATTCGCCGGCCCATCCCGCGGCGCCGCGCGTCTTGAGGCGTCTTGCAACTTCGCAGCATGCGCCCAAAAGCCCACCACGGAAGTCAAAAACACACACGATAATTGAAAATATCAATCGCACAGACGCACCAACTTCCAGCTAGCCCCAGCAGGCAAGTCCGCACCCGAATCGGGCCCCGCGCTCCGCTGATCTCGCATCGGGGGCGACGGGGCGTGGCTACCAGTCGCCAGACGACCGCGGGGTGCGCGCGCTCGCTGCCGCGGCCGGCTGATATCCTGCCCTGGATCTCCCTGATGCGACTCCCTGCGCCCTTGTGGACATTCGCCCAACGCGGGTGGCGACCACGCAGTCTGGGCATCTCCCTCGCGGCCTAGACGGGTGCGTTTTCGGCGCTGCCGTCAGCCCTGGAGGGAGAAGCACTAAGGGAGCACGCTGCGAGACGCTGCGGCTTCGCGGATTCCGGAAGCTGGCGCAGCTCGGGCGGTCGCTCCGGGTCAGCGGCGTTGATATGGCGCGGTGGTGGGGGCGGCGGCGGCGGCGGCGGCGGCGGCGGCGAGGAAGACTGGAGTGTTCGCCATTGAGTCCGTCAGCGACGGGGACGGACACCTCGCAGGGAACAAGAACCTCGTCTGAGTCCCATCGCGTCCGCCCAGTCCACCCTCGCGCCATCACGAACCCCAAAAGAGGCCTTGGGCGGTTTAATATTCACTCACCTCCGCGCCCTAGAAGACAGACACCGCCTCTGGATCTGTTGTGTGCGCCAGGGAAGCCCCCGCGTGAGTGCGGTCCGGCGTGCCACTGCTAGGATTCGGAACGCGGAATTGCATTACTTGGCTACACGTACGCGTCTGATACTGATACAGCATAAATCATTAAGTCTTAGTTACCGCCTCCGCGCGCGCGCCCGCGGCCGGGGTTTACAGTCGATACAGCCCCTGCGGGTTCACCCACGCGAACGGCAGGAAGTCGTACGCCTCCCGGGGGTCCTCGCAGGTGCGCGGCAGCAGCGCGGCGTGCAGCAGCGGCGCGTCCCGCAGGCGCTCTTCGACCTGGAGGTGTTCCGCGCGCGGGAAGCGGCCGGCTGCGAATTTAAAAACGGACAAGGACCGTGGTCAGCGTCGAGCGTTCAGTAGCCGCGTGCCCGGTCAGCTCACCGGTCAGCAGATCCACGCGGGGTTCGCGAAGCAGCACGTCGAAGACGTTCGCGCTAGAAGACGATGGCGGCGACTTAGTGGAACGCGGCGGGGCGCACTGAATTGAGCGGGCTCACCGGTGGTCGTCGAGGAAGTACGTGTGATGCCGCAGGTTGCGGAGCTGCCAGCGGAAGCAGGGCGAGATGGCGAGGAGCTGGGAGGTCCAGACGCGGCGGTTAGCGGGATGGCATGGCGCGGAAAATGGTTGGGGCTCACCCCGTTCATCACGCTCTCTTCCTCCTTGGAGAGGTGGCAGGTGCGGGTGATGTAGGATCTGCCCTCCGCTCTGGCGTCCCACGCGACGTACTTTGCAACCTTGCTCTCATTTTTGAAGAGCAGCTGTGGAACCACTCGCTTCAGCAGCGCGTCATACGTGAGCCCAAGGAGAGAACATACCTTGCCAGTGACCAAGTCGTACATCAGGCATCCGAGCGACCACCAATCGCACATCTTCCCATACCACCTGTGCTGCGAGACCTCCCAGGCCATGTACGGCTCGCTGCCCGTCTTCTGCTGCGCATACACCGAGCCCTCCTCGAGCGGCTCGTTCGAGGGGCTCACGAACGCCGTGTTGAAGTCTGTGAGGCGGACGTTGCCGTCCGGGCCATCCAACAGCACGTTCTCCGGTTTGATGTCCCTATGAATGATGCCCATGCGGTGCAGGGCATCAATGCCCAGAGCCTGCGCGGCAAAACAATGTTACGTGAGTGGGCGGTCCGCATAATGAACCTGGGAACGCGCCGTCGGCGGAGCACGCACCAGCTGCGCGACCCAGCGCCGGGTCAGCGCCCTGTCGCATGGCCCGTTGATGACGCTGAGCAGGTCACAGTGCATGAGAGGCTGGACGGGTGTATTTTCAGTGACCAGGACTCTCAACGATGCGCCGAGTATGCAACGCACCATGATGTGGTAGATCTGCTTGTCGTCCTGCAGAATCCCGTGCAGCTCCATGAGGTGTTGGGCGCCGCGGCGCCGCGATGCGGTGGCTGCTATGATCTTGTAGCAGAGAAGCTCGCGCAGCAAGCCGTTCAGGTGTATGCCCGCTTCGTCCGCGAGCAGCCTCTCCTTGTCCGCGATGCGTACACACACGAGCGCGCCCGAGCCGGTGTCGTGCGCGGCGAACGCGCGTCCGAATGCCCCGCTGTTGAGCGTGCGGAGCAGCCTGAGTGGCCCGACGCGCTTCGGGGGGAGCTGGCCTGCCGGGCTCGGATGGCGCGGGCGGGCACTGGGCGGAGCGGGAGGCGACGGGATACGCGTCCTCGTCACGTACTCCGGATACCGCAGAGGGTGTTGAGGTTCCGGGGATGCGGAAGGTATTTTGAAACGGACGGTTGACGCGTTACGCGGCGCGTAGTACGCGCCGGGTGCGTCGAAGCCCGGGTTCGTGTAGATGCTGCCGACCTCCGCTTGGATGGAGGAGAGCGGCTCGCGTATGGGCCTGGTAGATGCGCCCGTGGCTTGGGGACGGGCGGAGCTGGATGGTGTCGGGTCCACCATCGGAGGCATCGGAGGCAGCGGCTTGGACCGCGAATGCTTGAGTATGCCTTGGAGAGGTTGCGATTGCTTTCTCTTCGTCGAGGGATTTGTTGGTCTAGGAGGTTCGCTGTCGCGGTTGCGAGCCCAAGGGAAGCTCACTGAAGGCATTATGTAGGAGGTGACTTGGGACAATGGGTAGACAGTGCGCCAGGAAATGAACTCGGTGTGAAGAGTGGGAGGGTTGTTGGATGGTCCATGAGAGCCATGGCTACGAACTTATAAAAGACCATGGCCACAGTGCCAGTGCAAGAGCAAAGCGCAAGTCGTCCGGGCCACAGGCCACAGGCCACAGAGCGTGGGCGGCGACGAGCAAAGGGGCCACAGCAGGGAGTGAGCAAAGTGCGCCGCGCGTGGAGAGCATGAGGCTAACGTCGGGATCAGCGGGCTGGCTCGGGGCGCAGTCAAGCCAAAGGAGGTGCCGCACGAGGTGCTTTGTTGGCTAGAGCTGCGGGCCACAGGATGAAGGCACAATAAGAAATCACTTGAGACAGCCTCTAGGTGATTATAGGGCAGGATTTGGGAGCGGCCACAGTAGAGGAGCCACAGACAGAGAGTTGCAGTCGAAGTAGCCCAAGCGTGAAACAGATTCGGAGGGGAGGGAACAAGGGGAGGGCATATCGACATCGATGTGGCCTCCAGCAAGCTGCCAGAACAATGTGCCTCGTGGTGGACTGTCGGGATCATTGCAGGCCGCGCGTGCACCCTGGCCACACTGTGGCTAGCTCAGCATGAGCGAAACCTGTTCCTGGCAAAAAGAATTGCGTGTTATATGTTGCTACAGAGTCGGCTTACTCTCGTGAGCCAGGGTATCTACCTGCAGGCATATATCTTCACGTAGTTGATTGTAGACTGAGATAACGTCCGAGTGTCTAAACTTGAGACCTCTGGGTAGCACTATGGATATCGATAACGCAAAATGGTCAGTGACTACGTCCTTCATTATCATCGGTCGTGCAATGCGAACTCCAACAATCTTTTTCCCAAGACGAACGGTGCGTTCGGCTCGTCAAGTGTCACAGCTCGGAGAGCGAGACCGTATGCACATACCATTATTTGATGGAGACTTGTCGGCCGTACTTCGATAGGTCCTGAACACTTTGCCAGCCGGCGTCAGCTTAGAAATTCGGATGTACCTGCATGAGAAATATTCAAGCGACTCCACAGAAATTCATAAGCAGCAGTGGGAGGGTGTTCATCGTTCATCATGGTGGGAGGCTGAGAAATGCAGTTGCGCGACGCACCGGATTCACTACGCACGTGGGCGACCGCGGCGCGATGTGGCTGAGATTCCGATTTTGAGCAGGTCGAGTCAAGCGTGTGCATCTGTCTGCACTTACGACAACCACCACCACAACCACCATGAGGTACTTTTCGACTCGCGGCGCGGACCAATTCCTGTCTTTTGAAGAGGTGCGCAGGGAAATTCATATTTCTTACTCATTACCGCTGCTAAACGCCAGTTTTTCAGACAGTTCTCGCTGGACTCGCCCCGGACGGCGGGCTATACATCCCCGAACACGTCCCCACACTGCCCGAGAACTGGCAGACCGCATGGAAGGACTACTCCTTTATTGATCTTTCTGTCGAGGTCTTGTCCCTCTACATCTCGCCTGAAGAAATCTCCAAGGCAGAACTCCGGGCGCTCGTCGAAAAGTCATATAGCACCTTCCGCCACCCGGACATCACTCCGCTCAAGAAGCTCGACGAGAAGACATACATCCTCGAGCTCTTCCATGGACCGACCTTTGCCTTCAAGGACGTTGCGCTTCAACTTCTCGGCAACCTCTTCGAGTTCTTCCTCCAGCGTAGGAACGCGCGGAAGGGGCCTAGCGAGAAGCCGGAGAAGTTGACGGTTGTGGGTGCGACAAGCGGGGACACTGGCAGGTAAGCACGCATACATCTCATACCAGTTACTCCCCCTTCAACGCACATGCTCCAGTGCGGCCATTTACGGCCTCAGAGGCAAGGCGAACATCTCCATCTTCATCTTGCACCCTAAGGGCCGGGTTTCCCCCATCCAAGAAGCGCAGATGACCACCGTTACGGATGCGAACGTGCACAATTTGGCGGTGCACGGAACCTTCGACGATTGCCAGGTATGTGCGCCCCTTCCTTCTTCGCGTTTCCCCACCTGAACTCTCCTCAGGACATCGTGAAATCGCTATTCGGGGACCGCGAGTTCAACGCGACACACAGGCTCGGCGCGGTCAACTCGATCAACTGGGCGCGCATCCTCGCGCAGACAGTCTACTACTTCCTCTCCTACTTCCACCTGCAGCGCCAAATCCCGAACGCAGAGGGGGTTGAGATTCAATTCGTCGTCCCCACCGGCAACTTCGGCGACGTCCTCGCGGGCTACTATGCGAAGCGCATGGGTCTTCCGATGGGCCGCCTTGGGGTCGCGACGAACGCGAACGACATCCTCGCGCGTTTCTGGAAGAGCGGTGCATATGAGAAGGTCGACTCGGACAAGAGCGCGCCCGGGGAGAGCGCCCCAGTGGGCGGCGCCTCGGACGGAAAGCAGGCGGCCGATGCGAGCGGGGTGCGCGAGACGCTCAGCCCAGCGATGGATATCTTGGTGTCGAGTAACTTCGAACGACTGTTGTGGTACCTCGCCTACGAGGACGCGGCTCAGGGTGCGGATGAGGGGTCGAGGAAGAAGGCTGCGAGCGCGACGATCGCAGACTGGATGAGCAAAGTCAAGAGTGACGGTCGCGTGCAGGTCCCGGTCGCGGTGCTTGAGCTTGCGCGGAGGGATTTCTTCGCCGAGCGGGTGTCCGACCAACAGGTATGTCAACCATGTTCGTTTGCGTGCGCGTGTTCACCTGGTGTATGCGCAGACCCTGGACACGATCAAGTACTACTTCGAGTCGGACTCGCACTACGTCGCGGACCCCCACACTGCCGTCGGGTTGTGCGCTGCGCGTACAGTATCTGGCCAGAAGTACGGTGTTCCCCAGTGATCCAGCTTTGTATTCACGCTCATCACCATTGTCGTATAGCCCTCCGCAAACGCGCCAGATCGTCCTTTCGACGGCACATCCCGCAAAGTTCTCAGAAGCGGTCACGTGCGCATTGCAGAACGCGCCATCGTTCGACTTCGAGCGAGACGTACTCCCGCAGGAGTTCAAGGGTCTTCTCGAACGCGAGCGCCGCGTTATCGACGTTGAGGCGGCCCAGATCGACCTGGTGAAGAAGGTGATCGAGAAGTACGCCGTCCCCGCGGGCGAGGTCGGCGCGAGCGTATAACCGCGGAGGTCCTGGACCTCTAGCAAAGAAAAAGACCCCGTGCATATGAGGGGCCGAGGATAGAAGAATAATACAGATGTAACATTGGGATAGGTTCGCAACAGACTATCGGATCCTGTTGTATGTTTGCGGTTGGGCGACATGCTTAGACTCTGCCGTTCTGAGGTAAGCCTCTCCACTAGCCTAGCATACTCGATGGGTTCTCACCCGGGTGCCACTCGTAGATTGACTTGCGCCAGTGTGCGACCGGTCTGGCCTGCACAGGACAGCGGAGATCGTCCAAATGAAGCTCTCGGGGAACGTTCCACCCCGAGGCCGAGTTCTCTGGGCGAATGGGGACACGGCCACAGAGTCTATATTGCCATCTTCGCCCCGCTCCCGTGCCGCTGACTTCTCCCCAACGGATCTTCCCTTGCTCGTCCAATGACCACCTGCTTGTACACACGGCCACTATCTTCAGGGAACACCTAGCACTCGAGCCCTCTCACGGCAGTCACCAGTGGCACAAACCTCCGCAATCCTGTGCCAACCAAACACTCTACCGAACGTCGTCGGACATAATGTGCTCGGCTGTGGCGGGCTGTTCAGACCTATAGAAAACTGAAAGGCGCTGTCCGGAGATTACTCTCGCGCATGTTTGGGTTGTGCGCTCCGCGAGTACTTCGCGTGTGTCGTGCAGCTCTCGAGCATGTCCACGCAGCATTTGCGCAGTGCCGCATGTTTTCCTATACCCAAACATTGTCGCCCAGGCTGGAATTCCAGTCCTTGTCTCCGCTCCCCAATCTCAGCTAGGGCTTTTGTGCGGGTTGACCCTTCCCGCTACCTCCCCAAAGGTGTTTCTATTGTTTCTCTACTGTTGCCTTGGTTTCGCATTCTTTTCTTTCGCACTGTGCCGCTTTGTGCCGCTGCACTGAACGTGTGCCGCGCGACTTTCTCATGAACTCGCACAGCGCCGGGCCGCTCACCCGCATGGCAGCGTTGTGGGGCACGGGCGCTAGGGAGGCTCGGTTGAACTGGTTCGTCGACATCCCGACCGTCGACGGCTTTCTCCCTCCTCCCTCCGCCGACGACGCCCTCGTTTGTCCCCATCCCTGCTTTGTTCGTGAAGATTGCACTCACGCCTATTCTCGGTGGCTGGCTTCTCTGAAAGCTAGGTGTTCAGCATACCCCGATTTATAACTCCAGCGCCAGCAACAGCGGCACTGCTCCTTCCCCCTCTCTCCGAGTCACCCCACGTCGTGCTCGCCCACCAGGCACCATCTCTTGCCATCTCATACATCTATCTCCTCCTCTCGCTGAGCTATCGAGCTACCTTGGGTTCTCCCTTGCGATCTAATCAGCCTGCACACAAGCCTCCGCCGCTATAACTTATCATTTACCTCACGCTATGGCATCCGCATCCACATCATCTCACGTACCCTTCCCAAGCTACGATGAACACGCCTATGCGTACGGCGAGGAGGCCGACAGGCAAGCGTACCAGGACCACGCGGCACCACGCTTCAGCTACCTGCTGACGTCTGTGCTGGGCTCTCCATTTCTAACCACGTCGGAGCTCCCCGAGGACGCAGACACGGCGTACGCGCCAAGCATACCAATGGATGCGATGGACCTCGATGGGGATGCCGACAATGGAGCGGACATGGAGGACGTCGACGGTGCGTTCGCCTCCGTGCCGCGCTCTTTCACCGTCACCCGCCCACCGTCGCCGACCCCGAGCTTCCGCACGGAGACGTTCTCCATCGTGAACTGGAACCCGGAGCTATATAACCTCATGCTCCCCAACGCGGATGGTACCCCGCGCTGCTCGATGGGCTTCCTACCTTCAGGCCGCCGCACCGTCGCGGGCTACCCGAGCGCTCACTGGATCCCACATAACGCATCATCGCCGTCCCCGATGAAGCCCTCCCGCAGTCTAACAATGGGGATGGGCATCTTGCCCCGGATATGGGATGCTCTCCGTGAGGGCTCCCCGGTGAAGAAGGGACGTCGTCGGCCGGGGCTGCCTGCGTGGCGCGACGCGGGGACGGATCTCGAATACCACTCGGATGGCTCGGTTGATTACGCGAACCTGCTGCCACTGGACGGCGAGGAGGGCGAGCTCATAGACGACGAAGCGTGCTTCATTGACGTCAGAGCTATCACTGGCATGGGTAAGCGTCCTACCATCCTCCGCACGGGTTACAGGGGCTCAACGTTGTTCGGCAGACATGATATCACATTTGCCACTCGAGCTTTCATTGGAGTTGCTTAGCTACCTCGACCTGCCATCTATCCTAGCTTGCCTGCGTGTTTCAAGGTATGTTTGCTTGCCTCCATACCGACCTCGTGCTAATTATGCGCCAGAACATGGAACCACCTTGCCCGCGATAACTCCATATGGCGCGTCCTCTTCTCACTGAAAGAGAAAGACGGGTGGCGCGTGGACCTCCGCCGAGCGATTCGGCCTGGTTCTTCGGCGCAGTCGGCCATGCCGTTGTCCGCCTCGCGGGCGATGATACCTGCTCCATTGGAGATCAAGTGGTATGAGCTCTACCGCACGCGGACCGAGCTCGATCGCCGCTGGTCGAATTATCCTGGCGCAGGGCTGAGCGCAGACCTGAGCGACGATGCTGTTGCGGAGGATAAAGAGGTGACGAAGGCTTGGGAGCCCAAGGTCATGCGCATCAGTGGGCACAGTGACAGGTAGGTTTGCGGCCAAACACGCCTTTCGTCTTCCTAACCGTGTCGGTTGTAGTGTCTATTGCCTCGAGTTCGACTCGTCGCGTATAGTCACTGGGTCGCGCGACCGCACCATCAAGGTGTGGAGTCTGAAGACGGGGAGGTGCCTCGCAACATTTAGCGGACACCGCGGGAGCGTGCTCTGTCTGAAGTTCGACCGCGATTGGGACATTGGAGACAATGTGCGCGGGGCAAACGGGATGGAGGTCGACGACCCGTTGGCGCCAAGAAAGGGGTTCCTCGTCAGCGGCTCCAGTGACTGCTCCGTATGCGTATGGGACCTGTACGCCCACCCGCAGGAGAACGGAGAGTCTGAGATCACCGCGGAGGTGAAGGCGGTGCTCAGAGGCCACAGTGGCGGAGTGCTCGACCTCCGAATCGATGCCAAGTGGATCGTCAGTTGGTGAGTGTCCCATATTTATGCGCCTCCCTCCATGTGCTGACGACGGGGTTGCTGCGCAGCTCGAAGGACGCGCTTATTCGAGTCTGGGATCGTGAGACCCTTGAGCTGCGTTCTACTTTGCGCGGACACGAGGGCCCCGTGAACGCCGTCGGCTTGCAGGGTAACCGTGTCGTCAGTGCCAGCGGGGACGGCAAAATGATCCTGTGGGACGTTGCCAGCGGCGAGCGGTTACGGACATTTGAGGGTCACGACCGCGGTCTCGCGTGCATTGAGTTCAAGGTGGGTTTTGCGCTCCTTGTGCCCAAGTTTAACTGTCAGCTCACCTACATGTGCAACAGGATGACCTCATCGTATCCGGCTCCAACGACTGCAAGATCAAAGTCTGGGACGCCAACACCGGCACATGTCTTCGCACACTCGTCGGGCACGACTACCTGGTCCGCGCTCTTGCCTTCGACCCGCGCAGTGGGCGGCTCGTGAGCGGGAGTTACGACAAGACGGTCAAGGTGTGGGATCTGCATTCGGGGAAACTCGTGCGCGAGTTCCGCGGATGTCATGTGAGCCACATCTTCGACGTCAAGTTCGACCATTGTCGGATTGTCAGGTGCGTTGTATCTCTCGCGTTGTGTGAGTGTTCGGAATGCTGACACAAAATTATGTAGCACATCGCATGATAGGAAGATCGTCGTGCTCGACTTTTCCGAGGGGCTCGACACGAGCCTATTCGTCTAAATGTCAACGCGGAAGGCCCATGACTTGTCGATACCCCTTCTCGGACCTATTTTACCCCTTCCTAATGGACACACACACCCTCGTTTGACATTCCGCCATACCCGTGGATCGACCAGTACGACATCGACGCTGTCTCTGCTGCGCTTCTTGTTTATCCTGTCTATCTTGCACCTCTCTGTTCACTTTGTTCTGCGACCCCCGGATCCTCTTTCGTCATTTCATTTGTGTATAGCTCACGCACTTTCCCTTTCCGCACATGATACCCCCACCCGCACGCATGGAGCCCTCCCGTCTCGTTCAAGTTCGCCATCACATATCTCATTCGTTGGTATTTAAGCAGGACACTGTTGTGTGTACGCTGTATCTCGCTGTATCTGTACCAGTATACATAGGAAATCCGAACTGTCTTCACATCCGCGCTTCAGGCCGTTCTACGAGCTTGCAGGAACGTCCTCAAGTTGTTCTAAGCGAGGTGCTGAGGTATGTGCCTGGTACAATGGGCGCCTACGCGCCCACAGCGCGCGCTGCCCCGCAGGCGAGGTGGCTGCGAACCACCATGTCCTCTGCCGTCGTTCCTGGTGACGATCCCCGCGACGCCTCTGCGGAGGCTCCGCTGTCTCTGCCCGAGAAGTGGCAGACTGACTCATTCGGTGCGCACCTGTGTCCGCGTCGCTCACATATGCCCAGTACTGACCAGGTGCCGTGACGCGATATAGATGCGCTCTCGTCCTCCAGTACGCGCTACCCTCCGCGCGGACCATGCGCATGTCAGCTAACACGGAGGCTTTCCCTATAGTGATGTTTGTGTCTGGTCTGATCATGGTGACGCGGAATCGGTGCGTCCACATACACGTCTGCTGGCCAACCCATCCCGACCGTTGTTCTGACGCGCGAACGTCCCCCCTCTTCCCCGCACCCCGCAGGTACCTCGCGTGGCCGTCCCTCCTGCTCTCCATCAACAGCGTCATCAACCAGCACCCCCTGCGCATGAAGGAGGGCGCACAGAGCAACATTAGCGTCATCATGTGAGTCTCTGTTCTTGCTGCCCGTCCTCCCCACTGGTGACTGACCGCGCGCATGCAACGCGTACAGGCTCGGCATTGGCGCACTCATTGCGTCGTACCTGCCGCTCATCCTCATCGGGCCTGCGGCGAAGGTTCCCCCGCCGTCTATGTGATGTATCCGGGGTTTGGATGGAATATATATTCGATTGCACGAGCGCGTTCGGTGCTGCAAGGGCACGCGGCGCGAGCCGAGATTGAGATACCCCCATTATTCGCAAGGAAGCAGTAAGACATGCTTCGCCCTGTAGTCGTATTAGGGGCAGGCTTGTTGACTTGCCTTTGCATGTGGAAGCTATTGGCGTGTAGCGGCGCGCTATGAGACGTCGCGGTTCCCCGGCGCGTTGCGGGACTGATTTACGAATAACGTTGACCTGCAATGACATTGTCGTTTCACATGGAGGAATCGCTGCATTGACACACGACAGTGCTGGTTCATTCCGGTGTCCGGTAGGAGGTCATAGTCGAGTATATGCGCCTCAAGCACAAGACGACCAATGAGCAGACTAACTCTGCGCACTGTACCGCAGTGCAGCGACGGAGACCAATCACTGATAACGGGAACAATTCAATCATACACGTCGGAGACCATAGCAGCGTAGCCCTTGACGCATACCCGAGAGAACATCCGAGGGCAACGAAGCACGCACGACAGATTTTGGCAAATAGATCATTGCAATACAAGCGACATGCATGACATAGTGATACAATGCCCTAGCGACCTCGACGCTGTGACCTAGTCGAAGTCCTAGCACTCCCCGGACTTGAAGCGCAGCAGGGGATGCGACAAGAGCGACATGCCTCCCCGAACGTCGAAGAGTATGGCACTGTCCATAGCGCGCCTCCGCTTAGAGTGGCATGACGCCCCTATTTTGCAAGCCTAGCGGCCAAGGGCGCGATTACTCTGATAGACGGAGAACTCGTCAGGGGGGAATGACTCCGGAGCGGGTCAAGAAATACGCACTGGAACGAGCCCGCATTTTTCTGCGTTTGCGACGGAGTCTGCGGGACCTCTTTTTCTTCCACTTCTCTCTCATACTGTTGAACAATGATCAGGAGCGGAAGCAAAAGCGGAGGCAAATGCGACATACGTTGCTCGTGATAGAGTGGACTACCGAGCCTGCAGTCGCGGAGGCAGTGGATATGGCAGGCTTGTGGAACTGTACAGTTCTGCTTACGTAGCGCTCTCACGAGTGTCACCGAATTGAGAGTCAGCGCCACTGCCTGCATGGCTTGACCACTTGGGACACGCGCAATGGCGCAACGACCCAAAGTCCCAGCTGCTCTTCATTCTGAACTCACGGAGTACTCGTCTCTTCTGCGCGCCTTGCGGACTAGCAATACCCTCGACCTGGTTCAACACCTCGCGGAACCTCCTTCGACCGGCTTTCATGCGAGCTCTGACTGGGACGATGTGTCGCTCCCTGATGAGGACCATCATGAAGTTGCCAGTGATCCTCCCCTGACGGAATCTGCCTCTCAGGACTTGGTCTCGAATGTCGGCTCCTCTATACAGTCACACGGTAGCAGCCAATCTCGTGAACAGCTTCCCATCGGCAAGGCAAAGCAGAAGGACAACTGGACTCGGTGGCCTCTCCTTGCAGGCGATGTGCATGTGCCGGAGTGGGGTCTGCACGATGAAGTCCGTCACGCCGCTCAGGAAGCACTCACATCCTCCCAAGACCATCACGGCGCTGGACCCTCGTCTCTTAAGGATCATAATTCTGTCCCTCCCTTTGACGAAGAGGAACGCGAACATCCAGCGCTATCCCCTCCTGCTCTTCGTGCTATGACTGCTGACTCGGCGGCGTTCCTTACCCGAATACTGGCTTTGCTGGCAGCGCACGTACCTAACACCGAGAAGAGCATGCAGAATCGGCTGCGTCCCATCGATTGGGAGACGGTCATAGACGTTGCTTGCACCCATGGAGTTGTATCTGCAAAGTTCGTATTTACCTATGCTTTGTGCGCGTCCATATATCACTGACATTGATCATAGCATGGCTGAACGTGTTCGTGAGCGCATGTCGCGTTTGTATCCCCTGGCCCGACCGAGCAGTAAGACATATCGTTCACATTATGACCCTGCGCTAACCAAACACCAGCTGCTTTCCGGGTCGGTCGCTTGTCCGCCGCGAACACCAACCTAATCGGTAGACTTGCGGAGCTAGACGCTTCCCTGTTCGTACCCGCCGAACACGAAAGTCAGTCGTTGCGTCGGATATGCTCACTCTCGTCTGACGTTGGTATTTTTGCAGCTAAGCGTAGGCCAAAACGCAGCTCTAAGAAGCGTGAAGCCTCTGCAGACGCCAACCTGCCAGCGAAGAGGCAACGCTCAGAGGACGGCGGATAAAGGCGAACATGTCCATAGCACCATCTTCGAGGGCCCCCATATTGTCCACGCACCTAGGAGGTCACTGAAAGCGCTGTGCCATCCCAGCGTCAGGTACATAATAGCATCGCGTGGAGCGCCTGTACATTGGTGAGTCTCGCTTCTTTTGAAAAGGCCCGCCCTCCCTGCGGCGCCTCGTTATGATGTTTGAGGCATTTGGCTTTAGCAAGGACTGCTTGCGTTGCAGAAAATTATCTCAGCTACCTTCGGGCGGTCTGCTTTGGCAGATACGCTCGCTATATCTGAACTTATCTCGATACCCGCTGGATATGCAAATATGGCACGTTGCTGATGCCCATTCCATGCACAGATATCTAGACCTCATCCGCCTCGAGCACTCCATGACAACATCAGCGCCAGCGCCGGAATATACGGCATGCTATCATCGTGCCAAAGACGATGGGTGACGACCAACATCGCGCGGTCGTCGTGGACGTGGGTACGGAGCCGGCGTGCTCGGGTAGTGCTCACGCGGCTTTATGCCACACATAATCAAATTGGGACAATACAATGTATACACCATCCTGTACAGTAGGCTACCTCACAACGCGAAATGCAAACACAGGGCAACGCGAATCTGCTTGTACCGCGACTTCTATCCATCCTTTCAGGCGCCGGCCCAGGTTCAAACGTTCACAGGGTGGCCGCTACCGACGTGTTCAACGTCGGTGTTACCGTGCAATATCAAATTCGACGCGCAAAGCCCAGGTACGACTTCCAGCAGAATTTGCATTGCATGTCTCGCGCCTTGTGCACACATTCCCCTGGGTGATGTCCTGTCAAAGGGGGCGCTTTCGCATGCTGCATGCGCCAGGGGGATGCCATAGGACGAGAAATACCACAGCTGGCTCGAACCGGCTCGAACACCCCGACCAAAACAGCTATGTATACGCTAGCGCAGACATGATCGAGTATCGCAATGATGATTAACCACGACGCTCACGGAAAGCTGTGGCTCGCCATACACTCCGCCGGACTGCTCTGCACTGCACATGTGCTCCCTTCGGAGTCTATACAATGCGGTGCAAAACGCACTTTCCTGCCCAGCCGTTGCGTGTTTGGCAAACCTAGTGCCCCTGGTAGACGTGAGCGCGCCGCGTAGGTCGGGATAGGTGGAACGCGTACTGAAGTAAGTATTCGGGGATGTGGTGCCCCTATCAACCATGGATGACACGGTACGCACTAAAGTAGCACGCGGCTGCGCAGGCTTGCCCGCGGAAAGCTAGAGCTAGACGCTATCAGAGTTCAGACGCCACAAATACCACCGACCGTATGGGGCGGGCGTCGTGCCGTCGACAGCGTGCGAGCCCGCCGTCCACGATGTCCGTCCCATGGCCATAATCTCTGTTCGAGCAGTCACGAAGCACGCCTGAAGGTAGCACTTGTGCTCAGAATTTCCTTTTGTACGACATTCCGGTGACAAGTCTGGACACCTGCGCGTGCCGACGGGGGCGGGGGATGACCCAGATGATTCGGGCTCGGCAGTATCTGCCGCTGCAATGCCATCCACTCGCCCGCCGGACAATGTAGTGGATGCTTACTGGGCGGGGCGGGCGGGACGACCGAATGCAGATGGGGTGGCGCGACGCACCTGTGCTGAGGCTCGGCTATGTGCAGCCTATATATGATGGCTGTTGGGGGCGCGCACGGTGGACAGCCCGGGGATGTGCCGCAGTGCGGGCTCTCGGCCAATGATGACGTTGTCAATGTTCGCAGCACAAGGCCGGTGAGGCTGTTGTTGCGGACTTTGCGTCGGGACGATTGCTCGCCGTATTGCTCGAGTTGACGGATGTCGGTTGGACGAGAAGCACGGCGGGGCTTCTCTCATCGCGATGAGATAGAACGCGGTCGCACGAGGTACAGTTCCTTCCTTCATTGCATGCGCCCTGGCAGGGAAAATGAAATGACCATCTGTCAGGCTAGTCTAGAGTTTACTGCAAAAGGTACTGAGGTCTTAAGGTCTGAGGACTACTCGTTCAGGAGCAGATCAATGCTTACACCTCGCTGTAGTGGTTACTGATCAATGGAACGACGGGTTTGCCCGGATATCAGCATACCTACCGTTAGCTTAAGATCGACTTCAGCCTCCTGTGAGGTCTCGAACCGGGAGCCTGAAGATCCCGCTGTTGTATGACGAAGAGACAGGCGGCGGCGGGGAACGGCTTTGATGGCGCGCGAATATTTGGGGCCTGATATACGGCTTGGTGTTACCCTACATTCGTGCAACAGACGGATCACGGTGCGCGCGTGGGGCGGCACGCCCTACGTCGCGCTGAGCGATGCCTCGTCCGTTGGCAAGGGCTTCGAAGGTCGGAGACTGCCAAGTAGCTGAGGGTGGTCGCGGACGCAGGTGATTGGGAGGACGGAAGGCAAGTAGAGCACATGGGTGGCAGTACAGAGACAGCAGCTCAGTCTAATGTAGCAGCGAATGATTTGATGGCGCATTGTCGGGTCGTGGCGCCGGTAGAACGTCCGTGCGCATTTTCCCAAGATGCTGGCTGCGAACCTGCCAGGTTGTCCGGCCTTGGGAAGAGTTGGCTCTCGCGGGATGCGATGGCAAGCTGGAGAAGGTTGGAAGAAGCTGCGGCGATGGCAGCGTCGGGATGCCGTATAGGATTACGTAATAAAAAAATAAGCGGCCATACAAACGCAAACAAGATGTTAGCGGGCAAAGAGGAGGCGCCGGACAGGATGATGGTCGCAACTCAGACGCAGGCGGCGTCAAGACATCGCTGATGGCCCAAGTCAATATTACTTCCCTTCCCTCCTCTTTCTCTCATCCTCCCTTTGCTCGACGTCCTCCAAGACTACCTCGCCGTCGCGCCAGGTAGCCTCGCTATCCGTTTCTTTCGACCCCATCTTATGTCTGGTTCCCTCTGCGCTCCCTTCCATCTACGTCTACGTCTGCTTCCCGATGCTCGCGTCCGTCTTCGGCAAAGGAACCAAAACCTACAGCCAGAGCAAGAAGAAGTTCTCGACGATCACGGGCATACGTCGAGTGCACTCTCCACCTTCCCCCGCGTCATTTGTGTCCCCGGAGATTGTCGAGATCAATGAGCAGGGCCCATTCGGTGGGTCGTTCTCAGAAGACCGCGCGCCCAGCTTCGAGCGCTCTGCTGCCGCCGCCGCGTCCGCTGCATCGCCTCAGCTCCAGCTCGAGTTCGACGACGGGGAGCCTCTCTTCCCGCCCAGCATTCTCTCGCAGACACAGCCAGGCAACCGTACCCCACCCAAGCGCAACGTCTCTCTACCAAACGGAGGAAAGAATGGTTCAGAAGGAAGCAGTTTCGGATCCCGAGCGCGCGGGCCAGGGTCCGAGGATAGCACCATATGGGAAGAGCCATTACAGGTACGTTGCGGATTCGTCGCGCCAGGGGCATCGTCTCGTGTGTGAAATGATTTGTTGCACGTAACTTGGTGGCAGACGCCGCATGTGCCCACATAGCAGCGCCGTTGTGGTCTGCGTGGAGCGAGTGTTTGCACGAGATGCTGCTCCTGGTGTCTGCAATTTGACCGCCTTCACCACACGTTGCTAATACTTCAACAGCCGAATCGACTGCAGGTCGACACGTCTGTGCAGAACGCGCGTAGCTTTGAGGATATCTCGGAAAGTGTCAGTATGCCTGATTATACGCACCAACTGTCGTGCTGAGAAGCGTCCACAGAGCGCAGCGCACTCCATACGGAAGCCTACTCCTTCGCCCATCAAGATACCGAACAACTCAACCAGCGCAAAGATCAGGGTGCAATCTTCTGCAGAGGAAAGTGCTGACGCCAACAAGAATGTCCCTCCACCGCTTCCGACCAAGAACAGCCGTCCACCAAGCCCCTCCTCCGCGATAACAGATGACATCTCGTCAGCTGTGTCCGGCACGAGCATGGCTCGCGCACTGGTCGCGACATCGTTCGTGTTATCCAACGAGTCGCGCGCCTCAAAGTACAAGTCTGGGATGACGCGCCAGGACTCGGCCACGCTTCCTCGAGGCGAGCACCCTTTGATCAATTCTCCCTATATGCGCGAACGGCGGGCGAGTAGTGGTGAGCCTAGCAGCGCACGATCATCCTCCGTCCCCCCGGTTCCCCGACTTCCGTCGCGCGCGGAACTAGGTCTTAGCATAGACGGCGCGTCAGGATACAAGAGCCAGCGCAATTCGGTGTCTCTCATCCTCGATAGCGGGGAGAGCGGCCAGCTTGTACCGCCGCCGCAACTGAAGCGGCCGAAGAGCACAGGTCGGCTACGCATGGAGCAGACGATCAGCATGCCGCCCATTTCTCCGATCTCCGAAGCTTCGTCGCCAGCGCCCTCGGTACCTGAAACGCCAGGGCCGGCCGTGCTGGGCACCACAAACGTCTCTAACGCGTCGAGCCGATCGCTAGCCAACTCTCTCGCTCAGCAGCGCGGGCTCAACCTTTCGGAGGGCAACACCAGTTCGTCATCTCTCGGCACGGAGGCGTCCAACCACGCACGCGCCGCGACGGAGCCCGGGGGAGCTTATAGCTCTGCGGGGGAGAGGCGACCGTCGAATGCGTCCAAACCCAAGGGCACGCTCGCTGCAGGGTTTGACCGGAACGGCGCAGCCATGCCGGGTACCATGCGGTCGTCCGGCGCGTTCGCAGTAACAAACGGTCGTCTCGCAGTGACGCGCACGGCATCTGAAAGCGGCGTATCGCGCGGCCAGACGTCAGGGCCTACCAGGCCTGCCGTCCTGCTTCCCATCGGCGAGCGCCCTTCTTCGGTGCTTGTACCCCCATCTCCCCAGCCTTCATTGGTATCCAATGTGGTCGCGCCAACTCCCACCTCCACGCGCGTGGGGCCCATCATGTTGGCCGCTGAAACCCCTGTCGACTCGCCCGACCTGCTGGACAGTTTCCCGCTCCAGATCGCGCGTGAGCGTTCGGCCGGACCTCCGCCTCCCCTTCCATTGGGTCGTCGCTCAGAGGAGAACAACTCTATTCCGACTCCGTTGCAGAGCTCGAGCGGCGAGTCCATGTCTGGTGCGTCGATGAACCGGCAGACGTTCCCGGAGACGCCGAACGCGTTCTCGCCGCTTTGGTCGAGTACGTTCGCGTCTCCTCCGACTAGTGCGCCGCGCAGCTCTATCGACCAGAGCCTAGTGGGGCGCAACGGGAGCATGATGCGCGCGTCGGGTCTTATCGACATGACTCGCATGGCGCCGCGGGGTGGACGTACCATCTTCTCGAAGCCGTCTACTCGCGCATCCCGTGTGCCCCCGACACCGCCTCTCACGGGGGAGAGCACGAATGAGTCGCAGCCAGACAGCCCTGTGCTGGAGGATCCGCCCGTTCCGCTAGCGGTCAAACGCCTTACGGCCATCGAGGAGCAGGTCGCGTCGCGGAGTGTGTCGCAGTACTCGACTATCCCCGAGCCGCCTACTAGCGGCGCTCAGTGGGAAAGTGAAGCGTTTTATGTGCAACAGCAACGGGTTCAGCAGCAGCAGGCAGGGAAACCGCGGGGCGGGAGGGACAGGTCCGAGTCCGTATCTGCTCATTCACGAGACGGCAGCGTCGCACCGAGCCAAACACAGAGTCAGACAACGCAGACGTCGTCCAACCCGTCCGCTGCTGCTCAAGCCAAGGCTGCCGAGGCGTCTTCCCACCGACGTATGCGCTCTGTAACGAACCCGGACGAGCCACTCGCGTCTCCGCCACCATCGTACCCCGCAACTTTCGATCCTATCCCGCTGCTGCATCCTCGTACGGGCACGGCAGACTCGTCGGAGCAGTCCAACCGTTCGAGCATCAACTCCAGTTCGACGCATCTCCAGGCGTCCTCCTCATCGCAGAGCTCTGTTCCGCAGAAGCGCTCGCTCTCGCCATTCCCGTCGCCCCCACCTTCCTCAATACCGCTTCCCCCGTCGCCTGGTCGCTCAAGGATGGATGCACATGCGTCTTCAATCAGCGTGGAGCAGCCCCCGCCTCCATACATGGAGATGCCCCGCAATTCGACACCACCAGCTCCCCCGATCCCTACACCGCCCACCCCTCCGGCACAATCACCAGCCCCCAACTCGCGGTTCGTCATCTCCGATCCCCCAGCACCCCCGGGCACTCCCTCCCGCGCTACGTTCACGCCTGATACGACACCATCAAAACGTCTTCCCCGGACGCGCCCTCCCTTACCCCATGGTCCGAGAGCCCCGAGCCTCAGCTCAGCTGCGGCGCGGATGCGCGCGGGCTCTGTCTCATCGTTGAGCAGCAACGTCGCAGGCGGTTCATCACGGATGATCTCGATGGCGTCGCATACTGCTCCACGCTTCCAGCCTTCGCGCGTCAACTTCCGCGGGCTGACGATGGAGGCGGCGCAATGGACGCTGACGTCGCAGCAGCTGCAGCACATCGTCTCAACTGCGATCCGGCAGTCTGCGGACGCGTCGGCGATCAGGATACTTCCGCAGGAGACGTTGGAAGACGAGCTGCCGACGGAGATGGACCGGCTCGAGGCACGCGCTGCGGAGCTCAAGACGAACTACAAGCTGGTCGTGCGGCGACGGAACGCATCTCTTGCGACGCTCGCGCGAATCGCAGAGGGCACGGAGCACGTCGAGCCGGGCACAGCAACGCGCGTGGCGGAGGAGCTCAGCGATCTGAACGAGTCTCTCGACCAGACCGCGGAGGAGCTGTACACCGTGACGGACCAGCTCGGGCAGCTGGCTCGCCTGCGCGACCTCCATCAACGCAGTGCGCTCGCGATGGCGCTGCGCAAGCTCAACAACAGCTTCCTAAAGCAGGTCGGGGAGGTGCAGCGCCTCCGCGATATGGTGGATACACTCGAGGCGGAGCGCGACGAGGCGTGGCAAGAGGCACAGGAGGTCGCGCAGGAGTTCGACGACTACACGGAGCGCATCATGGTCGAGCCCTCGCCATCGTCGCGCGATGCAACCCCGAGTCGCCGCTCAAGCCGTGTGATGATCGCACGCAAGAACAGCCAGCGGGCGTCCAAAGCTGGTTTGCGTTCGTCGATGTACAGGCGCAGCCAGCGTTCGTCGACGACCAGCAGCCACCGCTACAGCGGTGCGGCGTCGCCAGGCGCGTGGGTGCCTCCCGGCCACTCGGAGGATATCCCGCCGGTCCCGCCCATCCCTCTTCGCAGCGACCTCATCCGCTTCCCATCTGGCGACCTGCCTACGCGAAGCTCTATGGGTACGTCCGCTCGTGCTGGCAGTTTCTCCACCGAGGCTTATTGGACTCTAGATTCCCCATCGTCCGAGCTTCGCGCCATGATTCAGGCGCAGAAGGAGCTGTGCGAGATGTTGGGCATTTCTCTGGAAGAACTCAAGATCACGCATCAGCCCTCTCGCCGCCAGTCCATGTCCGCGCTACCTGGCGCCAAGAGCCCGGTGTCTGCTGCGCCAACGCGACGCAACTCCGACATTGTCACCCCCAACCACCAACGCTCCTTCAAAGTATAGTATACCACGGGCGACGACGTATGTACCGTCCGCTATCTTCTACATTCACGCAAGTTCCTAACCGCACATCATTCGCAGACCTTCATGACTTAACGCTTATTTATTGCTTGGGACCCTCGTTCGTTCTAATCAAGTACAGTACAGCTCCCCCCGGTCCGCGCTCTCATCACCACGTTCCTTTGGCTATTTACACTATTTCCTCACGCAAATACCTCGTCGCATGTCGCATGTTCTCTGCATCTGGACCCCGCTGTGTGTGGCAGATACATATATCCCTCTTGTTGTATATTCGCTGTATCTGTCCACTGCAGATCTGCTCTCGTACGTACCACGTAGAATGACATATGTCGTTGATGCCTATTGCTACCGTCTGGTGGGCCGTGTGTGAAGACCTTCGATGCTGATACCGTTCTACATCGCAAAAATACAATGACCCAGCGTATGGGCAGGTAAAGTAGGAGGTTGTACAGTACAATGTCCGATCGCGCTAGTAGCTAGTCTCATCGCCTGCAGACACGATCACGAAGGTAGGGATATGAGATCCTGGTACGGTGCCCTCTCTCGCGCCCATCGGTCTTCAATGGTCTCTGGCACCTCCATCGTAGTATCGACCCATGCGAGACCCCACGCGCCCCCGCCGACCTTGGCGCCGCCGAGTACCTGCCGCTTCTCACCTTGGGGTGGAAGCGCCTCCCAACGGGCTTGTGTAGGTTGTGTGTCCGAGCGGTCTGAGGGAAGGATAAGGGTGAAGCACACGTGGATATAAGCGATGGTACTCACAGAAGAGAAGACCTGTCTGCGGCTCGTATACGCCAAGAGGCAATTCGCTTTCCCTCGCACGCCGCTTCCTGCTGCCCTCACTCTGCGGTGCATCCATTGCCTCACGCTTCTCACCGCGCTCGGTCCCCACGACGTCGCCGTAGATACCCCCGGCGAGCTTTAGGTTCTCCTGTCGTAGCCGGGTCCAGTCGCTCGTGGCCTCAACGGTGCGCTCCGCCGCCGCATACATCCAGTTCTCCTCGTTCACGCCATCGCGTGTGAGGTACGACTTGCGCACTGCGTTTAGCGGGCCGTCGCTGTACGGGCCCCACCCAGAGCCGCCGAAGATCGTAGTGGGCCCGCCGGCGCGATATATACCGAGCACCGCGCCACTACGATCACCCTTGCCACCTTGCGCTCCGCCACCCGAGGTGCCTGCAGCGAGCGCGGCAGCTTCGTTGGCAGCCGCGGAGGGGTCTTGGAGTTCCCCAACGTAGTCTCCCGGCTTGAGGCCTTTGGCGGTGATCTCTTCAAGGACTTTGTCCTCGTAGTAGTCGTCGACGACCCATCTCCCCCCTACACTAGGGCGTTAGGACGGGAATAAGGTAGTCTTCTACTCCACTTACCAAGCAGCATTTTAGCACCGTGTAGCTTGAACGCGCTGCGCGCAGTGACAAGGGTTACGCTTCGCGTCTTCAGATGTGAGCCGAGCTTCCCTTGCTCGATGAGGTGCTCCTTTTCCCACTGCGACGCGTTCTGTTTCAGTGCCAGAGGATTCCGGCGGAAGTAGTACAGCGAGTCGCGGAAGCCGGACGTGCGCGCCGCGTCAATGGCAAGCATATACTTGCGTTCGGGGTGTCGATTTGGTAGCACAAATGTTTGCGCCTTAAATCTCCTACCTGCGATACGTTTAGTCCGACAGATAAACATGCAATGAAGGGATACTCACCACCAAGCAAGTCACCGTTCTTGTCAATCTTCGTGTCGCCCTTGGGGTCATCCTCGGTGATGTACTCGTCCCCGTCCATGATGTATATCTTGCCCTGTATGCGCTTGAAGGGCCTTCCGCCACCCATAGGACCCTCGCTCTCCTCCTGGATGTATCCCTCGGCGCCCTCTGGGAGCTCAGGCATTTCCACCTCTTCATCCCCGCCACGCTTCGGGAGTTTGATAGTTATACCTCGTCCCCGCCCACGTCCTCGGCCGCGCCCTCGTCCGCGCGTGCGCGGGGTTCCTGCGCCAGAGCCCCGCGGCCGCCCTCGTGGACGCCCACGCGGCCTTCTCGCTGGTGTACTGCCCTCTCCCACCTCGTCGTCGTCGCCGCCCTCTGGACTGTCCGCCTGTACGCTGGGGTCTGCGTCTTCATCGTCCACGTTGTCAATGTCTATAGCTTCGTCGTCGTCTTCGTCTGGTTGCGGAGTCAACGGGACAGAAGATGTCGCTCGAGATGGGCCGGCGCCCATGTCGTCCGTCTGCTCTCCAGGCTCGGTCTCGTCGCCGTTCACATCTTCCTCCTCCTCTTCCCGTAGAGCAGCGACCCGAGTTCGCCGCGGTTTGATGATAATCTTTGTGCTCGAACGCTTCGACGGCGTGTTCGGCGCCATTTTGTGCTTCCTCTTATGAGAGATATGCTCTTGAGAGGTTGAGCAGTGAGAGCGGATGAGAAGGGTTGTGTCCAATCGAGTTTCAGGCGCGTTCAGACGCGTCGCGCTTGCACAGCGTGACATTGGTCACAGGCCAGCTGGCTAAAGCTAAATCACGTAACCATGTGACTGATGCCACCCAATTGGGAGACCCGACACGGTCGCGCGCGTGAGCGCGTCTTGTATGGCCGCGACTTGACCTCAACCACTCACAATCACTTCCTTGACACCATGGCCGACGCCGTAGAGCCTCGCCGGTCTCAGAGGGAGCGAAAAAAGGCCTCACAATTTGTATCTGGTACGCGATACGCGCTTTAGTCATGACTGGAAGTGGCCAATCTTAACACCCGCATACTTCGTAGTTAGCAGCTCCTTGCTCAAGAGAAAGCGATCAGACGCGACAACTGACGAAGAGAATGACCAAGATGACGCGCGTAGCGATGCATCAGACCCTGCCGCTGCTGACGACGAAGCCGACGCGGAGCAAGAAGACTTTCACGCTCCCAAGCCACAGGCGAAGGTGGCTACGAAGCGGAAGGCGAAGTCGATCCCAGCACCGAAGAAGCCTCGTGTACCGAAAACCACCGCACCTAAACGAACCAACGCGAAGACTGCCGGACCGCCGAAGCCGAAGAAACCATCTGTGCGGAAGGGGAAACAAGCGGGAGACGGAGAATTCAACGCGGAGAAAGTGGCAAAGGATAGCAAGATATCTGGAGACAACGCGTTATTCAGTGCGTATCTACTTTTGGTTGACTGCCGAACGTGTCTCACCGGGGCACATCACAAGATGCCCTCATGAATCCCTCCGCCGCGCTCCAGTCCACCGCGGAGGACTTCCTAGAATCACTCTCCAACTCCCCGGGGCCCAGCCTAGCTGAGTTGATTAACTGCATACTCCGCTCCTGCGGCTGCAACGATTCAGTTGACGAAGACCGTGTGGTCGACTATGATGGGGTAGTTGACGCATTGGACGACTTCACGGAAGCGTTGAAGAAGGTAAGTAGAGTGGTTTCGCTCTGTAGTACGTGTCTCACTGTGTGTGTTCCCACAGGACGACACCCCCATCTACCCATTGACTTCCAAGCTGCCAGTGTTCAAGAAGTTCCGCAGGTCACTTTCAGAATTCCTCGAACGCTTCATCATTTCTTCAGCCGAACTTGGTTCGCTGTATACTTCGGACCTTATGCCGACACTGCAAACATGGGTTATCGCCATGTCATCTTCACAACTTCGCAGCTTCAGGCACACAGCCACGGTCATCGCACTGGAGGTAGAGACAGCTCTCTGTGATGTAGCCGCGTCGGTCGAGAAAGAGGCAGAGGTTGTCAGCCGGCAGCGTGAAGGCGAGCGCAAGCGGAAAGCTGCGGGCAACAAGGGGAAGGCCGGGAGCGCACGGGAGTCCGAACTGGAGAAGAAGGCTGCCGAAGTTCGCGATCGCCGGTCCAAGCTAGCAGAGTTCCTCAAGGAGTTTGTGGACGGGTGAGTGTTCTGGCACTCGCACTCAATCACTTCTGAGCGCATATATGCAGCGTTTTCGTGCATCGATACCGAGATCTCGACCCCAATATTCGCGCCGAGTGTGTGCGCGCCATGGGTCTATGGTTCAAGAAATACCCCGGCCACTTCCTCGACGGCGCGTATTTGCGCTACGTCGGTTGGGTCCTCTCAGATGCCCATACTCAAGTGCGATTGGAGGCCGTGCGCGCGCTCGCCCTAGCCTACGAACAGACCGCATACATCGGTGCTGCAGCACTGCAACATTTCGCGGAGCGGTTCAAGCCGCGACTCGTCGAAATGGCCGTGGGCGACATCGAGCTCAGTGTCCGGGTCGCCGTGGTACAAGTCCTGCAAACGATCGACGGTCATGGTCTTCTCGAAGACGAGCAGCGACAACAGCTATGCCTCCTCGTCTATGACGAAGAAGCGCGCGTGCGCCGCGCCGTGAGCGGATTCGTCAAGGGTGTCTGGGAGGAGACTGTCGACGAACGCCTGGTCGGAAGACGGTCATCTGATTCGGACAAGCACAAGGCAGGCGTCAAGGCGTTGGGCATGCTCTTGGTAAACTGGGGTCGCGCGCTCGACAAGACCAGCGGGCAGGGCGATGCAGACTCGGAAGACGGGATGGATCTCGGTGAGGGCTCATCGAAACGAGTCCGGGCCAAGGAGGTCGCTTCTCTTGTGGGCGCCAACCCCAAAGGACGCACCGCACTTGTCGTCGAGGCGCTGTGGGACGAGGTGGACCCTGTCCGTGACTGGGAGACCCTCTTGGACGTCTTGCTACTTGACCACTCCGCCGCGGGCGAGGAGAACTCTCGACCCTCTTCTCGGTCGAAGGGTAAGCAAGCTGCTACTGACTCCGCCGTTGACGAAGCATGGCGCTTGGAAGAAGTGGAAGAAGCGGTACTTCTGGAGCTCCTTGTTGCGACACTTCGCAAAGCGCTTGTCGACGCTGCCAATGCCAAGAAAGTGAGCCTGCTCTTACACATCAACCTCGCGCATATACTCACCTCGCCTGTTAACAGCCTGACGAGGACACAACTTCCTCTGACATCACACGTGCACTGATCAAGGCGCTACCACAACTTTTCGTCAAACATCAGACAGACGAGCGGAGGATCTCTGACGTCCTACTTGTCCCCCAACTGATGAATCTGGATATGTACTTGGAAATGAGGATGATGACGGTGCGTGACATACGACTACCTAGCGAGACTGCGAGACTTAGGCCCGGCGTGTTGCGCTTCTAGGCATACTCAAGCCTATGGGAAGACGTCACGAAGCAGTTCCTCTCCCACTCTTCACCCGTGGTGCTCGCGAACGCCGTCGCGACGATCCGGCGCATGATGGACGCCACCAGCCTATCAAAGACCAACAGCGCCAAGATCCTCGAACTCGAAGACGAGCTCTCGACATCCTTGCGCGATGCTATTGCCGGACGAGACGAGGTCGAAGTGGCGTCTTTTACGGAGGACGAAGTCCTGTCGCTCGGTGCGATCTGCGCCCGCCTAGCCGCGCTCTCTGGTATCCGCGACATGACCTCCTGGGTAGAGGAAGACGAGGGAGGGAAGCAGAGTAGCGCGTGGGATATCGTCTCTGCGCTGGCGGAACGAGGAAGACTAGGATACAAGGAAGAGGAGATGGTGAGAGCGTCGTACACTCAGCCCATAAGGGCGGCAGTTGATGATTGGCGGAACAGATGGTGGATCGTGCGCTGCAGGTGCTCACTTTGCACATCATGTGGAAGGCACGCAGTCTACCCGCAGGCGAGGAGCTCTCTCCCGAGGAGATGCAGTTCCGCGACAAGCTCAAGGAGGAGCGAGATTCGCTGCTTGAGAAGCTGGTGGAGTTCGCCGTTGGCACGCAGTCAAATACGGTGGAAGGCGTCCGGCGAGCGGTACGTATCTTGCTGACGGTTCTGGGTAGATATATGCTCACTCTTTGCACGACAGGCCTTCCAAAACCTCTTGACTTTGCACATCCTCTTCTGTCCCTCGGAAACCACTGCCCCTGATGGTAGTAGGCTGCCCACTGCAGCACTTCCGTTGTCACTCGATGACGAAGTGCAATACCGTTGTGCGGGCTTCGTCCAGGCGGAGATCGAGCGTTATGCCGAGGAGATTGCGGAGGCAGAGCCTGCAGAGGAACCACGTAGCGACGACGAGAGCGATGAAGAGGAGGACCAGGACGAGCCTGAGGAGCAACCCAAAGGGAAGAAAGGGCGGGCTGGCAAGGGCAAGGCCGCTGCGAAAGTAGCTTCTCCCAGTAAGTGAAGCTTTATTGGAATCGGAGCGCAACGACTCACATTAGGTCGACATAGCTCCCCGTCCGGAGTCGCGCTCGCAGTTGGAGAAGGAATACGTCTTCATCGGCGTTGTCACCACATTCCTCCGTGCGATTCGCGCCGGCGTCATTCACTTCAGGCATTCCGCCACGATCCTAGCTCACTTTGGCCGACTCGGACCGACGTTCGATTTGTGCTCCAAGGTCATCATTGAGATTCTCCGTGAAGAGGGCATGTACAAGGACAACGGCGATGCCGTTGTGGCGATCATCTGCCAGGCGCTTCAGGAGGTGAGTACCGTCGTTGTCCGCATCGTTTTAGATCATGACCAAATGTGTTACAGTCTTTCACGCTCTACCTCGACGCGGTAGTGAACACCGAGGAGCATGCGATTGCCCTGGCAAAGGCGCTCTCCGCAAGCTTGTTGATCCGAGGCGCCCAGCTCTCCATCGTGCGGCGCCTCGACAGCAAGCACATCGTCAACATCCACACCACGTCGCTTAACTGGATCGTCAAGCGACTGGCCATGTATGAGACGGCGAAGAAGAAGAAGGCGCGAAACAAGTGCATCGTGTTCTTCCGTGTTCTTATCCCCTTCTGCTCGTCCGTCGACAACCGGGACTCGTTGACGATGTAAGTGATACCTTCTTGTTTACGGTAGCAGAGCTTAACGCCTGGCGAGCAGTAAGGCGCACCTCGACAATCTCATCGCCCAGGCGAAAGTGGAGATATCACCCACCTCCAAGCCATGGGAGCCCCATCGCACATACGAGAAGAAACTGGCAGCTGTTGCTGCGAAGGAGAAAGGTGAGTGTCTGTCTTGCGAGGCGAGCTACACTAGCTAAATGTGCCACATCAGGTCCTGGTGGTAAGGGCCGGAAAAGAAAGGATGCGAAGAGCGCCGAAGTTGTAACAACTGACGATGAGGCTGGGGTCCTGAGCGATGGGGAGGGCCTTGAGGCGCAGGGACGTGCTGGCCGCGGGGGCGATGTCACCGACGCCGAGGGTGGCGCCACCGAAGACGAGCACGACGCACCGGCTGCTGCTCGCACGCCCAAGGCACGTCCAAAACCCCGTCCAGTACGCAAGGGTGCGAAGCCACAGAAGGAGCCGGCCCAATCTCCTTCCAAATCCCTCTCACGCTCCCCGTCACCGACTCCTGCCAGGTCGTCCCGGTCGCTGACGCCACTTTCCTCCGTCCGGGAGTCTGCGCCGCCGGAGGAGCCGCAGGCTCTGGAGACCCCGAAGGCAACGCGCAAGCGCGCTCGGTCGGACGAGGATGAGCCCTCCGAAGACGGCGCGCAAGATACCACGATGAATGGCGCAGAGGAGGCTGAGAGCGCTTCGCCAGCGGGCGGCGCCCCGGTGGCCTCTCAGGAGACAGAGGCCTCCGAGATACAAATCCGCCGGAAGCGCGTCCGCCATTAGTGATACCCCAGGAGACCGTGCGTCTGCCGTTATGCTTATTGTCCTGTACGCACCGTCCGTCTTGTCATCTCTTGCTCTCATGTTGTGCTGCTTGCCGTGCTGAATATAATGCATTATGTATTCGTTCTGCGTCCACGCGTACTCGAGAAGGAGATGGTGATAGGTGAAGGAACGTACTGCGAGGCTCAAGCGGGCCCTGCTGAAACGATTGGGGAGCGGGGTAGGGAACACAAGGCCGCCCAATTACAGCGTGGGCGGGCGCAGCAGTGCCGTCTGGAACGTGCACCACAGAACCAAATACGGTCAAATACACCGGAGGTTTCGACGGCTATTGACAGATGCGGCGAGCATTCCAGCCTCGTTCCGGCATCTGCCCGCAGACGTTGTGAGCGCGACTGACACCTGCATATTGTAGGTGGACATCTTCGAGCGAGTCTCCGTCGCGGAGTATTCAGTACGTTCCACCTTCGATGCGCACGCTACACTCGTCGCTGACATGTGTGATGGCAGATTACTTCGGCGATCGCGCTCGGTCCCTGTGAGTTGGTCGGCTTGTGGGTAGCGCGTCAGCTCAACACGACGCCGCGCTCAATGCGGCATACTATCAGCTCGACGCGCGGTGCGGGTCGTCTCCGGGACGAAGTCGCGAGCTGCGGCATACGACCGGGGCGACCTCGCACCGCCTGCATCCGTCGCTCCCACCGCTGTACGTCTCTTGCTCATATATCCATTATGCGTTGTGCTGATTTAATTAGGCATTCTTCTCATGCAGACCCACTATGCGTTATGCGTGCATCAAGACAAACCCTGTGTGCCTCAAGATTCTCGGGGTAAGGGTCGCGCGCGCGAGGATCGTTGCGTTTTGCTTGAACAGACGCGACATCCGCTGGCGCGCCCGGCCCTGGCGCAGGCCTTTTCGTGGCCCCCGGGATAAGTAGTCGGTGGAAACGGTGCCGCCGACGAAACCAACGTGCGCCGAAGTGAGTAACTCGTAGAATACCGTCGCGTCGTCGCGATATGACATGTATTAGGTTGGTGTCGCTGTTGTTCGAATATATTGTGGTCCATATCACTCGAATATCCTCGCGCGAATGAGACGGCTGATGTTCCGAGTCCAACCATCAATGGCCCGGGTGACCCGGTTCGGCGCTAGAGCACTGTCTCCCAGCTCTCTCCGCTACCACCATGGCCACATGTGCTCCCATGAACGCTTGACCTCAGAATTCAACCGTCGCGTGTGTCCCGCATGCTCGTATCTCCGAAGTACTCTATTTTAACATCGATACTTCCTGCCTGGACCTGCGAAGAACGTCGCCGCCGGCCTGGTCGGGTGCAGTTCGGGCAATATCCTGATATTCTACGATCTCGTGCACTACACCCCATGGAACCGTCTGACGACGATGTGAACTCAGGTCACAAGGAAGAAGCTCGGATGTTGTGCCTAGCCTGCTCCAAAACACCTTCCTGCAGAACCCGCTATGGCCGTGAAGCATATGCATGAAATTCGGATAGCGCGGGTGTTCGAGTGCCCGAGATTCTTGCCTAACCTCCTGATCAACATCCAGCTCACCTCGGTCCGCTATATATTGTGCGACAAACTTGCGGTGATGGACGGACCCCTCACTCACCATGGCTCGTCTTCTAATCTCGCTTGTGGCCCTCAGTCTTCACTGCGCGGCGACGCTCGGTACGTGCCCTCCATTCGTCTTCGTTCCTACGTGTACTCATCGCTATCGAACCTTCATCTCCTCAGCCTTCTCTGTATCTTCCTCGCCGAGCCAGACGGTCAATGGAATCGGCGCGAGTGGCGCGTGGTGGCCCAACGACGTATTCCAGTTCCCAGACAGTGTGCGTGAGCAGGTCGCAGAGCTGCTCTTCGGACAGTCTGGTGCCGGCCTGACGTCGTATCGCTTCAACATCGGGGCAGGCGGATCCGGGGTCAGCAACCCGACGTGCGTCGTTTCTCTGCTCGCGATTCTTTGACCCTGAACGCGCCATCTTTCCCTCCTAGCCGCGCCCCTCAGACTTTCTACGTCTCCCCTGGCCAGTATAACTGGTCCGCCGACGCCGCCGGTGTCTACTTTCTGCAGAAGGCCGCGCAGGCCAACGTCCCCCAGCTCACCGCATTCATCAACTCTGCGCCGCCGGCCATGACGAGCAACGGGCGTGCCTGCGGGGGGAACCTCGTAGACGCACAGATCCCAGCGTTCGCCCAGTACATCACCGACGTCATCGCCCACTTCCGCGACGAAGGCATCCACTTCACGCATGTTTCGCCGATGAACGAGCCCGACGATGTGCGTGACCGCGTCCCATGTGCTCGCGCCCGGGCCGCGCGGCGAGCTGCCCCTTACTGACGGCCCGCTCCGTTTTCTAGACGTTCGGGTCGTGCGGCCAGGAGGGGATGCAGGTGACGCCGCAGCAGCGCGCGAACGTCGTGAACACGCTCCGGACGACGCTCGACAACGCCGGGCTGCAGTCCGTGGGGATCATGGCGGACGAGTCGAGCAGCACCGGCAACTTCCTGCCCGAGGCGTCGCAGTGGCTCCCGCAGGTGCGCAAGGGCGCGCTTGCGGCGGTCAGCCACCACCAGTACGGGTTCAACAACGATGCGACCGTCGCGCAGCTCGGGTCGACCGGGCGTAGCCTGAGCGGCGTCGATACGTGGTTCACGGAGATCTGCTGCTTCACCGCGGCGAGCTCGAGCCAGAAGAGCAACCCGGCCGCGGCGTTGACCTATGGCGCGGCTTACGAGTGAGTGCATTCAAAGATGTAGCGAACTAAGGTACTGATAGGTTGGGATCATCAAGGCCGACGATGGTGGGCGCACTGCAGCTTGGCCAGCTGGTGTATCAAAGTTTCACTCAGGCGTAAGTAGGTCAAGTGCACTTCACGAACTTCGCACTTACCCTTCAAATAGTGAAGACGCGCACTTCGACTTCTGGACCGCCCTGTCCAGCGGTATCGGCTGCACGCCTTTGAACAACCCCTCTTGCGTGACGACAGCTAACACGAACGGATGGAATGACGGCCTGGTCAGTCGATAAATGCTTCCTCGATTTCTTGAGCCGCGACTGATCTGTTCTTGCCAGGTCTACTACGACCCCTCCTTCGCGTCGAACCACAACACGGCCCTCTACCAGACGAAGCGCCTCTTCCTCATGAAGCACTTCGCACAGTTCATCTGGCTCGGCTCGACGCGCTTCGGCGTAAGCGGCCTCCCATCGAACGTCGTCGGCATGGCGTTCAAGAACTCGAACTCGCACTCGACGCCGATCGGGAGCGCGCGCGCGTCGCTCATCCTCATGAACATGGGCACGAGCGCGACATCCGTGACGCCGTCGCAGGCGGGCCTCGGGAACTTCGCCGGCGGCGCGGTGACGAGCCCGAGCACGGACTGGCAGACGTTCGGCGCGTCCAGCTCGGTGTCGCTGCCTGGACTCAGCATCACGACGCTGCTCTTCAACTAGGGGTGGAGGCTTCAAGGCGGTTCTTGAAGGTGTCTCGGCTGCCCAGGTTCAATTGAAGTTGTATATTCCTGTGCATCATCGACGTTATGCTAGTACATGGAGCTTGATCCGCCGGGACACGATGTCTTGCATGTCACTACCGATGCGCTTATCAAACACACCTCCCCAACCTTTTACGTCAATGCACAAAGCTGTAAATACAAGGTTAATATGCACGTTGATTCCCGAAAGCTGAACTGACGCGCCCGGTTTGCATCCTACAGCCTCTTCCCTCCAGACCACCACCACTCAGGCCCACGAGCCCCAACATCATGTCATATGCTGCGTCTGTCGATGCACTGTTTTCATGCGATTCCCCTCCCCCATCGCCCTCCGACGACGAAGCTCTTGGATCGTCCGACAGCTCTTGTTATCGGGCTCTGCGATGTGCGGAGATTCTCGACAACGTTTTGGAAGAGTTCAATTCACGGGATCCGATCGACAAGCGGCGATTCTTCCTTGACGTCGCCCTTGTGTGCAAGGCCTTTCTCGATCCTGCGATGGCCGTGCTTTGGAGAGAATTGCCGTCTTTATTACCCCTGTACAAGGTACTCATCCCCGACGATGTGCTGGAGACCCTCACCGCATGCTGGACCAACTTACCAGATAGCGCCCCTGTGAGTAGCGTTGCACCATGTTAAACTTTGATCGCAATCGTGCTAAAACGTATCGCAAGCAGCTTCAAACGCAAATAAACTCCGTACACAGTCCAGGATCAGAACGATGGGCGAGGTTTATGCATTACGCTGCGTACGTTCGCACAGTGTTACGGATCGAGCTTAACGGGTTCGAGACCGAGCTCTTCCGCCTTCTGGCTGGACGTAACCACGGGCGATTAGTCCTGCCATCGCTTCAAATACTCAACTGCGAAACACCCCTTCATCAGACGTCGTGTCTCCATTCCCTGGCTTTATTCTCCTCCCCTACCGTACACACTCTGGAGCTCGTCAACAATAATTCCTTCATCGTGCTCCTCGACCCTCCCGGCAGCCCCCACCACATCTTGACCGGAGCCATAGCCCAAGCCTTCCCCTCCCTACTGTGTTTGGACCTCACTCTCATGGAACCGCCGCCAGAAGACGTCTCAGATTTCATAACCGGTCTCACCGTGTTAAAACAACTGCGCGAACTCAAGTTGCACTGGCCCGACTGCTCCCTCGACCCACATCGTCTGCGCGAGCTCCTATTCGGGCTCCCCCACCTAGTGGGCCTGGACGCGAGCATCGACGGCTTCTCTGACGTACGGCGGGGGCAGTTGGACCGCATTTTTGCGCCTTCATTACGCCGTCTGAAGTGCAGCGGTGCATGGGACGATATCGTGAGGCTGCCCTTCGCGCTGAAGTGCCCCGCCCTGGACGAGCTCCGCCTGGCACTCCATCGCCCCAGCCCCTCGACGTTTCTCGCGGCACTCTGCCAGTGCGTCCATGGGATATGTGGGCAGGCCTTTGCCCCACGCCTGCGCCTGCTCAGCATTTTTGCGACGGGTGCAGCGCAAGCCCCCAAGCGCCGGTCCATCGCAGACATCCTTGCCCCCCTCGCCGCGCTGGAGTCGCTGGAGGACTTGGCACTTGAGGTCGTCGACCGGGGCGAGGGGTCAATGTTGCTCGTGCCGCTCGGCTCGGACGACATCATGCGTACGGTTGCGGCTGCCCTCCGACGTGCCCGGCGCGTGTCTCTGGTGGTGCGGCATGCGCAGAGCCATACTATGCACAGTCGCTGGACCCGTTCCTACGAGTATCAGGATCCTAACACGCCGACGCTGCGCTCCCTCGTCCATTTCGCGACGATGTGCCCGCGGCTCACCAGCTTGGCGCTGGTGCCCGTCTTCGTTCCCCCTCTCATGCTGATGATAGCGGGCAAAGGCATGCCTACGTGCAGTGCGCCCAACTTGAGGGAGTTGCACCTGCACGCAGAAGAGGAGGTTACGCGTACGAACGCGCCGCGGAGCTTGGCCGTTTATTTGGACAAGCTCTTCCCGAACTTGGAGATCTCCGCATGTAGGTTGCAACCTGATGTGAAGGACGTGCTGCGTGAGACACGGAAAAGCCGGACGGCATAGGTGGGGGCACAAACTTGTGCCCGCTACCAAAGCCGACAAGAGGTGCATAGCGATCGATACGATGTAACGTATTAGTCCGCCAGTGTATAACTTCTCTTAGACACATACCATCATTCCATGCTTCCTGCATCTGTCGCGGTAACGGCGATGGACCATGACGGAATCAACATAACACGGCGAAAGCGTATTGTACATTGCGGAGACGAGGCGACGGCGACATGATATACACGGGATTGATAGCGATCTAACGGCCGTACCTGCACATCTATCAGCATCGGTCTGTGCTGCGGTGAAGCCGGAAACGTACTTCTGCAGCTCCCATTCTCTGTTGTCTAGCGGGCAGACGTTACGCGTTTTCAGCCAGCGCGAGATGCAGTGGAAGTGGAACGCGTGCTGCGACGGCCAGAGCGCCTGATTAGTACGCGGGGAGAGATGGATGAGGTGGGGGCTCACGTTACAGATACCCCAGGCGGCGTTGCACTCCTCGCTGGTAGCGGAGACTTGGTTCGCCTGGCAATCGATACCTGAAGGGACCCAGACGGTTAGAGGACGCGGCATGGATACGACTGGGGGACGTACAGAGATCCATGATGTGGTTCCTGCAGATCGCGCAGTTCTCGACGACGATATCTGGTGAAGCGTCTGTGAGTGCTGCCACTCGTGCTTATAAAGGACGTCGCGTACCCCAGGCCCACAGGGAGACGGCGTTCCACTAGACACACAATCCAGATGAGATATACATTGCGCAGGCAAGGCAGGGGATATATGGGAACGCACCTTCTTGACCTCGAATCGCTTCTTCTCGCCCTTACCGTCGTCCTTGGTCTTGCCCTTGCCGGTGGACTCAGCCGCCGCGGGCGGGTCCACGTCCATCGCTGCAGCGTCGGCCATGTCTGTGTTTCGTGTCTAGTAGGATAGAGCGAGTCGTGCCACTGGGTTTGGGGCTGCCGCGATGGTGTGGAGGCAACCTGCACTCCTCGCAAGCGCACGCCACACAAGCGTAGTGCCCGAGTACACCATGGTCACGCAATAGTCACACAGTGACTGACTGTTACGGTCCTCATTAACTGCCCGGGACTGGCCCGGGCTCTTCCACGAACCACGACCACTGCTCTTCTACGAATCACGACTACCACCGCCGTAGCAGCTACATCGGAACACATAGCAGAAGAAAGAATGTCGGAAACGAACCAGCAGCTCACGCAGCAATTTCTCGCTCGCTTCCAGCCTGGAGTCTCTGGTCGGCACGCGTCTCCTCATCTGGTCTCATCTGGGTCTAAACTGCCGCCACATCAGAGCTCCTTGGCCAGCTAGAGGCTATGCGGAACGGTACTGCAACCACAGACGCTATCGAGAAGCTCGCGATTGACGCGGCGAAGCTGAGGAAAGACCTCACGGACGCGATTTCGTTCATTCCGGGCTACGATCAGCGCCAGTGCGAGAACGTAAGTCGTGCAATTTGCATGATTGCATCCGCGCGCAGAGCTGACGCGTACTCATCGCAGAAACTCAAGGACATCGAGGCGCAGATAGAGGCCTTGCGCGTTACAGCGGCCCCGAAATCGAAGTTTGCCTTCAAGCGTAAAGCTGCGAAACCCTCGTCCTCGGTCATGACGCCTGTTGCTCCACCCAAGCAAATAATTGCTGGCGAATCGACCGCAACTCCTCCCCAGGATAATTCACACTCTTCGGGACTATCGCTGTCAGGACATACGCACGGCTATCTGACAGTTTCTTCACTCTCCGCACCTTGGTCTGCCGCTTCGGATCTGACGATATCGGACCTCGACCACTGTGTGGTGAACCTCGTACCCTCGCGAGCGAACCCAGACGCCCCTGCCGACCTCGCCTTTAACGCTCTCCATGTGCGGAACGTCACGAATAGCGTACTTATACTTCCCGTGATCCCCGGCAGCGCACTGCTTCACGATATGAAGAACTGCGTGATCGCTCTAGGTAGTCGACAGGTAGCGCAATTAGTCCTTCTATGTGGAACTTGGATGATCTAACTATAGTTTCCCACTTGCGATTGACAGTTCCGCATGCACACATCCTCGGCTGTGGATGTGTATATTTCCATCGCGTCAAATCCAATCATCGAGCACTGCTCTGCGATCCGGTTCGCCGACTATCCATCATGCTTGCTATCCCCGTCGGCGAAAATAGCCCAGGTATGCGCGTTTCTATGTGGGACGTCCGGAAGACTGATCACGATGACCTGCAGGACGCGAAGAGCAACTACTTGGCTGTCCAGGACTTCTCGCATATCCGGGCGACCCCCTCACCGAATTGGTTGCCCCTTCCTGAAGGCGGTAGGGTCGCGGATGACCGATGGCCAGTTTCCCGTGCGGACCCGAAGGAGGTACTAGAGACCCTTCTTCCCGCTCAATAGACTTATTGTTGCTATCGCTCTCGCGCGGACCCGAGTAACTATTTGGGCCTGCAGCGCCATGGCGATGGACGGGATGAATGCCGTACAGCAACAGCGCCAGACCCAGTGCCTCAGTTCAGGCAATGTGGGCGATGCGCCACCCACGTCAAGGGCGTCCGCAGAGTGCGTCTTCCTCGACAGTTCATCCGTCTTTCCCCTGTGCTGGCATACGTTTTCCCAGAGTTGCCTTCCTCTGTGTGGAGCATCTCCTTCCTTGTTCTACGTAGGCAGGGCCGCACCAAGTCCTCGCGGTGTTCTTCCCTGCACAATGGCCCTTCGTTGCGAGGGTCTACGTGTACTGCCCCCGACATTTCTGGAAACAGCAAGACCATCGCCACGCCGAAACTGCGTGTGCGGCCTCGCTTGTTTCGACCTCAGGCCTTTGTCTCTGTCGGGCTGCCGGGGATGAGACTCGGCCAATACGCGTATGGCATGGACCTCAGACGAACTTGAAGAACGTATAGCAGACAAGCACAGCCCCTCATGAGGATTATCAATAAACGATGCTGCGGAAACATCGATCTCGAGGCGTTGTGCATCGCTTCGAGGCGCGGCAGCCGGCACACCGCCGCTTCATACGGAAGTCGCTCGGCTGCCCCTGGAATTATGAATATTGGCATGGCTGGCCGGCGTGGGAGCGCTTCTGGGGGCCAGAGGCGTCTCTCCGCTCGCGTGCCTCGTCGCAACCTTTGTGGCACTCGGACGCGAGGCAGTGCATCGTCTTTGTCTCTTCCGCTCACTGTACTTGGCTTGTGGTCCGCACCTTCGTTTGCAGCCATATCTACCTGCTCTGTGCACTGTCAGATACCTCACACGAACCACGCTCGCATTGACTGCGGCCGATCTGACGCTGCTCTGGACTGGACCCGACCAGCACCACCACCTCAATATCCTTGACTTTGTGCGGACACTTTCGCGGGTTAGACGAGCAGGATACTCATTGGGTTTATGTCAGGATCGCACCCCTCTACATTTTTGAACCATGTCCGGGCTCGATGATCTGTGCGCATGCCTCGCCGTATGCTGCACTTGCTTCAGTGAGTACCCCGGCGCCTTTCTTCCACATACCCCGGTGGTCTCGTCCCTCAGCGATCGCAACCACTCACCAAATGTTGATTCTGTGTGCAGCATTCTCCTGCAATGAAGCCTCCGGCCTCTTCTGTTTCTACAGTACGTACCCGCTCTCTCTGCCCGCTCCAAGTCCACCCTAACCGCGCCCTCTCCGTACCACAGAATCCTGCAACTGCTGCACGCGTCGTCACATGGACGACAAAGACTTCGAGCGCACCGTCGAGGAGCTCTACGCACACGGCAAAGACTCCCCCGACGCCCCCGGCGGCCCCGGCACGCAGACGCACGTCCTCGAGCTCCAGCCGCGCGGCGCGAGCAAGGGCACGGACGGCTCCGTGAGCGCGCAACCGGCGCCTCGCCCGTCCATGGAGGCGCCCCCGCGCCCCTCGCTCGACGGAGCTCCCGGGGCGGAGCGCATTCCTGGGGAGCCCCGTGCAGAGCGCCGCGATCGCACGCGCGAGTGGGTCCATGCGCATAGCGCGTCGGAGCCCGGGATCGGCGCGGTGAGGGCAAGGTCGCGGCCGCGGAGCAGGAGCCAGGCGGACGGCGCGGCGCAGGGGCAGGGGAAGGAGGGGCCGAAGACTCCTGGGGGGTCGATGCGCGCGAAGGGGAAGGAGCCGCTGCCGAGCGACGCGCAGGCGTATGTGCAGTCGTGGAAGCGGTCGCAGGATGGGGGACCGCGCGAGGGCGTGGAGGGAAAAGTCGAGGAGGCCGTGCCCATGCCCGTACCCGTGCCAAGCGTGCATAGGGAGGGGAGCGGGAGGACTCGGCGGGACGAGCAGGCACTGGAGGAGGGGGAAGAGGAGCGGGCTGGGAGGAGCGGGACGTCGCCTCCGCGGCTTGATATCCCCGCGAGCTTGCGACCCGGACGGCCGTCGTCGTGGACGCCCTCGCAGCTGCAGCTCGAGCCGCAGGCGGCTGCTGGGCAAGCGGGGGCAGCTCCCTAGAGTGGTAGGGGGTTGGTATCTTGAGGACTTGTTGTGGTTCGGTTCGTGTGCATCTGCTCTCTCGTTGTATAGTGCTACATTCATTCTGGGTTTACGTCGCTCTCTACTAGTACCGTCGTTTCGTTGTCGCATATGGGTTCGCAAACTGAATACATACATGCTCGCTTTGCTCGTACGAGTGCGACTCGTGCAAGCCAAAGAGATACATGCAGAGCGGGGACCGCATGCATCGGACGTGGACGTGTGTAGGCGCCGATGAATTGAGAACCAATCCACTCTCCATTACAGCCTGAGCGCTGTGTATCGCCGTTACAAAGCTCACCGTGATTTGCACACCACTGTGTTCTTCATCTGCAACTGCCCATTTGTCAGAGACCTACGTGGGGCTCAACACGAGGATGGGTACGCGTCGAGATTCCAGACTCTCAGCGGCAGCAATGTACTCAATGAAGCTCAACACGGGTCTCCGCCTCCTCGAGGCTCGGCTTCGCGAACGTTGTCTCGCCGCGACTTTTTGGCAGAGTCGCGTGAATAGAACGCACGAGGTTCGGCACGAGAACGCGCATGTGTCGCAGCAAAGGCCATAGTCGTCCATGAGCGGTAAATTCGAGGAAGAGATTCGGCGCATACGTAGACATAGTACCGCAGCACTGCAGATCACGACTGCACGATCCCATATCGTCCCTTACTCTCTGAGAAAACCTACTGCGTGACGGGAATAAACCAGCATGAATTGGGAATACCGTAGACAGGTTTTGCGGTATGTTGGGCCAGAAAACAGAGATGAGGAGGACGAGGACGAAAGAGAGAACCGCTGCAGTCGGGAGACATGTGGACATGCCGACGTCGATATCCCAATTTAGCAGCGGCATCTATAACCTTAACCCACGCGGTGCCCATCACGGCAACGGCCCGGCGGGGGATTTCACCCGCGTCCAATGGGAACGCGCTTACGTTACGCTGTCCCGGAGCTCCAATGGATGGAAATAAGCCGTGGTTCTCGTCCTCCTCACACACCTTTCTCTCCTCCCCTCATCTTCACCCATGTCCGGCCAGTCCCCAGTCGCGCCCGCCGTCCCCTTGCCTCACCGCAGAGGATCCACCACCCTCGCGAACAGCAAGCCACCCGTCTGGTCGATCAACAAATCCGTCGGCCCGCAACCCGCCCCGCTCCCCGCGAAATGCGACCGCCATGAAACAGTGCGCTCAGGCGTGTGCTGCAAAGAGCTCAAGGGCGACGATGAACGCACCTTGATTGACCCCGACGTGGTCCGCGACGTGTAAGTCCTCATATCTCTGTCATCCGTCCCTAGACGGCCATGTCCGCGAAGCCCGGTTTGCATTTGCTCGACGCGCTTGGCATGGAGTTTAATCGAGGTGCAGTCCAAATTCCTGTAGCCTATACCCCCCAGTCAAGTCTTCTTTATCTCCCTTCTGCTCTTGGTAGACCAGATCCCGACGCATGCCGCGGGTTATGGGCTGCGAGGGACATTTCTTCGGGAGGATGGGGGTGGCGGCACTCGCTGCTGCGGTATCGCTTCCACGGGCCGGGTCGAAGTGACAAGCAAGCTGTCTCATTTTCCTCCTGCTCGTCCAATGGCATGTCGCTGGTTTGAGTGGTGGCATGATAGAATTTGGTAACGCTCCGATCATATGCACGTTCCTGGCGTCTTGCGCGTTCCGTCATGTCCGTTACAGTACTGACAGTGCAAAACCCGCAGTGTGATTGGCCTATCCGACGGCCTGACAGTGCCCTTCGCGCTCACGGCGGGCCTCTCCTCCCTCGGCGAGTCCAAGCTAGTCATCCTCGGTGGCATCGCGGAGCTCATCGCCGGTGCCATCTCTATGGGCATCGGCGGCTTCCTCGCAACACAAGCCGAACGCGACCACTACCGCTACCTCCGCAAATGCACATCCGCGCGCGTCCTGCGTTCATGCGACGGCGAGATGGAACGCGAAGTACACGCCGTCCTTGGCCCCGTGGGCGTCGACGAGAAGGTCTCGCGGCAGGTCGCATCCTGTCTGCGGGACGTCGAGTTTAGCTCTGGTCCGTCCGACGAGGGCGAGTCGAGCAGCGGACACCGATCAAATCGCGCAAGCACAGCGAGCGACGCGACGCTCGCTGCGGAAGAAGGCGGCGAGCTCCGATGGTCGCGAGACGTCGGCCTCACCGCGTTCCTGCTCAAGTTCGGCGAGGGCCTCGAAGACGTATCCACCGCGCGAATGTACGCCTCGGCATTCACCATCGGCATGGGCTACCTCCTCGGCGGCCTCATCCCCCTCCTCCCCTACTTCTTCGAGCCCATCGCGCACATCGCACTCATCTACTCCTGCATCCTCACCGGCATCGTCCTCCTCATCTTCGGCGCGGTGAAGGCGCGCGTCACTGGGGCCGGTGCGGGCGCGGGCGGGTACGTCTGGGGCGCGGTCAGCACACTCCTGGTTGGGGGCGCAGCCGCGGGCGCTGCGTACGGGATCGTCGCCGCGTTGGAGGGATAGCCGCACATTAGGGAGCGGTTCGGACGTTGGTCTTGGGGATACACGTGTACGTTACAGGAAGATTATTGTAGTGTTTGTGCTTGTTTCACCCGAGCTAGTTCTTCTTTCTCACTAGACATACTTCACGTCTCGGCTGTAGGATCCGTTCGCTAGGCCTTCACGGTTCTCCTTTTTTTTCCCGTTTTTAACGTAAGTTGAGAAACGGGAGAGAAAGGGATCGTGAGAAGCAAGGGCTCCCTCTTCAGTGTCGCTACAGCGGAGGAAAAAATCCGTCGAGGACTGATAGCTGTGGGGATTGGTCTTGGATATGTGTCTCATCTATGTGTAGTGTCGCTCGCGGATCCACAGCTTATAGCATGACCCTGGCAAGGACCTTTCATTCTCAGTCCTTTTTTTTTCTACAAAAGACTCGAGTCTTTTGAAGAGAGAAAAAGGAGAATGGTGGTAGGGATTTGCCAGCGGCCATGCGGCCATGTATGCACCTCATTTCTGTACTGTAGGATTATTGCTGGACCGTCAGACCACTACCTTCGCAGTTCCTTTTTTTTCCGTTTCTAGCTGACAGCGAGAAGCGGGAGAGAAAGGGACGGCAAATGGCAGCGGGGGCAAGTCCCTCCTCCGTGTCGTCGTAGTGTTGTTCGAATGGACCGTGCTCGCATATTAACTGGTGCTGCTTCACGGCCTCGCCCACAGCTTCTGCTCATGACCGTAGAAAGGATCCCTAGCTGCCCTTGTTACTTTTTTCTCTCTTGTTAATGCCTGACAAGAGAACTTGACAAAATGACGAAGGCGTTTGAGATCGACAAGCAGGTATGCTGCGTTGTCTACGTGTATGTACACACTGACGCAAATGTATCGGGCGTTTGGCACAGTGGTAGCGCGCACGCTTTGCATTCAGACATGCGTGAGGTCGAGGGTTCAAACCCCCCAACGTCCAGTGTTTTTGCTCCTCTAGGCTCGGTCCCAGCTTGGGAGGGCAAACTTCAAACGTCTCGCAAACGGCGCCAGATTTACACAAGATAGCAACCCATGTAGAGCAGTGCAGATACAATGCAAATAATACAGACGCGTATGATACCAGTACGCGGCAAGGAAGAGAAGAATGCGCCCGCCATCGACGCTACTTCTCGTCTCCGAAATACTCCTCCACCAGCGCCTTCTTCCTCAGCTCCAGCAGGAACTGCTCCATCTCCTCCCGTGTCGGGAGTTTTGGCGGCATGAGGATCTCCGGGGAGAGCACCGGAATGTACGCCGCCGTGCGTGTCGCGTGCGCGAGCATTGCTGCATCCGTAGACGCGTCTGCGTCTCCTGCTGTCCCTGTTGGTGCGTCGGCACCGTCTGTGCGCGCACGCTTTGCGACGTCGGAGGGGGCGGCTGCGGACATGTCGACGTCGCCGTCCGTGTCGCCGTCGGGGGCCTTGCGCTTCGCCTCTGGGGGCGCGGAGGCCTGGCTCGCCTCTGTGAGGAGCGCAGATAGCGGTTTTACGGGGCGGGAGAATGGGGGGATGGGGTCGTCTGTGGGGAGGCCGAGGACGGTCCGGATGTGGGTGTATGCGTCTTCCCACTCTACATCTACTGTCAGCATGCACCCCTCACAAAAAGACATAGAATCGACGTACCCTCCTCCTCCGCGTGTGCCTCATACTCGAGCAGCGTCCCATCCGCCTCGTCGAGGTCGCCAAAGTACCCAGGGCCCTGGTTCGTGAACTTCTTGTAGTAGCCGTGCACCTTGTTCTCCTCGTCCTCCTCGGACTTCTTGCTCGAGAACATCTCCTTCACCCCAGGCAGCTCCTTCGCGCGCCCGAAGTACTTGTAGCCCTTCGTGCCTGGGACCTCCTTCCCGTCGTCGTCCAGCATCGCGACATTGCGCCGGTAGTTCGCGCCGCCGAGCGCGACGATCTGGTTCTCCCAGTGCCGCTTCTCGCGCAGGAGCCGGTTGATCTCGTCGTTCAGGTCGCGCACTTCGTAGTCTGTCAATCCTGCTGTGGGCCGCACAAGTTCGTTAGCTGTTTGGGCATCCTGAGGAGCATAGGCGTTCGGGGCGAGGGCAGAGCGGGCAGTGGAGGAAGGGTGACGCACAGTCCTGGATTTTGGACACCTTTCTGCTAATCTCGCGCAGAATCTCTCCTCGCCACCGCTCGCACTCGCGCAGGCTCTTGCACGCGCTCGCCATGCGTGGTCTGCGGTCGCTCCGCGTCCCCAGCCCGAGCTCAGCGGCTTGCGCCTCGCGGAACCGGTAGAGCATGGACTGCGCCTTCTCCTCATTACGAGCCTACAGAGTGAACGTGAGGGTTAAGAAATTATCGAGGGCCGGCCGTGAGTACGCGTACCATTTTGCAGCAGTCGGACTAGGGGGGATGGGTCTGAGACGATGGTGGAGGCGTTGAAGCTGGAGAGGCCCCAGTCGACGGCGCCTCATCGCGAGCGTTGTCTGTGATGGTACGTGACGTGTGTGACAGTAACGCCCGGCTCGTCGTTGTGTTTGGGGTTGCGCACGTCGTTCAACGTCGGACGAGCCCCATCCTCCAGCCTGCTCCCCCGGATACTGCCTAGCGACGCTCGTACCCGTCTGAGTTTCTGCTCTCTGTGTGTCTGCTGTCTCTGCTGCCTTGAAATGTCTCCTCGTACGCCTTGGCGTCAGAAACAATCAACTGTAGGCTCAGTATCGTGGCGCGCATCCTCCGCTATGGGCATGCAAGTCTGGAGTCGACAGCCATAGTGGATTTTGCGGCCGTAGTGTTGTGGAAAGGCCATTATAACCTCCCGCAGAAGTTCCCGGACCCTCGATGGGAGTGGGAGTGTCTCTGGAGTGTCTCGTGCAGGAGACTCCCCTTCGCGGGCAAAGGTGAGCTGCGCTCCCCCCATCCCCCCTCCCTCTCCCTCTCTCTCCCCCAATTGCGCCCGGTGCCGAGTTCCAATCTCGCTCCCGAGCCTCACCCCGTACACCGTTCGCACTCGCATCCCTACCCTTAGCTCTCGAGCCCCCACCGCCCCCGAGCTCGCTCCCTACTTTCATCCCCCCTCTCCCTACCTTTGTACACTCCTCTAACCTTGACCCCCCTCCTCTTATCCACTCCCTCTCCTCTCTAGTAGCTCCCCCACGATGTATATCCGCTACTACGCTACCCACGCCCAATGAGAAACACCAGCACGGGTTGTGCCACCCGGTACCTTTCGCGTTGACGCCCTTCATACCTGCAGGCGTTGCTTCTTCAATCTCCAGGGGCGCACAAACACGATTCACAGTGGTGCATCATGTCCGAAGTACATCTTCCCCGCACACCCGGGTCTGCACGCCCACGCACACCCAATCTCCGTCTCTCATGTCGATCCGTCGTCCTTCTCGGGATCGGCGTGCTTCTGCTATGTCCTGAGGCAATCTATGCGTCGAGTGGCATGGTATATCGCATTGCCTGGTGTAATTAGGCGTACTTCTGGACGTGGGCAGGACACGGGTGGCACTTTCGGATACTAGGACTGTTTCAACGGCAGTTGGGCTACTTTCCCTCTGCGGCGATTTGTCCTGAGGAGGCGCGCCGGACCCGCTGCTCCGTCCCACTCCCTCATCGTCAGTATCGGTCATTTTTAAAGGGGTACACTATGTGTGTTTTTCTCTTAGGTGTTCTGTTACGCACAGGGTTGCTCTTCATCAAGCACATCGGAACGGCTTGCTCAAGAGAAACTGACGTTGTGCGCTACCTGTACGTTGTACATAGACGAAATATATGCATTTTCTGGACTTGCAACATCTACACTGCGATGCAGTGTTGTGTAGTGACTGGTTGAGGGGGTGTTGGGTTGAGTGGGTGGGGGTGGGGTGGGGTCCTGCTAAACCCCCGCCGTGTACTGGGATCGGCCATGAACAAGTGAACATCTGCACATATTCGGATCATGTATTGCTCCGGGCCCGATGTCATCGACCTTTGCGCGGACGCTGCGTCAAGATCGCGATCGCGATGTCATGGTCCGAGCCATGACGTCGGCCCGCATAATGGCACGTGATATGACCTAACGCACGGGTCGATCGCGCAATCGTTGCGTCGTGTTCAGCAGGGATCTCAGATTCCCCCCCGACGTTCGGGACCGATCTATTTAGCGCTCACAACCTACCGAATCGATCGATCGATCGGGCGCTCGAATTCGCAGAGAGGCGTGGCCGTTCGCGCTGAGGTCTGCTCCGCCCCCACTTGGATCCCCCACCGACTCTGCTTCTCTGCGTCGGTCTCTTGCAATGTGTATGCATTCATTCTACTCTCTCGTCCTGCTCGACGAATGCGATTCCTTCTCCAACATGCGGAAGGGATAATGCAGCGGCTGAACGTTCTTCCACATTCCGCAACCTTCCAAAGGATGCAGGTCTGCAATCCTCGAGTGCGAGACCGTGCCCGTGTCCTGAGTGGCACCTCCACCCATGAAATGTCAAAGCACCGTTGCACCCCCGCGCGCTCGTATGCATTGGCTTTCCGAGGTGCGTACATATACGCCTGCAACATATAAGGGCCCCTATGTGCCACCGATCCCCTCTCGTCGATCACTCGATACACTCTCAAACTCTCCTCGATCGCTCCCGCCGGCAAGTTCCCGCCCTTCGAAAATAGTCTTCCGCCTTCCAAGCCCGCCCTTTGCCTCGCTGCCGCCGCCGTTGCGATAGCAGGTCTCTATCGTCGTCCACCACCACCTTTTCACCATGCATCTCCCCAAGCAGCACCAGCGTCCTGGCGTCAATGGAAACACGTCTGGCAATCAAGCCGTGTTTCGTACCTCCGGCCATGGGTTTTCCAAGCTGAACCTGTCGAGGGCGTCCATGCCCGACGACCTCGAGATTCTCATCGTCAGTCCCAGTCCCTTCCCTTCGCTCTCAGTTTCATCCGTGCTCATCGCCAATGCAGGATCGCGAGAATAACAGGACCTCCATCACGCTCACCTACCAACATGGGCCCAACGGCGAGTTACCCATCTCGCTCCCTGCGTACGTCCCTCTCCGCCCCACTGTCCCCCTTATCGCCTGCTCACTCCCCGTCGCAGCACCGAGTCCACGCGCAGCCGCCCCACCGTGCCTATCCCGCGCAACATGAGCTCGGTCAACGACGCTGCCGCGCCCTCCAACCTCGCCCGCCAGGCCGATCTCAGCGGGTCCCCGTGCACCCGCGGGTGCGGCGAACGCGTCAATACTGGATCCCAGTGCGGAGGGACGCGGCCGCAGATTCCCCTTCCACGTCTCAGCACTCTGTTCCCTGACGGCATCCCGCGTCGCGTCGGCCAAGAGGCTGCGGGGAGCGCGAGCGCGTCTCCGGTCAGGCCTGCCAGCTCGCAGGCTGCGTCTGCGCTCGTCAGTGCACCGAGCCCGACGTCTGCGTCGCCGCCCGGCACTATCAAGAAACCCGGCGCGGTCAAGGCTGAAAAGACCCTCCCGAAGCGCAAGAAGTACGTCCCTCCCCGCCCCGCCCCCTCCAGTAGCAGCCGCTGACCATGCACACAGAGCACAGAAGAGGCTGTTCCCGAACAAGCACAGTTTCAAGATCCGGAACACGAAGAAGTTCACGACGTTCTACGGCCCGACTGCGGCGACGCGCGCGCTCACGGCGCCGCCCGACTTCCTCAGGCCCTCGCGCGCGTTCCTGTACGTGCACCTGTACGACGGCGGCGCGAGGGGCGAGCAGAAGCAGATCTGGATGTACGTGGGCCCGCGGCGCACTGGGTTCTTCGCGCGCGGGGAGGCGGGGGAGGATGGGGAGGAGGAGGAGGGGTGGCGGATCGTGCATCCTGGGTGCGAGCACCCGGACTTGCCGGGGTACGTGTTGCACGTGCGCAACGACGGCAACCCAAGCTGGATCACGGCGGCGTCGGCGCAGAAGATTGCGAGCGAGAAGAGGAAACAGGAGCGCATGGATAGGCGCATCTGAGCGGTCGGTGAGTTCTTTGCCTATAATGTGCGTGAATTGTAACCGTGCTGACTTGGCTTCTCGTTTTGCAGAACATAACACCGGCATCGCGCTGCAGCGAAGGCCGCGTCTTGCTCTCTATATAGCTCGTTCCCAGCTTCCTCACTTACTATGCTACCCTCTCCACGTTCGTTTATGCTACTCTCTCCACGCTCGTTTATGCCTTCCTCTCCACGTTCGTTATATGCTCGCAATATGCGACTGCTTGTATGCACACTCCTTCACGAATATGATCTATGCAAATATGCCTATATCCCGCGGTGTGATTCCGGTCTGAAAACGGCGACGACGAGATCACATTAAGTTCTACAACGTCTAGCTCTCATACGCATCGACCGTCACCCTGCGAACCCTACGGAATGTCCCCTGCGCAGCAATTCGCCCCCCCCCTCGTACTGATGACTTGAGAATGTACCCGTACTTCTTCAAGGGTACCTCGAGCCCGCCGTCTCGGGATGCGTCCAGCTACCGATTGATTGGTACGTAGCATCGCGTCTACGTATCGGTCAATGTCCACAAGTTCCAATGTTTAGCACTTCGCTCAAGTCTTTTGGATACTTTAACTGGGCAAATGATCATGATCATGATCATGATCACTATGCTCACCTATTATGATCACTATCATCACCTACTAGGATCACACGCTATGCTCAGCAATTGTGATCACTACTTATGATCACTCCTGATCACTCTCAGTAGGACCCCGGCCAATCCACCAAGAGCTCATATGCCGGAATCCCCGAAAATGGGCCCGAAGGGCCCGAAACTTACATGAAATTTAGGTCGATTTCCCCGAAAATGGGGCCTCCAGCGGCCGGGGTTACATCCCTCCCCAGCCCCGAAAACAAGCCCTCGCCGGGACAATCATATGCCAGAACCCCGAAAGTAAGCCTCGCTCGGCCGACCAGACGGCCGGGTCCCCGGCTGGAGACAGAATTTACCCAAAAAGCGACGGAATCAGCGCGTCGCGCTCTGTTTTCAATCGTTTCCCCGCCCAACCAGTAAAGGCCCGCCGGGCCGAGAAATCGACCGGGCGCCAAAAAGGCGCCTAAAGCCATGTTACATCCATTTTACCCCCGAATCCGGCGCAGCCGGCCGCAACTTATGTGAAAATCCCCGAAAAACACCGGATTTGGTACCCCCGAAAACGGCCCAAATGGGCCTCCAACCGGATGTGAGCTCTTGGTGGATTGGCCGGGGTCCTCTCTCAGTACATACTACTGAACGGCAACCTCCGGAGGGTTCCCCATTCGTCGTGATCATGATCACTCGCCCGATCCACCGGTCGCTGTTCGCCTCCCGCGACTGCTCCGTCAGAGCGAGCGCGCGCTCTTGCTCTTTGTTCGTGAACCACATCATCGACATCCTGACCGCAGGACGTCTGCACGATGCGGCTAGCCTCCATGGGCATAGTGGGCCGGAATTTCATCCGCGGTTCGTCGCGGGACTGTTCGTGACGAAGCTGGCTGACGACATGGACGCACTCCACGAAGCGGGTGTCCAGGGCTCTTCACGGTGAGTACCTCCGTGTTGCTTTCTCCTTCGACCCTGCACTGACACGAGGTGACTGCGTGCAGGATTTGCGTAGGATGCGGGTGGCCTCGTGTATGAAAAGAAGCGAATACCTACAAAGTAACTTGCCTCGCCGAGTGGCCCATTAAAAACATGCGTCCGCGAAGCCAGAAGCCCGACTCGCGAAGCGCAACGGTACCTATCCTACGCTTATCGGGTGGCACTGTGCAACTCCTGTTCGGTGGGACTTACGGCGTGCTAGTGTCACTGACAATGGCCATTCAGTCTGAGGACTCTCGCCTGCTCGAAGTTTCAGTTAGCGGGGAGATTAGTGGGTGGTCGAGCGCCCAGCAGCCCTCGTGGCCCCTAACAAACGGAATGCAGAGGACGTATTAAAGTGGCCATATCTCGCAGGAGTATCCCTCGTTCCCGCATCCCCTTTGACCGCCGTGGTATCGTCGATCCGCCGTACCCTCGTCGTCGTCACCATGCAGTTCCCGCACCCCTTCACAACGCCCTACTCCTTCTACGCCAGCCCCTTCGTCCAGTCACCGTACGCGAGCGTCAGCAACGCCGAGAACCAGCCTTCCGTTAGTCCCCTCCCCTTTGTACACGAAGATACGCCTGATTTAACACCTCCCTATAGGCATCGCTCGCTCCCTACTCCAACTTCGGCGTTGTCCAAAGTGGTCATCCCACTGCCGTCACCTTGTGAGCTCTCCTTTCTCTTTGTCCGAGCACCTCCTCCTATACTAATCCGCGTTTCTCGTAAAGCCTCATCCCTCCAGGAGCCAGCACTATCAACTTCACATGGCGGGCTGAAAATCCCGCCTCCACGATGCCTCCCCAGCTCCCTTTCACGAGTCCCCCGGATAGCACACACACCTCCCCGCGGAATCAGCAGGCGCACCCCGGGCATGATGGCGCAGAGCACGACCCTACCATTCGCAGCACGCTTAGACCCTCCCGCCTCCCGTCGCCCGCTGACAGCGTGCGCAGCGCGGTGACCTACGCTCCCCCGCCTCCGCCGATTGCTGAACCTACCACCACCGCCGATAACACCGCAGAGGCTGATACTACCGTCGCAACGGCGGGCTCTGAGCGTCCTGATCCTGGCCCTTCGATGAGGACTTCGCGCACACGCTCACCGTCCGACGCGGGCAGCCCTGGCGCCGAACGGCCTCCGAGAACCAGGTGCGCGTCCTCATTGCCCATACCGAGTTCGAACGGGTGTTAACATGTTGCCCCTATATTCAGAAGGAAGACATACTTCTCCACCGAGCTCTTCAAGCGCAAAATCAACAACATCGATAACGAGTACACGCAGTGGTACGAGTCCGACGCGGACCACAAACGCCGCGCGCCCCTCGAGCGCATCTGCGACCTCGTCGACCAGCGCACGCGCACCGGGCGGCTGTACGTGCACACGCACGCGCTGGGCGTACAGGCGTGGATGTGGGCGTACGAGCGGGGACCAGATGGGGTGAAGCCTGAAGGCGCGCGGAAGGAGTGGGTCGAGGTGCAGGTCGGGACTGCGCACCCGCGCCTGAGGGGGTATGTGCTGCATTTCCTGGGTAACGGGGAGCCGCGCTGGGTGAAGGCGCACTCGGCGGTGACGTATTCGATCAGGAGACGCGCATCCGGGGCGGGGGACGATGACGACTACCAGGAATGAATGCGCGAGTTCTGGAGACCGCGTACGCCGTTGACCTGTCCTGTCAGGTAAGTGGTATGTTGCGTGAATGTTCAGGCGGTACTGACCGCCGCGTCGTCTTCATAGGCCTACTTCATAAGAAGATTCGATTTCTATGGTCCTATATCGCCCAGCTACGCATGTAAAACATTCGAACATCAACTATTGACCTTTTCGTCTCCATTCCCTGTCGGCCGCGTCAAAAGTTTGTGTACAGTTATAGTGCGGTCCCCATCTCAGGAATATCCAAGGTGCGCGATCAGTATTGGAAGATTCAACTGTGCCTTCCTCATGGCTCCTCTACATTTTCCGTATCCCCTGTTCCCCCGACTGGGTAACGGTAAGAACCTCACCCCTGGGCGCGCTGACTCGGATGCAGTCATACAGCGCCATACCCTCGCGGCCGTCGAATGGCCTGGGATTAATATGCCATTATGAGTAACTCCCGCCATTCGGCTTTTGCCATGGACTCCCCCCGCATGTGGTCCCCCGCAAATCCGGGGTAGGGCACTGGGCAATGGGCAGCGGGTACGCGGCGGGCCACTCCCCATTCCCGCGATCACATGGATTGCACCTATCGAAATGCAGACATAAGCCACAGGTACGATAAGCTCGGGCTACCCGTTGATGTTGTTGCGGCGAGTTGTTACTGACGCCGAGGGGATGACGGGAAAGGATGATCTACGCGCGATGATGGCGGGTCCTGGGAAGGGGGGGGCGGGGGCGGGGGGGAGGGTCGCACCGCGCGTGGGGTATGCCTTGACTTGATATATGCCAAACAACCATTCCATCTCTACCGCCTCCAACGGCGAAAACAACGAACGCGTTGAACGCGTCGGACGCGTCGAGTGCGACGCGCCTCCCAACCAGACCGTCGTGAGTGCTTTTCGACGCGTATTTGTCCTCAACGTGTGCACTAACGCGTGATATTCGGGTAGACACACCGATGGGAGATCACGTACACTTGCACCGGTGGGGACGAAGCTCAACCCCCCTTCCGACCTGTACTTCTGTGAGTAGTCGCGTCGCTCCGAGAACGTGCATGAACTTACCTTTCGATGTTACGCGTAGATACTCCCGTCAAAACGGCTCGAATGCCCCTCCCACGCTTCGCATGGCGGTAGAACGGACCGGAAGTCGAGGAGGGTCACAGTCGGGAGCCACGACCTCTGAGAACAGAGCGCGTCCTCCACAGACCGAGGTATCACGCCCTGCTCAGGCGGGCACTGCTTCGAGTTCAAGTAGCGTGGTGAGCTACGCCTCTGCACCTCGCACTCCCGTCAACAATCCCGCAAGCCGCCGTCCGACGGCGTCCCAGTCATCGCAGGGCAGGTCGCCCCGCCGTGCCCGCCGCACTGATCTTCGGCGTTCCGCATCCCCTCCTCCCCGCGACCCAAACCGACGCCGGCTTGCTAGACGTGTTGGAGAACTGTACGTTTCTTTTTAGTTGTCTCCCGTGTGCGATCGCCGCGGCTGACTGTGTGATTAGGCCGTCTTGGAGACCCAACCTGAACACACGCAAGATTCGCGGGTGCGACGCATCCACGGAGTGGACCGAATCGCATAGCGAGCATCCGCTACGGGCGATGCCAGCAGCCCTCCTACGAAACCCGCGCGACCTGGACGGGCTGCCCATCCCCACGGGACGCCTACACGTTCATTTCCACAACCGCGGCTCGCAGACATGGATGCTGGTACGGCGCAGAGTCGCTGCGCGCCACAGACGCGACTCCGAACCGGGACCAAGTGGCCACCCTTCCCAGACAGCTGTTGCCCAAGAGGGGACGGCTGGCGCGAGTTCCGAGCCCGTATATCGGCGCGAATGGATGCCTGCGCGAGCTGGCACCAGGCATCCGCGCCTTCCAGGGTATGTGCTGCACTTCCTGGACAGGGGCGAGCCGAGCTTCGTCCGGGAGGCGTCGGCGCGCGAGTACGCGGCGAACAAGAGGAAGCGGGAGAGGATGGCGCAGACAACGTGAACCACACGCTCGTCCGCGTCAATAGTCAGATAAGCAAGCCGTTTCCGCCTGCTCACTTTTTTATCACCTCATGTCTATCCATGTCATCCCTCCACCAGTACCATATGTCTCTCTCCCCTATCATTATGCACTTCCTTCACATCAATCCCACACCGTACTACCCCCTCACTTCACTGTAATAGCCATGTACAGCCTTTATGCCTTCAATATACCACAGCATCCATGGACATTGAAGCGTGCCCTCTCCGTCGGTCGCGCCTTTACATTCTCTATCTCTGTTCTCAAGGCGAAGATTGGGCGCGTACGCGTTGCAATTGCAGGTACGGAAACGGTCATAAGCCACAGCAATGATACGCGGGGCTGCCATCAAGCTGAGTGCCGCTTCGCGCGCGAGTCGTCTCTTCATCCGCTCCTCGATGTCACTGACAGCTCACTCGCTCAGCCAGCAGGATCTATGCTACGAAACAAGTTTACCTCTTCCGCGTTCAACAGCGAGCACATCGAACGCAAGCCTACCCCCAGCCAGACCATCGTGAGTGCCTCTAGCTCCGTCGTGTGAGCGCTTAGTAACAGCAGTGTGTGTTGGCAGGTGCACCGATGGGAGGTCACCTACACCTGCAACCCTGGGGACGAAACTCAGCCCCCATCTCTTCCTGTTGTTGTGTGAGTAGCTCCTTGTCCAAGGGGACTGCGAATTTAAATTTCATGCGTAGATACTCTCGCCAGGGGGGCTCGGATGCCGATTACCCCCGTCCCGCTTTGCACATTGCGGTAGAAAGCGCAGATGTGCAAGTAAAGCGCGAGCCAGAAGTTGGCGCCACGATCCTTGGGAAACGGGCCCGCTCTCCTTCACCTACCGTCGCGTTGCGCTCCACACAGGCAAATGCTGTTTCTGGGACGAGCCGCGTGGCGAGCTACGCAGCCGCCCCTCATTCCCCAGGCAACGACTCCGTTCTCAGCCGCCAGGCTGGCCCCCGTAAGTTGCAGGGAAAGTCATCCAAACGTGCACACAATGCCGACCGTCGACGCCCCGCATCCCCTCGCCGCCGCTCGGATGAAACCAGGATTACTAGTAAACGCGCCGAAGATATGTACGTTTACTGCCTGGCTGTGTACCACGTACTACCGTTGTGACTGACGCCGCGGCTAGGGCGTCTTGGAAACTCAAACTCCGTACGCGCAAGATCCGTGGATGCGACGAGTCCACAGAGTGGTCCAAGTCCCGTAGCGAGCACTCAATCCGGGCGGTACCAGACGCCCTCTTGCGACACGAGCGAGGCCAGGACACGCCGCTCTCACTGGGGCATCTGCACTTGCACATACACAAACGCGGTGTACAGACGTGAATGCTGGTGTCGGGCGCTGGTGTCGGGCACCGCCACCGTGCGTCGCGAACGCGACTCTGGGTGGGGGTCTGCGGGCAATGCCCCCAAAGGAGTGCGAAGCACGAACCCCGAGCCGTTGCGCATACGAAAATGGGTACCCGCAACAATTGGCACGAAGCATCCATGCCTTGCGGGATATGTGTTGCACTTCTTGGATAGCGGCGAGCCGGGATTCGTCCTGGAAGCGTCGGCACGCACCTACGCGGCGGGGCGGAAGGAGCGGAAGAGGCGGAAGAGCATCGCGTAGACGGCGTGGACCGCATGTTTGTCATGGTCCGACTCGCGCGCGACTGCGGGCGGAATGCCCCCCTTCCGCACTCAGGCCGCTTTATGTTCCTTCGCAGCGGTGTAGTTGTGTTTCTACAAACAATTGACATTCACTATCGACGAGACGTTCCCTCACACACCTGATTCATACCACATGCTCCACGGCACAATCTACAACGAGCGCGGCACACCAGGGCACACCTGGACTGGTACATGAATACGTTAAGGCTGATCAAGCATGTCAAATGGCGATTACCTGAGGTTAGCTATTGTTCGGTGGCCCGCCACTGCTTTCCTCACGACTGTCCGGGTTCCTCAAGGGTAAGTGTGGTGTGTACCGGGACCTACTTGTCTAATTTAGCAATGAGCGTATTGTACACTCGGAGGTGGGCGTCCACCCGTCCCGGGCCCGCGTCCGCCGCGCGGTTCAGACGCGGCTCCGGCGTCCGCCCTGGCCCCTCTCGCCTCACACTGTTGTGTATCGTTCAACGTACGTCCCGAGAGCCCCTCACACTCGCCCGTATACCCGCCTTATAGACTACTTCGATCAGCACGGGGACTCCAGCGAGCATGAACAAAAGGCACAGTGTGCATGCTCGGCGGCCTCCGTCCCGTGCGCCGTCCTCCTGCCGCCGTCCCCGAGGTGTTACGCCGCAGTACCGCGCGGCGCAGTGGATGTTGACCATACCACGTTGGGGGGACAATAAGCCACATTATGGGCATATATAAGCTTCGCACCCCGCGAGCTTCTTTTCCCCGCCCCCTTCCGTTATCGGACTCACCGTACGCGTGCGTCGATCATCCCGCCTCCCCCATTGTCGCATACCCTTTCCGTCATGCAGAGCAGCACGTCGCCTTCGCCTGCCGCTGCGCCCACCGTTGATACTCGCACCACGAGCCTGCCATCTGTTGGGGCTAACGTCACACCAGACTCAGGCTTCCAGACGTCCGTCATCGTGCACACTCGGGTGAGTGCAGATTTACTCTAGATACAAGCGCTGACCGAGTAGAACGCTTCGGGTATCGTTGTTGTCGACGATGCCCGTTATAGACGACCAAAGTCGAGGTCAACGTAACCCCGCAGGACGCAGCAAGTACGGCCGAGAGCCCGGCTGAGGGGGTCACTATGTGAGTATTAGCACTCGTATCGGAACTTTTGTGATACTCACCTTCGCCCGAGTAGTGATGTAAACGGAGGAGTCGCCCGGATTTCCTTGCATCCAAGGATCAAAGGCGCCGATACCTCTCCTCTGAACCAAGCTGCAGGGAGCTCTAGCCCCAATGTTGATATTCCATACCCTATGTGGGAAGCCGCCGCGTCCCCTGCAGGCAGTGGGGTGAGCTACAGAACCGCCCCAGCTTCACCGGTGGGCATCAGCAACAATAGGAGTCCTTACCGTACGGCGCCGGGGTCGCCCGCAGGCAGTACGGCCGGCCGCATTCGCCGGCGTGATTCATCATCCCCTTTCAATCGTGCATGTCCGGGCAGAGCCAGGTCATCCGGGAGCATTGACGAATTGTATGCGTGCCTCTCCTGTCGTATATCTTCCTGTACTGACTGTGGCGGCAGCACCTCATGGAGTCTTGTCTTGCGACGACGCAAAGTCAACGGCCTCAGCATGCACACGGAGTGGTACGAGTCGTGCGGCTCGCACGAAGTCACAGGGCCCCCTCTGCCTTTGCTGAAGCTCGCGCGGGACCCTTACGAGCGGCCCTTCCCGGTTGGACGTCTCTATGTGCACATCCTGCACCAGCCGGGTCGCCGCAAGGCCGTCCGCCGCACGCAAGTGTGGATGTGGAAGAAGATCGCAGTACGGGGCTCTCATGCAGTCGGAACACAGGGCGCGGAGGGCACGGGCAAACGTACCGTAGAGAAGTTTGTCCCTATCTTTGAGGAGCACAAGCACCCGGTGCAGAAGGACTTGCAGCTGCATTTCGCGGAGAATGGGCGGCCCAGGTGGATTCGGGAGTCGACGGCACGGAGCTATGCATCCAAGAAGACAAATGGCATAGATGCCCGTGTGGAGCGGATCCAGAACCGAGGCCAGTAGTCGCATCCAAGCCCTGTAATAGTAACGCGGTCAGATAACCTGGCTTTATCGGACACCTCGCACTCACCCCGAATGCCCTTCATCCCTTCCGACTATTTAATGCCACTTCTCGACCTCGCATGGCCCTAAGGGTTGTCCGGTCGCTGTATTACTATCAGTATGTGCTTCCACAATGTATCTTGCCAATAACATGGTGCTGACCAGGGTGTACTTTCAGCTAATTTAATTTTCAAGTCCCTGTCGTTATTACACCAACCCTCATTCAGTCCCTTCTTACCTGTCGGTATACGTCCTTGGAACCGCCCATTTGTGGATATCCTACTCGCCTCCTTCTGTCCGACACATTGATCCCTGGCGGAAATCCCCGTGTAGAATAGGTACCGGCTTGCCCTCGTAAAATAGTGACTTGCGAACGTTACGACCCAATTATGACCTTATGACCCATGTATTTCGACTGAGTGCATTCTTGATTGACTCCGGCGGCGAGAACAAATTGACAGGCCTGCTGAGAACGTCCGTGACGGTGTGTATCACCGAGACTAACAGTATGATGTTGCTGAATTGTTGCCGCCGTATGGGTTCATACGAACTCTGTCAGGCTCCGCGCCGAAAGCAGCGCTTCAGCCCCCCGTCCACACAGGGTAGCCATGTCGGGCCTGGAGGCGAGTCCGAGGCAGCCAAGCGGACGCCCTCGAAATGGCGCACTATTGAAGAGATTATTCGCTGTTAAAGAAATAGCGTGGCTTTATCATTCCATGATCTAAAAAAGACATCATGCAAACGCAGCCTCCTCAGCACTCGCCAGCTCGCTGAAACCATAGTCCTCGCCCTTCACGAAGGCACGCGTGCACTGTGCCATTGTGACCGAACTGTGCATAATATCAGCGTTCATGTCCACATCACATTGAGATAGGGAGAGGGAAGTACTCACGCTCGTGAGATGGGGTCCGTCTGGTAGAAGTTGTCGATGGGCTTCTTCAGGGGCGCGCCGGAGACCTTCGCGCCGGCGGTGCCTGCGGCGAGGGTCTTGAGGCCGGCGAGGGCAACGTCCGTGGACGTCGGCTCGAGGGTGTCGTAGCGGAGGAGCGTGGGGGAGATCTCCCACATGCGATCCCGCAAGCTCAGGATGTCGTCGTACGGTAGCGGCGACCCGGTCACCTCAGACAGAGCACTGTGGCAATCGTTAAGGCGCCGCTTTTCGCAAATCGAAGACGTAGGAAATGCACGTACCGGATAATCTTCCAGTCCTCACGCGACGCACCCGGAGGGGGGACAGCAGCCCGGCCAACTTGCGCACGGCCCTCGGTGTTCACCCACGTGGTGGCCTTCTCAGTGTAGGCGGAGCCGGGAAGGACGACGTCGGCGAGCTGAGCACCAAGGTCACCGTGGTGGCCCTGGTAGACAACGAAGGCATCCTGGGGGATGTCCTTCGGGTTGACCTCGTCGGCGTTGAGCAGGTAGACGAACTTGGGCTTGGCTGTTGATGCCTTCTTCGAGGGGACAAAGCCGATATCATATGCAGCCGCACGGGAGGCAACCTACACAAAACAGTCAGTGCATGCATACCGCTGTAGAACACGCAAGACGCTTACCCGCTGGAGGACGCTGTAACCGTTCCACTCGGGGGTAACGAGCTTCTCCTTGTTCGCGTCGACGTACTTCGCCAGCGCGTTGTAGATGGCAGCACCATCCGCATGCTCCACCAACGAGCTGCCGACGATGATCAAGGGGCGCTTCGCCGCCTTGAACTTCTTCGCAAACTCGCCCTTGCCCGCGACAAAGTCCGCAACCGCCTTCGCGTCCGCGCCGAGGTAGTCGTACCCGTAAGTCGTGTCCACCCGCTCGCCGATCAGCCCGACCTCGAGCGTGGTGTGCAGCCAGCTCTTGCGAATACGCGAGTTGAGGACCGCCGCCTCATGCCGGGGGTTGGTGCCGACGAGAAGGATGGCGTCGGCCTGCTCAACGCCGGGGATAGTGGCGTTGAAGAGGTAGTTTGACCGCACGTCCACTGCGTGGACGGGTGCAGCGTGGCCGCCGACGTGATCGAGGGCGGTGTTGTCGGAACCCAGACGGTTGACGAAGTCCTTGAGGGCAACAAGCGACTCGGTGTCGGCGAGGTGGCCGGCAATGGCCTTGATTTCATCGCCCTTGGCACCAGAGCGAGCGAGACCGTCGGCAACGGCGGAAATCGCGTCTTCCCATGACACGGTCACGAAGCGGTCGCCCTGCTTGACAAGGGGCACGGTAAGACGTTGGAAGCGGAGACCGTCGTGCGCGTAGCGGGTCTTGTCGCTAATCCACTCCTCGTTGACGTCGTCGTTCGGGCGGGGTTGGACGCGCATGACAACCACGCCGCGAGAGTCGACGCGGATATTTGAGCCAACGGCATCGAGAACGTCGATAGAGTCGGTGTGCTTGAGTTCCCATGAACGGGCATGGAACGCGTAAGGCTTGCTTGTGAGCGCTCCGACAGGGCAAAGGTCGACGATGTTCCCAGAGAGCTCGGAGTTCATCGTCTTCGCAACGTACGTGCCAATCTGCATGTCGTTACCACGTCCAGTCGTACCGAGCTCCTCCACACCGGCAACTTCGTTGGCGAACCGCACGCACCGTGTGCACTGAATGCAACGGTTCATAGAGGTCTTGACGAGAGGGCCCATGTCCTTGTCCTCGACGGCGCGCTTCCCCGCAATCTCGTGGAACCGTGTTCGGTCGGCACCGTAACGCATGGACTGGTCCTGGAGATCACACTCGCCACCCTGATCACAGATGGGGCAGTCGAGTGGATGGTTGGATAGCAAGAATTCCATGACACCCTCGCTATAAACGCATAAATGTGGGTCCTATCTCAGAATACGAGGAATACTCACCGAGCTTCATGGACCAAAGGAGTGTTCGTCCATACCTTAGCGCCAGGCATGGCAGGCATGGCACTATGCAGAGTTCAGGCAGGACAGAAGCTACACGGGCACTATGCTCACCAAGAGGCGACAGGTTTTGGGGATCGCTCAACCTCAACCAAACACATACTATCGACGAAGGTCAGCCCCGAATAACGAGACAGACGTTTTTGGCATTAGGTACTCACCGGCAGTTACCAGCGATAGCTAGTCGGTCATGGTAACAAAATCTGCACAGGTGTCAATTGTGGGGCACAGCGCGCGGTGCAGGTCAGGCCGACCTTGGTATTGTTGCACCCGCAGCCTCGCAAGCCTGGATGAGTGCAGAGCCTACAGCAGCCACGTTAGCAGAACGCCCACCAACCCGAGGAACAGCATTGGACGCGTACCTTGGGGGACCGTCACTTCCTTTCCATCGACAGTAAGAGTGATGTCTGCCCTCTTCGCCGGCGTCGAAGAGAACGTCCTACGACCTGGAAAAATTGGCAGAGCCCAGGTGAGCAATCACGAACCAGCTTGGGGAGGACGCAGCGCACTTGGGCGAGTCGACGCGGAGGGGGCGACCTTGGCGAGCACGCCCGCCGCCGAGGGCTTGGAGGCCGACGAAACGAGCCGCAGCATGGCTTGCGCCGGGAGAGGACTAGAGGGGTATGGCGGTAGAGAGTAGGAACGTCGGCGATGTGCGCAACGACGAGGAGAGGGTGAAAGACGCCGTGCTCGTCGCCCAACGCGATGACCAAACTCCGGATTTGGCCGAATGGCAACCGCGCGTCGTTGATTGGCTGGAATTTACCCGCGCCGCCATTGGCTTATCCCCGCTGGGCCGCGGCCCGTCTGTGCTCGGCTCTTGCGGGGCAAAGGCCACGAAACATATAAACATGTGTAGTCAAGTCAATCCACGACTAATATTATTGAAGAACGGTGAATAGCAATTATCGACGTATGATACATTGCTACTGATACAACAACATGTCCGCATTACCAGGCCGCGAGAGAGCAGAGCACAAGCAAGAAAACCAGAGAAAAATAACTTCACGGCACATACACCACCATCAGGACGTTCACCACCAGCTTCTCAATCTCCCCAAGTGCCGACACGAAGGGCACGCGCTCCTTCGAGACGATCCCGGGGAATATCACAATGTCGGACACGAGGACAATGTCGGTGTCGTTGATCGGCACCGCGCCGCTCTTGACTACACGATGCCGCAGGTCGTCCGCCTCGTCTTCGCCAGGTTCTGACGCCGAGCTGAAGGGCCCACGGATTGGGGGCAAGCGTGCACCGCTGAGGACGGACAGTGGTTGGCGAGCGACGGACGCCGTGGGGCTCTCGGCCGCCTCGTTGACAAATTCGACAGTCTGATCCACGGCCCAGACGTATCCACCGGCAGTCCAGCGGAGCTCTGGCGCGAGCTTGTAGAGCTTCAGCGCGTGGTAGAGGATCGAATCACCGCCCTTGAGCTGCAAGGAGACGTAAGTGGTCTAGAACCGGGGACGAAGAAGCAGCAACGGGAGACGTACATTGGGCACAAGCGACTCCGCCAACACCTCCCCGGGGTTCACCCCATACTCCCCCGTCAGGTAGAACGCGATGCGCCTGCCGCGCGACATGTTCAGCACCGGGGAGAGCAGGTCGAGGAACTGATCGCTCGGGTTGATAAGCGGGTCCGGCTGGATGCCAGCGGGCCCGAACGACTTGACCTGAACGGCGTACGCGATCGTCATGCGACACCCGCTCCGCACAGGCTGGATCTCGTAGTCGCTCTCGGACAGGAACGCCGCCCACTCGAGGTCGTTGCCCTTCCCGCCCCGTCCGTAAAATTTCTCCTCCATCCCGTCATGGCTCCGCACCACGAGGGCGCCTCCGCGGAACTTCACTGGAAGCGTCACGAGCACTGTGGCTACCCGATTATCGAGCGGCCGCGACTGCGCCGTAATTCCGTTCCCCTTCGGCCAGATCTCGAGCTTATCCCGGACCGCCGTCAGGTAGTGCCCGACTGGGAGCGCCGGGAAGAGGGTATTCCGCACCGCCTCAAGGATTGGGTGGTTCGCGAGCTCGAGTGTCGCGGTCAAGGGGAGGCTGGGCGGGTAGAACAGGGTTTCGTTTTCGGCGTAGCCACTCGCCGATGGATGGGGCATGCATGATGCGATGAGTACGTCGAGCGCAGGGGGCATATCGACATCGACATCGATGGGAAAATCGAGCGAATGGCTGATACCGCTCTGATCAGCCACATCCCACAGTCAGAATCGTGCATCGCTGACCAAGGGAGCTAGCACAACGCACCTGAGACCTGAAGAACAACGTGAGGTTGGTCGGATCCATGGGGACCCGTCCTGCGACCGCGAAGGGCCGCCCTTTTGCGGTGACCAGCGCCGATAGCGCTGCACGGTACGCCGCCTGAGTGTCGTACTCTGGGTCGGAACCGCGTCGCCGAGGCTTGTTTGGGGAGAAGGGGGCTTTGCCAGACATGGTGTGCTCGACTTGGAATTCGGATACGCTCTGGGTGCGGGGTACTGGGAGATCAGGGTAGCGACTAGGGCCGGGTGAAGACATATTTGAGATAGTCGAGAGAGGCATCATCGGTGCTTAGACACAGGCAATGGTCGTCGCAGAATGAAGAGGGGGACAAAGAGGCGCAAGGGCCAAGAGGCTGCGGGTTGCAAGGGATAATAGCCTGGTGCAAAGCGTAGGTAGCGCGGCTGGGCCCGTGGTATCAAGGCGTCTGCCCGCGGCCGTGCGGGTCTTATGACGACAGCCTGCAGAACATAAAGCGTGCGCGATCACATCTTCTTCCCGCACACGCACTTGCAACGTGTTTTCCCAGATGGCACATCGCCCCCCGGCCCATTCACTGCTGGCCTGTGGCTCGGCGGACGCGATCGCGAGATAGCAGATGCGCGCGCCCTCTGGGAGGCTGCGATTCAATCGCCTGGACCCTGATACCCCGGGCGCAGCAGGCGCACGCCCTGGGAGACCCTTCCCTAGCGTTCCTGTGTTCCTAGCGGGTAGTCAGCGTGCTGTGTGCGTACGTCCACATAACGAGAGCATACCGTCTGCCGTCGTGCGGCGGGCGCAAATCAATCCGGACATGTCTTCGCAGCTTCGCGTGGTCCAGAGCATCTGGCTACGGCGCCGTGGCCAGTCTGCGGAGGCAGCGCTCCACGCTTGGGCCACCCAGGGAAGGGCCACAACAGGCTTTCGCGCGAAGGCCACGCGGCACAGGCGTGTTTGCATAGAAGCTGGCTGACCGACGTGATTCTCATGTCGTCCAGGCTGGTTCTTGCTCCGGAGAAAGTCCTTTGGGTGTCCCATCTTCCGGGAGAAGTTTGAAGATATCCAGATATCCCGTCGGAGCTGCCAGATCATAGGGATAGCGGTGAGTGTGTTATTTGGCACATTGGTGTTCCGAGGACCGACAGCGCCACATATGCGCTAGGATGGCCCTGAGAGACAGTCCACCAGCACGCAGAACAATGAGATGGCAAGGCTTTCATGCGGCATGGTGGTGGCAAGTAGAGGTGTGGCAAATCCGTGAGCGCCGAAGCTCCACGATTGTTCTACATTTTTGGGTGATCTACGAACTTTCGAAAGGTCGAGGAGTGCGTTCAGATCTCAGGGTCGCCGTTGGCCCCGCAGCCCACACAACTCCCGCTATCACGAGGCATGCGATTACCCAGGACTCTACGATTATTTACGGCGGCGGAGCGCGCGGACAGCTGGTAGTACTACATCCTATGCTAATTCTATGTGAAACGTCCCGCAGACCCCAGGAGCAATGCCGAACCCGCCAGCTGACCAATACTTGCGTCAGTGGTCGGGGGCGGAGATGACCACGAAAAGGACGGATGCCATGAAGGCGCCGTGAAGAGTGGAGAGAAAAGCTTAGGGGGTGAGCGTATAGCTCATCGCGTCCCGGTCATCCGCCCACAGGCGCGCGTACTCGAGACACAGTCGGTAAACGTATGCTGCGGGGAGTAAGCGTGGTGGTCAGCGGAGTGTTCATATGAACAACGCGAGGCGGCAGGGAAGGGGGGGCAAGCGACACGCCAAAGTAAGGTACGCACCTTCCATATCGACCCGTCGTACGATCGTGCGCTTCCACTGCTTGCCCGCGCGCGCGATCCGACGCAGCCTCCGATCGCCATCGACGGTCCTGCGCTGCTCTGGGGGTATCGATAGCGCCGTCGCGTTCGCGGCGCGGAGGGTGGACTCTGTCGCGCCGGAGAAGAACGCGTGCACGTTGTAGATCTCGGAGTACGTTTGTGAGATGGGGATGTAGTGCAACCTTTGGGGACGTGTCAGGTACGGTCACGAGAAAGCGGAGACGGTACGGAACAAGACGCACCACGGCTGTATCCAGTCCGAGAAGAACTCGCGGTAGACAGTGGACTTCATGACAGCACTGTCTGACTCCATGAACGAGAAGAATCGGCCCGAGTAGCCCATTCCATCGAGGTCCACAATGTATTTGTGCTTCCAGTGGTCGCCGAGGTTGACACCCCCGTCGTCGACGCGGTGCTGCTGCACAAACGTGTCGTGGCCGCCTGGGAAGTTCTCCGCTCCGACGACCTTGACGAATGCCACGTCCATGACCTCATCGTTCAGTGCCGCAGCGGGAACATCGGCATAGATATAGTTCGTCGACCCGGGCGGATCGGCGAAGACGACCGTACGGTTAGCCGAGGACCGGTCGCTTGCGAGACGCACGAATCTGAGGCGGAAGCGAGCTCGCACGAGGCCACCCCGAGAGCTACGAACACGACGCACCTATGACGCTGATACTGTGCAGCGAATCCAGGAGGCGAGCTGCCGCCACCCGTTGAGGCACCCCGCCAGAATATCTTATCGCTCTTCTCGTCCCAGGGCGTCTCCATGTCATCCACGGGCTTGAGCTGCAAGTTCACGGAGTCCCACCCGTAGGTATACCGCCGTGTCTGCGCGTAGTAGTAATGGCTCGGGATCCGGATGTCCATGTATCCGGACGCTTTCGCGGGCGAGAACATTGGGAAGATTGCGGGGATGGTCCGCCAGTCGGAGAAGAAGTGGCCTTGGTTGTAGTGCGCCCACGGGTTCGTGCAGAAAGAGTAGTTGCCGGCGGTACTGCGGGCGAACACGAATTCCTCGCTCCGTGCGGAGAGCTGGCTTGTTTTGTGTGTCGATGAGGCGCGGAATGAGCTAAATAGGCGGCGGGCGGCGGTGCCAGGCTCGCATGTCCGCCGGAACGCCTCCCAGACGTTTCCCTCTCCGTGCCAGTCAGGGTGGTGGATACCACTGAGCTCATTACGGACCGCGTCTAGAGGCGGGAAGATGGTCAGCGCACGCTCTGGGGCACTCCGTCAGGCTGTATCCAAAGGGACGCGATGTGGTCCACACGCTGGGCTTCCTGCTAACACGCGTTGCACTTGTTACCGTAGCAGTGCCGCCGTTTTCTCAAGATTTCTTGAGCCGTTATGTAGCGTGGTAATCACCGAGAATGACGCGACAGCCGCTTGCGCACCTTATATCCGCAAAGGGTGTCCGTTGATTAAACACGAAACAGTGCGTACTCACCGAGGTTGGACTGCATTGTCAGGTTAGAGCGTACTCTGCTCTCCCATGGTACGAGGATTCGCCCTTCAGCCATCCCGTTGACCGGAAACTCGAGATCCGGCAACTGACATCTTGTTAACAAGACTTCGAGAAGGTACGCTGCGGTCATCACGTACCTCGCCCTGGAACTTCTCCACCATGGACAGCAGACCTTTCGCGCGTGCACTCACGTCTCCGGTTTCGTAGCCATCCAGAAGGTTCACTGCGGTCGCGTTCCCCGATTTGACGCGTACAACATCGACAAACGGTAGGTGGCCCGCCTGCGATAGCTCAGCAGAATATATACGCTAACATTGCGTAGTCACTCACCAAGCCTGCGCGCCATCGCATCTGCTCTCCAGGAAGTTCCCAAAAGGGCGCGAGGTCTTCGTCGATGTTGTCGTACTCGTCAATCATGAGCACACCGTTCTCCTGCGCGAATGCCCACCAGCGGTCGAACCCGCGAGGAGGTTTCCGGTGGTACCGCCGCTCGTACTCCTTCACCGCGTCCTCAAGCGTCCTGCTCTGTCTTGATAAGACGTCTCTGAACTTCGTCTCCGCCTCCGCCATGAGCTTGGGTATCGGGTGCTCCTTGATTGTTGGCCTCGCGCTTCCTCTGCTGAAAGGCAAGTAGCGGGAGGTAGACACGACCAGGGAGTTATCGGGAAAGTTGTCTGTCTGCTGCCTACGCGCCGCCCATAGACCCCCTTGCATGAAAGCAATGATAACAGCCGTGAGGAAGAGGAGGCCCTTCTTCTGGCCAGAGAGGCCTTCGTACATGATGGCAGGCCGGGCTCTTCGCGTGGTCGTGAGTGTTGATTCCCAGTTTTGGACCTCGACGCCGGGTCGACAGCACGAGTCGTGGGGTTAATGAGCGGACTGGTTGGGAGGGAGGAAGAGGGGAAACAAGCAGTTCAGGAACAACCTGTTCGCTGTCCCGCCCGACCGCTGCTTTCCGCCACGCTGGACTAATTAATTACTACATTGGGCGCATACTGGGCGCCTGTATTTGCTTATGTCAGGCAGCGGGGCGCCTACCGGCCGGATGAGCTCAGACTGCGGCGGTACGCCCATGAGTTAAGACCACCTCCTCATCTCTGTTCTTTACCACCATGAGTTCCCCGATATACCCTCATAGCCCTCATAATACTGCTGGTGCAGGCCCCAGCCATCCAAATACTGCTTCATCTTCACGCGCATACTATCGACCAGCTACTATTGCCGAACTTGCCGCCAAGGCCCAGGAGAACCTCTGGAATGGAAACCTAGGCCTCAAACACTGGTTACGCACGGCTGAGAAGGCTCGGAGAACAGCTGAATCTCTAATACAGGCCCACGACTATGAAGCCGCATTCGTGGAGTACGCGAAAGCCGCTACGATCGTCCTCGAGAAACTCCCTACCCACAGAGAGTATCAGACGCTGCTGAGTGCCGATCAGCGAAGTAACCTTGGAATGGTCAGTCGTCCGTTACTTTAATGGCATCGCTGGGATTTGGGGAAGCTCTGGTCAGTGTAGCCTGGCAATGTGGCAGACGACCCATCGCGTAGGCGACACAGCACCGGCTTCTCGTACCATCCCGATCGTTAACCTTTATTGAGGCACGGCCGGACATATCGTCGATGTGGCGGCTGTGCCCCATGCATATAATCCGACGGCATTTGGATGAGTTTGAAGCCTGGATACCTCAGTTGCCCCCCGGGGGTTGCAGAAGACTTGATCCGAAGCTTGTTGCCTTCGACCTCATCCGGTAGGCGCATCGACTACTTCAACACATCTGCACCAGCGATACATCTCGGCTTGTGGTCGCGCACAGGAGTGTGGTATATGCACGTTAGTCCATACCTTGGCTCTCTAGCAAACCGGGTGCCATATATCCCGAGCCAATGGAATGATCGAAGGCCAAGCAGACAGGCGGATGAGGTGGGCAGAACTGTGTTAGATGTGACAGACATGGGTTCCTCGCCGCTCTTTAGTGCGAAGAGTGACACGTTGCCAGTTGGACGTGGCGGAATCGGCGACGGTTATACAGTCGCGTACGCACGCCGGGATCGCTAACGTCACCACTCAAGGTGGGGGTAGGTGGCTGCGCTCGCGAGACGGTAGAGCTTGGCTTCTTCTAGGGTAAATGTGGAACTCACGTAGCGAGATCGCCCCTGATTCCTTCCATTGTGGGAGTTAACGGTCTAGGCAGAAGCTGCGCAAAATCGGTACAAGTATATGGCGCGTGTAAGACAGTCTAAAGATTCTGGGTATACTCGTTACGCTGGGCCTACAGTTTCCATGTTTCGGACTCGACTGGTTTCCAGGTGTCGTTTCTTCGTGACTTCCGCTGCGTGTTTGCGCATCGTTACTGACACCATCATCCATACAGAATGGCCAAGACATACTCGATAGCTTGAGCCAGCTGAAGCCCATACTCGTCGAGCGCTATGATCAATGGCAAGCGAGCCAGCGAAACACGCCAGGATCAAGCCGGGCTTCATCGGCAGATCCGGGGCTCAGCCGCGAGGAGGAACGCGCGCGAGAGGCACGGGAGGCAGCGAGGAGAGAGGAGGTCTGGAAGCAGGAGGAATATGTCCGCAGACAAGCGGAGGAGCGAGAGCGACAGGCGCGCGCCGAGCTTGCCTGGCAACAGTCCGGGGAGGCCAGAAGGGAGGACGTGGGTGCGAGACGTGCGGCAGAAGCGAGGGCGTTAGCAGAAACCGAGCGGATCTCGATGGGGGAAAGGCAGCGGCGAGAGGACGATCAGAGGCGTTCACAGGCGGATGAAAGCAGACGAGAGGAGGACCGCTCAAAGCGGAGGGTAGCAGACGAACGACGGGCACAGGAGCAAGATGGCATCGTGCGTCGACAACAGGAGGCGGAGGCGGCGGCGAGAGCAGCACGACGGGACATTGCAAGGCTCACACCATCACCCGCAGGAGGCTCATCGTATCGTCCGACGAACGCAGATGCGGCCTCGAACAATGCGCCGCAGCCACTGTATGCTCCACAACCGTCGCGGCCTCCGCCTCCCTCGCAGCAGTCGTCGTTCGGCGATCCATACGGCACGGGCAGCACTGTACCTGTCATGCCGCTCGAGAGCCCGAACAAGTACGACGACGACTCTTCCACGGATGCTGAGGGTGTCGAGCGGAAACCGTCCTCTCGGTCGCAGCGGAACGATCAAACTCCGAAGGGCAGACCGATTGTCCCAGGGTAGGTTTGTCTATCGTTATTGTGCGTCAGATACTTAACGGCTGCTGCAGGGCCACGCCAGAATCGCTCTTGACCACGACTTCTCCGCCACCACCAGAGATGGGCAGCATCAGATATCCCTCCCTCATGTCGCAGCACCAGCTGAAGCAAGGCTACGCGCCGTCGCTGCAGTCGATGTTTGCTAATACGCATATATCCAAGACCCCTCAGGCTGATGCCTCGCTCCTCCTGTTTGAGACAAAGCAGCAAGCAGCAGCCAACGGCTTCTACTCGAACCTCCTCTCCCACCAACCAGAGCCTGCACCGGTCATTCCCCCTTATCCACCACACATGCCCGTACCAGACGTCCGTCGGGTCCCCACCACATACGCGCACCAGCACACGCAGTCACACGGCGGCATGCGTGGGCCCTCCCCCAACGGCTCGCGCGCATCGCCCTTCCCCGCCCCTTCCCCCACACGAGACGTTGGCCACCGCTCGACCATGTCTACGACGAGCACTGCGGGACGGATCGTGCCCGGGAGCGCACGCGACACGCTCGTGCAGGAGCTGCGCACGATCAAGCTGCCGCGCGAGTGCCTGCCACGGTTCCTGTCGATCGCGCGCTTGAACACGTTGCAAAACCGCGAGACGTGCGGGCTGCTGCTCGGGAAGGACCGGGGTACCAAGTATGTCGTAACGACGCTGCTGATCCCGAAGCAGCACTCAACGAGCGATACGTGCATGATGGACGAGGAGGAGCTCGTGCTGCAGTTCACGGAAGAGCGGCATTTGATCACGCTCGGATGGGTGCGTCCAGTACGCGTTTTGGGGTGCAGGACGTACTAACGACTGCTGCGTCTGCAGATACACACGCATCCTACGCAGTCATGTAAGTGCTTCATCGCAGATCCCGTACGGGACGATCCTCATACGAAGTTTCATAGGCTTCATGTCGTCGGTCGATCTGCACACCCATTCCGGCTTCCAGCGGATGCTCCCTGAATCCTTCGCGGTCGTCTGCGCGCCGTCCTCAACGCCACAGTGAGTGGCCCCTGTACCTCTTTGACGCCCATGTACTAACTTCTATCTATTGGCGCAGGTTTGGCATCTTCCGGCTCACAGACCCTGGCGGCCTCCAAACTATCCTCGAGTGCAACGCGAAGGAGGCATTCCATCCGCATCCAGAAGTGCCTATCTATACCGTGCGTGTCTCCCGCTTCATCCTACCACGATTGCGCCTGACCCTTTGTGATCTTGTAGGATTGCGACAACTGCCATGTACAGATGAAGGACATGCCCCTGGAGATCTGCGATCTGCGGTAGCGGCTTGTCATACTCGGAGAGGAGGAAAGTAGGATTTATTAATTGTCTTTGCCATCTGTGTCATCTAGTTGTAGGCCCTCGTGTATGTTACTCTTGTTATGTATCGAAACGTGATTCATCCTCAATAGTACACGTCCAGCATGTGCGCGCGCGTCCCATGCCGATGCATTCTCGCAAATTTCAGTGCAGGCTAGGACCCGTCAAGTCCAGACCTTTCCGCCAGTGAACTGTATAGTGCAATGGTGTAGCAAGCTGATATATACAAACAATTTCAATGTTCGCACATCGAAAACCCGAGTTCAAATACTGCTTCGTTATGCTGCATCATAAAGTCAGCCCTCTCCTCCATAAGATCTGCGCGATACTCCTCGGCCTCCTCCCGAGACATCATCCCCACGGTCGCATACTCCGCGATCATGTCGAAAAGCTCCACGGGCAAGCGTAGCAGCGCAGCAGCACGCTGCATCTCGTCCATCGCCCACTCCGCTTGCTGAGGCGGGACATCACTTGTCGAGAGGATCCGCGTGAGCGGGTCGACCAGGAAGAAGCACAGAATCTTCCTGTACCCGGGCTTCGTCGAGTCCGCGAGCTCAAAGCCGTCCACACGGTGCTGGTAGATGTTCGGAAACGCGACGCACTTGTCCTCTTGCGCGACGATGTGCCCGAGCTTCTGGTTTAGTGCATCACCCTGGCTGAAGCCGTACACGGTATGGTACCCGATGTTGTCGTTGTTCTCGTAGTCCATCGACATTCCACAGTCGTCGCCGCTGCCGACGACCGTACGGAATTCGAGCCGCGACTCGGTGATGTTCTCGCAGGCATAATAGTACAGGCCCGTCGCAACGATTTTTTCGTTCATCATGCCCTCAACGTGCCATGATCCACCGGGGTATTTCGGGGTTTCCGGTGTGAGGACTATGTTCGCGAGCTTCACGATGACTTGCACGGTGCGCCCGCCGAGCTTGAACTGGACACGTCCTTCGTCCCTGGGAGGAGAGAAGGGCTCCGGGTCGGGGACGTGTGGCCACCTCTCGTACTCCTCTGGTTCCCCTTCAGCAGCCTCGTCGCTGTCGGATGCATCCGGAACGTGGCTATACCAGTCGAATGGATCGGCAGTGATGGCCAGCGGGGGTTCTGGACTGAGCGTGTCTGAAAGCACCTTCTCGAAGAGAGGCACGAAGCGTGCAAGAATGGAACAAATGGCGGGATAGAGTGCGTGGTGGTGGATGGGGTGGAGGTTGTTGATGTAGGATAAGGCCTCGACGTTACCAGTCTCGGACACGGTAAAATCTGTGGGGAGCCATTGATGCAGTAGCGAGATAGCGTACGAATCATATTGACCTATGTACTTGGCGAGATCAGGCCGGTGCGTGGTGTACTCGTCCTCGCTGATGAGATGTACCGGATTTGCCCCAGTGGGAGCATCGGGGGTGTGGACATAGGAGCGACCGATGCACAGGCAGTAGAGCGAGGGGTGAGCGAGGTCCAAGACCTGATAGTCTGAGCCTGGGTGCCAATCCTTCTTGTCATCGGGAATATCCTCGAGGACAGCTGCGCCTGAGACGAAGGCGGCTTTGAGGTCCGCGGGTATGAGGCTCTTAGACTCGTAGACTTTCGGAACAGCCGCTGCCTAGGAATCACGAAAAGGTGAGCACGAGCATCAAACAATGCATAAGTGACAGGCTCACATAAATGTCTGTGGCGGGGTCGCGCTGATCAGCCTGGTGCTTGAGCTGGGCAAAGATGTAGTCCAGTTGCGCGTTCGTGATGGGTTCGCGCGGCCATTGCGTCTCTCCGTACTCGAAGTCGGAGCGCTTCACGCCGTTCCAGAGTCTGTCAACTGAGACGCGGTCCTGCTCGACCATCTCGGCGCGCCATTTCGCGACGAGCTCCGCGTCGTGGACCTTCTCCCACCAGTTTGGTTTCGCGCGGATTATCCCAGAGAAACGTCGCATGCGCAGCTCGACGAGCGTGATGGGGTCCCGGTCGTTGAAGACGAACGGCGAGGGGAACTCAGGCTCGGAAAGCGGGGCATCGTCCGTGTGCGCCGCGATCTCGCTTATCTGCACCATTGTCGGAGAGGCACTATGCAGGGAGAAGAAGTCAAGGTGTGAGATATGCGAGTTGCGTTGCTCACGATCCGACTTTTGTACGAGTGCCACGAAAGTATCGTCGTCCTGATAGAGCGCGGTTCACCATGATGGTGGTTCATACGTGTCTTGATCGGAACCTGATTTCTGCGCATTAGCCGCCTCACTGACGCCCGCCATAATAAATGCCCAGAATATTCCGCCAAGGCGGTGAGACCTGGAGATGCTTTGAATAAGTTATACGTCTTTTCCTGTTGAGAGGCTACCGCTCGTTGGCATCCGTACATTAGTATATCCATTACGCGCGTATACAAGAATACAGTCGTTCCAGTCGTAGCACAGCATTATAAGCAAGCAAACAAGCAAAAGAAAATCACACCTCTACGCAGACACTCACACCTTCTCGTCGTCCAACCTCTCCCGCGCCTCCTTTCTCCTCGCCTTATCCCCAAGCCGCAAGGCGCGCTTCTCCTGCCTGAGGCGTTCGCTCTCCGCGATGCCGAACCCGTTGCGGAAGATGGTGCGGACCTCTTCGAGGCTGAGACCCGCGGTCTCCGGGAAGCAGCACACGACGAAGAGCCAGCCGAGCAGACAGAGCCCGGCGTAGAAGCCAAACGCGCCGGCGGGTGTGATGCGGTCCATGAGTGAGAGGTACGTTGCACCGATGAGCAGGTTGCCCGCCCAATTCGTCGTCGTTGCGAGCGAGGTACCGATACCGCGTACTTCGAGACCGAAAAGCTCGCCTTGCTGCCAAGGTACGTTCCCAAGGCCAGTCGCGTACGATGCGACGTACACGATCATCGCGAGGAGCACAATTGCGGACCAAGTCGTTGAGTATTGCGTGCCATCGACGAGGTTCCCACCCGTCTTCTTCGTGAGGACTGCGCGCGAGGTGTTAACATAACGTCTTCCTTTTTGACATAAAGTGAGATGAATACACACAATGGAAGGCGACACTAGCAAGAACGAGGCCGACGATCATGCCGGGGGCAGACCAGAGCATGATCTTGCGGCGGCCAATGATGTCGATATACTTGAGCGCGAGGAGCGTGAAGATGAAGTTCGTGCCCGAGACGATGAGTCCAACGGCGGTCGGCTGGTCGAACCCAATTTCCTTGAACAGCGTAGCTAGAGCCCACGTTAGTTCCAGGGGCATTTAAGCTAGGGCTCTGGAGGGCTTACCGCTGTAGTACATGAGCTGCGACCTGCATGTTAGCGATGTGAATGAGCGGGTGTCATACGATATGACTTACGGTGTTGAATCCACAGAGTTGCTGGAAGGCTTGCATACCACAACCGACGACTGAAAACCATATGCGTACTTAGCCCCGGATGCGTGGGACTCTGCGAAGACACAACTTACTGAGCGCCCTCCGGTTAATGGGGTCGGTGAGAATAAGCCGTATGCGTTGCCAGAGCGTCGTTGTGTTCGTGATCTCGACGCTCAGCTTCACCGCTGCGGCCAGTGTCCGCACCTGAAAGATCACGTATCGTAAGCACCGGCTATATGCGCCTCTACAGACATATCCGGGAACGCACCTTGAGGTCAACTTGCTCCGGTGTAGCGAACGCATATATTTTCGTCATGGTCCCACGCGCCGCCTCCATGTTATCCCTGCGGATCATGATACGCGCTGTGTCCTTCCAAATCAGCCCCTGCACACAACCCACGCATCACACAAACTGGCGACTTACGCGATTCGGGGAGGAAGAACAGGAAGAACGCCTGCCCGGCCGCGGGCAGCGCTCCTAGGCCGACCATCCAGCGCCACCCGCCGTGCACGTTTGCGAATGCCGCGTCTATTCCGTAGGCAACAACTTGTCCGCCGGTGATCATGACGACGTTCACGACGACCATGCGGCCGCGCAGGCGGGTCGGGGAGAGCTCCTGGATGTACAGAGGCGCGACACATGCGGCGACGCCTACACCGATTCCGATGAGGAAACGGCAGCCAATCTGCCGCCCAGAGCCGTTTGAGCATGGGTTCCGCGAGTACGCGAGGACTCGGAGAGTGGGGAAGACGTACCATGGACCAGACGGTGTGGGAGACAGCTTGTCCGATCGCACCGCCAATGAAGATGATGTCCGCAATCCCCATTACAGGTCTCCGGCCGATGAAGTCACTCAGCATGCCCGCGGCGAGTCCTCCCAGGAGCGCACCGAGGGTAGTAGAGGAGGTGATGAGTTCCTGTGCGCATATAATGAGACCGTTGAAGATATACGACCATAGAAGACGCACCTTCTGGCCGGACGAGAGCTCCGCGGGTCCTAAATCCCCTCCGATAGTTACCAACGCCCCGGAGATCACACCGGTGTCGTAACCTGCACTCGATATTGAGTGATGCTGATTTTGGCGGGTTTCCCGAGTGTGCTTCCCACTCACCGAAGAGCAGACCCGAAATACTCGCGCATGCGACCAGCAGCCACACAAACCATGTCGTTCGCTCTTCGCCCTCGGCGACTACAAGGGCCTCGGAGATGACGCCGGAGGCCACCGCAGAAGAGATTCCCTCAATGTCTTCGTAACTGTAACTCAAAAGCCCATTAATACCTCCGAGGTGGGCCTCTTCTCGCACGGAACAGAGGAAGAACAAGACCACACTCACGCCTGGGCATCTCGTGCTTTCTCAGAGCCGTTCGATGCGCGATCCATGGCCAACAATCGTTCCGCCGCCGGGTGTGGAGATCGGGGGTCTGGGAGATTCGTGAGTGGACTGAGCAGGTGCGGGGTAGGCAGAACGTACGCGTGAGTGCAGTTGGACGTCGGGGTCGAGCAGCGAGAAAGCATCGGACGAATAAATAAGGGCGACGACCCCAGACGGACTCGCCCGCGTGAACGCTGATCAGAAGATGGGGAAAGGTTCTCCCCGGACGGCCGGCAGGAACCCTCCTCCTCTTTTCCTTCGTCCACTGCGACGGAATCGATTACCCGCTCGCGTGGCACCTGCTTTTCGCCACGACCTCGGCGACCGGTCTTCAAAATCTGCTGGAGTCTGCTCGTCGTCTGGCATGCCTTGGTCGACCTTTACTGCTCTGCATCTTGCGCGCTGAAAATCAAAGACGACGGATTCCGGACCGACTCAACTCTCTTTCGACTGCGAACCTGTCATGCTGTACGTTGCGATGGTCACAAGACCGGCCTTGGGTGGCATATGAGGGACTGCATGAACGTTCTGGTGTAGAAACGGGGGAGAAAAAGGACGCTGGGGTGGGAGACGGCTGTCCCGTGCTGATTGCGACGCAGCGGTGACGTCGACAAGGACGCTCGCCACGCTCTGTACGAGCCCGCACGGTGGCAACAACTCAGCCACATCCTATCGCCACTCTTGGCGATGGACGCCACGAAGGACGCCCGCAGCGGTCCCGTCTACGTGCTCTCGTTGCTGGAATCAAGATGACATCCGTTCAAGTCAGAATTGGGTCGTAGCGTTGGTAAGCACTGTACAAGCTTTGAAGTATACTTTACGCGAGGCCTCCATCAGGGAATGAGAGATACATGCTAGTAGGTGATGGTGAGGGTTTGAGTGCGGCCGAATACAATAGAACAGCTACATGGACCTGAAGAGAACCCGCTTCGAGATCATTGGCACGGCCTCAATTGGCATGATCATGAACTGTGCTTACGCTGATTTACAGTATGCAGGTCAAGCCTTCGAATGTATGAGGTCGAGGAGTTGGCTTTAAATAGTTGAATAGTGAGAGAAAAGATGCAGGGGAAATTTCGAGGTGAGTGCGAGAAGTTCCGTGCAGCCAGGTTATCTGACCAAGTACTATCGTCAGCGCGGGGAGTGGGCGACGCTACGACTACGCTCTTCTTTTTCTCTTGAGAGCATAGGCCTGCGCCGTTGCCCTCGGAACCCGCCCGGGCCATCCGCCTTTCGCCACAAACAGTTCCAAGTCCTTTCGCGTCGGATGCTCGTTCTACTCGTAGATGCGGATGAACTTCCGTACGATACGCTAACCAGTGCCCCGCGTCCCCCGTGCGCCATCTGGAGCGGTGCGTACGGTCAGTCTCTTTCACATCCATACCTGGGAACGGGATATCAGCGCTTACCAGCATCGCGGCGGCCTGACTTGTGCTGGATGTGCACATAAACGCATCCAACAGGGAAGGGTCTGTCGTCCGCATCGTACGCACACCTTAACAGAGACGCAGGAGGCCCTCCGACCAAACGCGTACCCTGTGGTTCGTACCACTCTGTATACAATCCGAGGCCATTTGCGCTTGGCGAAGGGAAGACATGTTAAGACACACACCCGAGCTTGGCCGGATACCTGGGAGCCAGAGCCCGGTCCCGCTGCCGCTGCAGAAGACTCCCGCTGTATAGTCCGTCAGCGGAGGTGACGCTTCCTTAGCGGTATCTTTCTGTGTGTGTTTGATGTTCACAGCGAACCCGCCGTTGTGGGTTCGGAGTTGGTCAACATGGTCTTGTACTAGACAGTCCGAAGGGATAACTTCGAGACGGTCATCGTGGGGGTCGGCTCCCGGGGTAGGCGAGAGGGCGGTCAGTGCCCGACGTGAGGCCGTTCATATCAAGTAGTCCGAATGAAGCTTCCTTAACGAAAGAAGGGGCTCTGCAGCCTTCGAGACTGGGAGACCGAACAGCGGCGCGATCGTCATTTGGCACTTCTATTATACTTGAAAACATTCGATCAGCCACCTTGCAGGATCCACTTTGACGTCGCTCCCAACACCCCTGTATACAGATAAGTATCCCTCGAAGATCGAGAATATATGACCGTAGTCGTCTACGTATATATACCCACCCACACTTCTACCAGGATAGTGGATGCATATCTTCTATATGCATTTAGCGCAGAGGAGTCGTTTGGCATTGGGAAAAGCCATAAGATTAACCTTCTGTTTTGAATATCTTTGCTCAGGTGTGCTTCTATTCTGACAGACATCTTGCTCGGAACCTTGTATATGATCGACAGCATAAGTGCACCGGGTTTCGAAGGGAAGCGCCTTGTTCGGATCCAATACATCGGTCTCTAGACTACCCGCGCATGCATAAATTGTCGCTCTCGAATGACTGGCTAGTTCTTTCCCCTCCCGCCCCCCGCTCCCAATCACCCTGATGCCATTCCAGCTCCGTTGCATACCAAGGCTCCCTCCTTTGTGACATGTCAGTTTTTCATCAGTACGCTCTTCCAAGAAGCATGTTGCAATATCGGCACACAACAACGCTTTCCAACTCCTGGCTCGTGGAACTTGATAGCTCGTCATGGCTGTGAATCGCTCTCGATCCATTAGATGCTAGTGCAGCAGTCATCTAACGCCTCACAAAACCTATTCGTTGGCCCTCTTCTCGTCTGCTTGCTTTCTGACTGGTGAGTACCATCTGTGGCTATCGTTCCTGATAGTTACTGATTGGGTGTGTGACGGGATGGATTGGTAGAATGTGACCATCGGTGCCGGCGTCGGCGCGTCGGGAATAGCGTGGGAATATGCTGATGGGACCTGATCGCGACAAGGGAGGGGGACAAGCGCCGGCCCGATGGCCTATTGTTTGAGCGTGGGAAACGGCGGGGGAGACAATGACGGGCGTCTCGGTGCGCTATTGTCTGTGCAGCAGACGAAGGTCGATTGTGCATGCAACAATTGACAAAAGCCATGGCCCACCTAGCATGTTCGCTCCCCCTTCTTCACTCCTCACTCTTTCCTTTCGTCTTCGACACTTGCATCCAAGATGCGTCGCCCGACGGACCTCGCCGTCGACACCGGCATGACGACTTCAACGACTAGCATGACCCCCAACGCATCTTCTCTCAACCTCCCCCCCACTCCTCGTTCCGCCACCACCCTTCACATTTCTCCGGTCGAGTCGACAACGTCTATCCCGGAATGCCCACAACCACAGCCGTCCCTCAGGCTCCTCTTCTCCCTCCTTACTCGTCGCGACTTCTTCGTCCTCATCCTCCCGGCCATCCTCACCTCCGTCTTCGCCGGCGGTGTCGCGCCTTTCATGACCTATGTCATCGGCCGCTCCTTTGACTCCTTTGCTGCTTTTCCCACTGGTCCGAACCCCTCCGACGACGCCAAGCACCAGCTTCTCCACGGTGTAGGCCTCGCAGCCATCGAGCTGGTTGGTCTTGCGGTGGCTGCTCTTGCCATCAGCAGCGTAACGTCAAGTCTCTGGATATGGACTGGTGAGCGGAATCTGGTTGCTGTTCGCAAGCGGATATACGCCGCAGTGACTCGCAAGGATATGGTCTGGTTCGACACCAAGATGGGTTCAGAGGAGTCTGTGCAGGCCGTCGAGGGAGACGGCCCGATCGGCGCTGGTGGCATGATGGCGAACTTTGCTCGGTGAGTAACATTTTCATACTTCTAGTCCTTGTTACTGACGCGTCGCAGGGAAACCGACGAGGTTCGCATGGCCTCCTCCCTCGCTGCAGGGATGGTCACCCAGTACACCACTACCTTCATCACGAGCCTCATCCTCGCGTTCGTCTGGTCTTGGTCCCTCACCCTGGTCATCCTCTCGGCCGTCCCGGTCCTCATGATCATTCAGGCGCTCTCTCAGGGCTTTGTAGGACCCCGTCTCGCATCCGAACGCGTTCACAGCGCGTCGGCTGCTACCTTGATCGACCGTGCGGTTGCGGCCATCGCGACTGTCAAGGCTTTCAACGCGGAGGTTCACGAACAAGAGCAGCTGGACGACATGGTCGAGAAGATTCGGAGCGCAGCCGTCAAGTGCCATGCTGTGTGGGGTCTCAGCTCTGGGGCGTCGCAATTCGTGATGATGGCCATGTTCGTGCAAGCGTTCTGGTTCGGCGCCAAGCTCGTGCGCGACGGTTCCATCTCCCCCGGCACGGTCATGTCCGTATTCTGGGCGTGCCTCATTGCGACGAGCAACCTCCAGATGTGCATCCCGCAGCTGATCGTGCTTACCAAGGGCAAGTTCTCCATGGTCGCACTCCTGACCCTCGCGCAGTCCCAATCGCAGGAGCCCGTTCCCTATGGCGCGTCCATGCTCTCGCCAATTGCGAAGTCTCGTCGCCCGTCGATGTTCAGGAAGATCCGGCCCCCTCACTGCCGTGGGCACTTCGAACTCTCCGAAGTCACGTTCGCGTACCCCTCGCGCCCGACCATGCCCGTCCTCCAGGACATCTCGATCTTCCTTCCCCCTGGCGAGATGTCCTTCATAGTCGGTGGCTCGGGCTCGGGCAAGTCAACGCTTGCTCAGCTTCTCCTGCGCATGTACACTCCCCGCGCTGGCTCGATCTTCCTCGACGACCAGGAGCTGTGCTACCTCGACGAGGAGTACACCCGTACTCACATCGCGGCGGTGTCGCAGAACTGCATCCTGTTCGACATGAGTGTACACGACAATATTGCGATGGGCCTCGCCGGACCTGGGAACGTCCGGAAGCCTCAGGACGTGACACGCGAGGAGGTGATGAAGGTCTGCCGCGCGGCGCTCATGCACGAGTTCGTGCGGGACCTCCCCGACGGGTATGAAACCCAGCTCGGTACCAATGGCGCGAACCTGTCTGGCGGACAGAAGCAGCGACTCGCTATTGCACGCGCATTGTTGCGCAACCCCACGGTCCTTATTCTGGGTGCGTTTAACTCAACTCGACTAAAGACGCGTCTTACTCACGTGACCGCGTAGATGAGGCGACGTCCGCGCTGGACGCGACCTCCCGCATCCTCGTATTCGAGGCGATCAAGCGCTGGCGCCGCAACATGACGACGATTGTCATTACCCACGACCTCTCGCAGATCGAGTCTGACGACTTTGTGCATGTCCTCAAGGACGGCTGGATGGTCGAGCAGGGTTTCCGGCACGAGCTCGAGGGCTTCGAGAGCGAGTTCCGCCGTATGGCGCGTACTCAGACGGCGGAGGGTGGCTTCAAGGAGAAGGAGGTGCTCGACGAAGCGACCGAAGACGTCCCGATCGAAGCTATCCTCGAACGCCAGGACGAGGAGAAGCAGGAGGAGCTGGAAGCGGTCGGTCTGAGTTCACGCGCCCTCAAGCACCACAGCCTGGCACCCTCCACATTCCGTCCTCTCACCTTCGGCCACTGGATGCTCGACGCCATCGCAGAGCTGACGCAGGAGGAGCCCTCAACACCCGTAGCAACTCGCCGACAAACACAGCACCGTATCAGCCGCTTCGTACCCGCGGACGCGTTCCCTCAGGTCGCGCCCAATGACACGGAGATCAAGAGGATCCGGCGCAAGACGCTGCACATCGACATCCCTTCAGTCAGTGTTCCTGCCCCCTTGGCGACGGCGGCGAGCAACAGGCGGAGCCTGCAGTTCACGCCATCCAGTCCCACTCTATGCTACCACCCCTCTCCGAAGCAGTGGCCTCAGAGCATGATCGAGGACGACGACAGCTTCGACGCCGAGAAGGCAGCTTTGGAGCGTAGTGCGACCTCGGCAAATCAGCGCCGTTCCCGCGAACAGCGGCGAGTGAGGCGCAGTGTCCCGCTCTCCACGGTTGTAGTGGTCAAGCCGGAAGCTCCCACTTCTGAAGACGCGCCCGCGCAGGACGCGGAGGTGCCGCTCTTCAGGCTCATCCGCGACATCTTCCCCACCATCCCGAACAAGTTCATCCTCTTCCTTGGGCTGTGCATCTGCCTCGCGAGCGGGGCGATGACGCCTATCTTCTCCTTCCTGCTTTCCCAACTCTTCTTCCAAGTCTCCAACGGCGCACGCGACGTGTCTATCATCAACGAATACGGTGGCATCGTCCTTGCGGTCGCCGCCGCGGACGGCATTCTCATGGGGCTCAAGGTGCTCGTGATGGAGAACGTCGCGGTCAACTGGGTGACGCGCATCCGTCGTATGTGCTTCGGGCGAGTTCTCGCCCAGGACAAGAAGTTCTTCGACAAGAGCGAGAACAGCCCCTCCAGCCTCGTCCAGGTCTTGATCAAGGACGGCGATGACGCGCGCACGCTCATCGCGAGTGTGCTTTGCCAGGGCCTTGTTGTTATCGCAATGCTTGGTGTCGGCCTCATTTGGGCGCTCGTGCGCGGCTGGCAACTTACCCTCGTCGGCTTTGCGATCGCTCCCGTCTTCGCGGTGACGATGGCGCTCCAGTCTAACCTCGTCGCCAAGTGCGAGGTGAGGAACAAACGCGCGCGCGAGGAGGTTGCGAAGCAGTACTACGATGTGAGTTCACAATCCACATTTTTTTTCAGATTGTGCAAAGACGCTGACCCAAATCCAGGCAATCTCCAATGTCCGTGCGATCCGCTCCATGGGTTTCGAGGATGCGTTCCGCGACCGGTTTGACGTCGCCGTTGAGTCGGCACTTACCACCGGCGTGCGCGGCGCGTTCGTCGAGGGATGCACATACGGCGTTGCCAGTGCCCTCATTTACCTCGCGGAGGCGCTCCTGTTCTACGTCGGCGCTGTCCTCATCGCCAACGGCACCTACTCGTACCTGCAGATGATCCAGACTCTCCAGCTGGTCGTCTTCTCCGTGTCCATCGGGTCCCAGCTCATGGCTTTCAGTACGTCCTTGATGCTCTCTTTGGTCGATCTATTATTGACGATTTCTTCTATAGCTCACCGCATCGCCAAGTCTCTCCGTGCCACCCGCGACTTCCACCGGCTCTTGAACCTCTCCACTCTCACCGACGAATCTCGGGGCGTCCTCCACCCCAAGATCGGCGGCGCTGTCTCTTTCAGCAACGTCTCCTTCTCCTACCCCGAACGCCCCGATGTTCCCGTTCTCAAGGACCTCTCCGTCGAGATCGCCGAGAATGAGTGTGTCGCCATCGTTGGCTCATCCGGATGCGGCAAGTCCACCATGGCTGCACTGCTCCAGCGCCTGTACGAGCCCGCGACCGGTTGCATCAGCGTTGGCCCTCATGCCATTCGCTCCACCGAGGTTCACCACTTGCGCGACCACGTCTCCGTCGTCAGCCAGCAGCCCAACCTCTTCGACGCATCAATAGCGGAGAACATCGCATATGGCAACAAGTCGCTGTCGCTGTACGACATCCAGCGCGCGGCGATGGCGGCGAACGTCCACGACTTCGTCCAGTCGCTACCCAAGGGCTACGACACGCCCGTGGGCGAGAACGCGTCGCTCATCTCCGGTGGACAAGCGCAACGCCTGCAGATCGCGCGGGCGCTCGCACGGCCCGCACGCATCCTGATCCTGGATGAGTGCACGTCCGCGCTGGACGGCGCGAACCAGGCGGCGGTGATGGAGACGCTCCGGCACGCGAAGCAGGGGCGGACCACGCTGGTCGTGACGCACAAGCTGCAGATGATGCGCATGTGCGACCGCATCCTTGTCGTGCACGACGGCGTCGTCGCGGAGCAGGGCACGTACGAGCAGCTCATGGAGCGACGCGGCGTGTTTGCGCAGCTCGCGAGCGGCGGCGAGTGGATGAGCGACTGAGCTCTTCCTCTCTTCCTTTTCCTTTACATCTCTTTTTCTCTCTCATCTTTCTTCCACTCTTTGGATACTGTAGCATTGGATATCTCCCTCCACATTATCACCCTCACCACACTCACCGACCTCACGACCCCTGTTACCAGATAGCGAAGTATAACTGGCCGTACTACTAGTACCTTCGACCTTCGAATTACTCCTGACGCGTTTACGGCTGCAACGATTACCCCCCTCACTGTAACATTATCACCTCATTAGCACTTACGTACCCTGTATCCATCCGCATGTGATAGAGTCTTCATGGACCGAATGAATTGACGATTGTTTCCACTATACGTCCCTGTGTGAAAAGATGAACGGTTCTCGTTGTGACACAAGACCAACTCGCATGTGGGAACACGAACCCTTGTATACTTGTAGATGCAGACTTGCGACTGCATACGCAGCAGGAGTCTCCGAAGAGTCTAGCTACGCGGGGTTTTGAATCAACATGATCTTTCTCGTCGAACAGTACGTCGATGTAATGGGCGCTTCGCGCGCCATTACTTTGCTTACATAATCGTACTGTACACGTCCGTCGCGCGTCCTCGACGCGCTCCTTGTCTTCGCAACGCCAGTAACACGCAGCCTTCTCGCTTCCTCACGCGTCTTGACTCTCTGAGCGACCGCCGCGCGCCTCGTTCCGCCCGTCTCACGCCGCCGCGCATTACAGTCGAACAGTACGTCGAACAGTACTTGGTTCGTGTCAAATATTACACACACTCGTAGTAACGATGCCAAGTACGTCCCAAACACCACAAGAACAGCCTAAAGTACAGTGATCACACCCGCAACAACACCCACCGCGAAGCACACCAGCACCGACGCATCCACCCCCATTTCGAGCGCCCCGTTCGTGCCCTGCGGGCTAATCACCTTCGTCCCGTTGGCGTAGTTGATGCCCGGGTCCTGGCTCCACGGGTTCGGCTTGCCCTGTGCGGTGAGGTTGACGGGCGCCGGCAGCGCCGTCGCGGTGAGCGTGCTGTTCACCCCAGGGGCGACGAACACGGGCCCGCCGCCGGGGCTGATCCCTGAGGTGTTCGGGGCTGTGAACGGCTGGTAGAGCGCGACGTTGAGCGGGCCGGGGATCGTGCCGGTCAGGTTGAGCAGCGCTGTGGGCAGGCGTCATGTTAGCATTCAAAACGTTCCGACTGGCATATTACTGTCAGGGAGGGAGCGGGTGAACGTACGGATGGCAGGGGAGTCGCCGGTGATGCCGTTGTTCGTCCAGTTGGAGGCGTTCGCGACGAACTCGAAGACGTTGTTGAGCGTCACATTCGTGTCGCCCCGGCCAAGCGCGCCGAGGCCCCAGTTCGCTTCGACTGAGGAGAGCGCGGAGTAGTGCGTGTAAAAGGTTGAGTCCGTCTTGCCACGCAGCGCGGCAGGTACCCCACCGCCGAGCGCGAGCGTGTAGATGCGGTTGTTGATCGTGTACGCTGGTGGGCGGGAATCAGCCTGCTACCCGCGGGGATCACTTAGAGAGAGGGGACGCACTTTCAGTCTCGTCGAAGGTGAGGAGGATGATGGTGCGGTTCGTGTTGAAGTGCGGGTCCTGGAGAAGCGGGAGGAGCCAGAAGTTGAGCCAGTCGCCGACGAAGTCGATTGTCGTGTCGTGTCCGTCGTTCACGAGGTTTGGCGTGATGAAGTTCCATTGCGGGATGACGTCCGCCTTCAGGTCGTTGGCGAAGTCGTTAACTGGAGGCAGAAAAGCAGCCCATCAGCACTCTCGGCATTGAAAGCGCGTCTGGACTTGGACTAACAATTCCGGATACGGAGTGCACGATCAGAGACGTTCGCGACAGAGTCGAAGACGATGAGGCCGTTGTGCTTGCGCACGTAGTACGTGTAGTTACCGTCGTTGCCTACCAAAATGAAGCTCGATTAGCAGAGGCCTTTAAGCTAAGCGAGCCACTGAAGCCGTACTCAGGTAGTTATTTTGTGTGAAGTTGAAGCCCTGTCTACATGTTGAGCAGTGTTCGCATGAGTCCTCGATGAATAGTGCATACCGTGAAACCATCGTAGGGCATGTTCTCTTGGTCTAGTACACAACATGAGGACATAGGGTGACAATGTGGACAGATCGCAGGTTGCGCTTACAAGACGCCCAAGAGATGTTCTTCGCCTCGAGAAGGTCTACGATGGTCGAGACATTCTGCGGGATATGGTCTGGAGGATTGCACTATCAGGAGCAGTGATCCAACAGATGGTATTGAACTAACAGAAGTCGTCATCCGCCGCCCCAAAGAAGTCACCGCCTACGGCGGCGAGATAGTTGGGCTCCGAAGGATGGGTGACGGCGTAAAACTGATCGAACAGCACGCCCTCCTTGCTCAGGTTTTGGAACACTGGTGAAGACGCGGCCGTGTCATCTGTGCACGCAACTGTCAGTAAATATCGCCAACGTACGCCAACGAGTACAGGATGCCGCGTACAGTCGGTGTTCTCGATCCAGATTTGGATGAAGCGGTCGAATGCCTTGCCCTTGACCAAGGGCGTGTTGGAGATCGTGCCGTTCGTCTGTCCGGTGTAGTTCGCGGAGGACGACTCAGGCGACGCAGCTGGCGGTAAGAAGCTCTGCGCGATTGCAGCGAACGCAGGAGTCGCGACGGCGAGGGCGGACGCGAGGGCGAGCACCGAGGGAGCGACGTACATCGTGCGCGGCGTCGACCAGCTGACCGAGGAGACCGAGTTCAGACGCGTCTGCCGCAGGGAAGACACGAGCGATCCCGTTCATTTTGACGAGGGTTTTATGCCGGAGGGGCCTCCGAGCCCCGAGCGTCGACAGCGGCCAACGTTCGAAGAGTGAGGCGAAATTGTCTGCACTTCCGGAAGTTGATGGTGTGCCTGTGAGGTCGCTGAGCTCCGCATTTCCGGTATCTGTACGTCGAACCTGGCAGGGATCGCGTCCAGCCCGGTCGAGCTAGATTGATGGGTGGGGTCGTGTGCCAGCATTCGTCCCGGAGGAACCGCGGACGTCTGCCAACGCGCAATGCGGCATGTGGTACGCGACGAACGTGCGTCGCCGGAAAGGAAATGCGTACGGGCGGGGGCGGATATCTTGAAGAAGGTGCGCCGAAAGGATGAGATGCGCGCGCAGGCCATCAGCACGTTCTCCTCTTCGGCACTTGGATGCCAGGGCGCGACACCGACGCCACCCTCCCCAACCGCTCGCGATTGCGCTGCGTGCGCCGCGACCACCGTGCTCGATGCTCGATCGACCTCTTTATCAGAACGCGACCATCGAGGCGGTGATATCGACCCAGCCCGTATGTTATTTTTACATCGACAACAGGTTCGCCGCTCTTCGTCGCCGTCCGCGCCCAATCGCGCGGGGCCTCGTTCGTCTGTTCAGCAACGCAAAACCACATAATGCAAGACACCGAGGTCTGCCTGTCACGGCTGCTGGTTCCCCGCATTGGCACATTGGTCGAGCATGTATTGCGGGATCGCGAACTTCGCGCTCTCCGACGGGAGGACGTTCACCTGGAACAGGAGCCCCGCGGCCTGCGGAGACCAATGAGCACCGCGCGATTACGTGCATTGGTAGAAGCGCTCACCATGTGCCACTGGATGTGGCAGTGGAATGCCCAGAAGCCGGGGTTGTCCGCGACGAAGCGCAGGATCGTGTAGGTGTACGCGGGGATTACGAGGGTATCGCGCCTGCGTAGTTTGTCGTCAATGTACTATTCCCGGAGAGTAGCAGAGAAGGACGGGGCTTACAGCATCGGCGCCTTGTTGTCAAGGGCTTGGTGCTGGTATCGTCCCGCACCGGTCCCGACGATCCAGAACTAAGCACATACAGGTTACGAGGACTGCTGTCAGCATTGTCCAACTCTAGGTGCTTCCAGCAGCAGATACCACGCACCTTGTGACCGTGCAGGTGGAACGGGTGGTCCCCGTCGTCCAGGTTGTCGATGATAAATTCGACGATGTGCTCTTCGTCGATCGTCGTGACCAGTTGTGAGTCCGCGAGCGTGGCTGAGCCGTCCGCAGTTTGGTTGCCCAGATGCGAGAATAGGCTCGATGTGCCCTGCAGCGGCTCCCAGGACTGTGCAGAGACTGGTCAGCTCCTGAGCTGGCGCAAAGAGGGTGATCATGAACGCACCGTGCTGTTGATGAACGAGAGGAACTGGGACAGGTAGTTCGGCCCGCCCGTGTACTGCATCGAGATAGTGAAATACACGCTGCTGCAATGGCTGTCAGTTTCGTACCTCCCAGTGACAACGAAAGGATAGCTCACAAAGTAGCATTAGGAGCAGGTCCGCCGCCAACAGGAACGAGGTCATCCGTGTCGAGGTCACCCGGAGAGCCATTTGGCAGATCGGGAGGGTTATCGAGGAGCGCGACATCCGGTATGGCGTCGTTGTCCACCCCATAGCGCAGGATACCGCGCACTTCCGTCTGGACTCCCGGGTTGTCGTACTGCAACATTCATCAATATCGTTCTCTGTTTCACGTCAAGCAACAGCTTGAGCCGCTCACAGTGAACGCATCCTGGTCGAGCCCCGCGCGCATCCAATACGCGCCCGCGCTGCCATTCGTGTGCAAGAGCACGCTGTATCGCTGCGCGACCGCGACGGACACGCTCGCTACGTCGAACGGAGTGACGGGTGTGCCGTCCGCCTCGATCACGGTGAGCACGTGGCCGTCCACGGAGAAGAGCATCGCGACAAACGAGCCCGAGTTGATGAGCCGGAGGCGATACGTCTTGTTGGCCTCGAGGGTTACATTGAAGAAGGAGCTGTTGGACGCGCCGTACTGGCCGACACCGTTGATCGTGCCGCCATCCGGGACGGGCTCGTTTCCAGGGGTGCCCTCAATTCCCCCGGGCTACGCGAAGTCAGCGTATACGGGGGCAGGGCCGGTCGTGTACGTACAGTGAAGTAGAGGTTGAGGAGGGCGGGGGAGAATCCGTGGTAGAGGTCCGCCATCTGGAGAGCGAGGTCGCCGTCGTACGCGGGGACGGACTCGTTTTTCGCGTGCACGATCACTATCCGCGCGGAGTAGGTAAGCAAGGGAAGTTTCCCGCAGGACACAATGCCGCTCACAGGCTCCCGTGATTCCGTCGGTGTATTGTGTTCCAGCATCTGCTCGTCGCAGTTGTTAGGGACGATGAGATACACGAGGTACTCTTTGCTTACGGGCGTGCCACCAGGTGCTGCCGACATAGCCGTCGAACTACGTACACTGGGTCAACTCGGAGCGAACGTGCACAATGTGGTGTACGTACTGTGAAGTTATAGACCATGGACTCGCCGGGAGGGATGCCACACTGCGTAAGTATCTGTTCAGCTCACTCAAATATGAGCCTAGGATAAATGTGTACCTGAGTGATCGCCAAAGTGCCATCATAGAAATTGGTGTTACGCCTACGTGCATCGTGAGGACTCGGAAATGCAATACACTGATGCCTGGTATTGCATCACTTACTGGAATAGCCCATGCCAATGTATCGCACTGTGAGAGGGGATCAGTCTCAGTAGGCTGAGTGAAGACAAATTGTCAACGAACGTTGAGTTGGGGAGTTTGTTTGTGACATTGACGACTACGCGATCGCCGGCATTGGCTTCGATGGTGGGTCCCGGAAACTGGCCTATATAGGGTCGTGCCTCAGCTCAAGACCCATCTTCCACTGCCCGCAGGTTGCAGAGACCAGCGCTTACCATTGACGACGAGCATGAGCTTCTCGACGCCGTCCGGCGCGCCTCTACGCTCTTCTACGACAAAGTCGTAGTTGCGTGTCGTAGGCGCTGCATTCGCGATGTCCATGGAAAGGAACGCGGCACTGGCATCTGGAGTGCCCACTACCGCGAGGCTACTTGGGATGCTGCCATCGCCGCCAGATGTGCCTGCGCTCGCGCTCGGGTTTGAGGAGGAGTTTTGGCCGTGGTTATGGCGTAGTCCGAGTCCAAGTCCTAGCCCGAGTGCGAGAGCTAGAGTTACAATTGCTGCTGCTGCGACGCCCAAGACGAGACCACGACGCGAGCGTGTTGGGGCGCTCCCAGACGCATCTTTGTTTTGCTCAGACGCGTCGTGAGCGGCCTTGTGCTCATGCGAGCTCGTCTCCGAGGAAGACATGCTGCGAACGATGACCCTAGCGGGGTTCCCGGTGGAGAAGGCGAGGTGAGCCGCGAGACGAGAGAGAGCCCCGTACCTCCCCAGATGTAGAGTTCCGGCATTTACGGTGTATCGCGCGTGCAGACGCGTCCTATCTCGATGCGAGTCCCAAATTACCGGCCTCGGAACGGAGGGCCATCAGGCGTGCGTCGCTGGTCGAGCATCCAGGCACAGAAGCGAGGTATTTCCATGGACTCGCTCTGGCAGCGAACCATGCGCTTCGGGAAGGAGCATGGGTGGTATCGCTCGGGCGCACGAACGTGCGTCCCACGGTTGCCTTTTCTGCCAAACTCTGAGGCGCGTGCTCTGCCTTCTGCGCGTTCATTAGTTTCGCTATTGCTGGCAAAGAATCGCCCGAGAGATAGCAGGCGCGCAAAAATGCAGCTTGTGCTGTTGGAGCGAAGGTGGGACTGCGTTTTTTTTGAGAACGTCAACTGAACAGGCACTGCCAGCGAAGGGAGCATTAGTATGTATAATCAGTAATGCGGACAAGACTGCTAAGACTTACAGGCAAAAGCTGTAGCATAATGTTTCCAACAATTAGCGTGAGTCACTTCCGTGCGAAGAAGTGGCTTTCTAGGCGTTTTTTTTTCAGGTCATCACGGTTCGAAGGGAGTAAGCAGCGAGCGGGCTGGATCATCCAAAGCTCACCGCTCACCACGCAATGTAAGCGCTCACGCAGTGGCAGTGTCCATCCCGTTTAGGCAATTTGATTCTGCTCTACGAAACGTCCAAGTTTTGGCAGCTGCTAGCTATGGGCGGCGGAGGAGGATCCGCTCAACCTGACGATTGCAGTTGTAGAGCGTTAATTATATCATTCACATATCGGCGAAGGAGCAGAGTCATGTTCATCGATGATTCCTCTGAAACGGAAGGTTTGACTACGTATGATCCTCCCGACCATACAAGAGTCCCACGATGCGACGTTTCAGCCAAGGCTTGGTAGGCGTATGTCCGGGGGCCGCTGCTTGTGAAACAGGTGCTTGTGCCGTAGCATGTTCTTGTCATCGACCTGCTGGGGCAAGCCCGCGCGGACACCGCGCGGAAGACACGCCTGCGGGCCGTACGCGTGTTCAGTCAACATCCAATGATAGAGCCGTGACACGGCCGATCGTACTTGACTCCCACAATTGCATGGCATGAAGGCTGAAAATAGGTGTCAGTATGTATAGCCGCTGGGCGCTCTCGACATGTAATCTGACTGCTCGCAGCTGAGCAGCGTAGTATAGTCATCATGTCTGCGCCATCAAGACACCTATAATTACCCTTTCGCACTCCTTGGCTTGGACTCACTGGGCCCAGAGCGTATACACAGGTATTTGGCTGTCAGTCAAGCAGCAGCAGGGTGCTGATGGTATCCGCGATGTGCATAGATGTGTGACGGAGGCTTACTCACTCACGGCGTCGGCTATACATGCCCGTTGGATTCCAAGGAAAGCTCGCCGATAGTCGTCATCTCCTCACACGATGCACGTCCATGCCCCTGCAATGCGCCAGAGACTCACCTGGGGCTGCGTATCACAGGGGACGTGATTGCGTAGTAGTGGAGCGCGCACGGGGTGCGAGAGTGGGATGATCAGCACGCGTTGGTTGCAAAGAGGACAGGATGATCAAACTTCAGCGGCTTCTGCACAAAGTAGAGAATGAGTTCAGCTGGATAACGGAAATTTTGTCAGGCGGCTCGAGGATGGGTGGTCTTGTGAATGTGGACGAAACACAGGCGAGACTCAGAGTCGTCTGAATCTTCGGCCTGGGCGCACTTGCGGCGGAGTCCGGTTGGAGATCGAAATTCCCTGTCGGGGATTGAACTACACACGTCGCCGTCGCCGCCATATTGAAACTCCGTTGCGAGACCTGGAGGAGGCGAGCTCGGCGTCGCTCTCACAGCTTGCACACTGCCATACCAACGGCGCCGTTCGTCCGTCCTCTCCCTCCTTTTCTCTCCTTCTACCATCTAGGAAGCTTCTAAACTCGCCCGGGGGAGTAGCCTCCACCATGAATCGGCAGTCGACGATGCCGCCGCAACAGCTCGAGTCCGTCACGGACCTTGCGACGCTCTCGCCGGTCTCGGAGGACATCATCGTGTCATGCATCCGCGAGCGGTTTATGAACGACAACATCTACACCTCCATTGGGACCTCTGGACTCGTCGCCGTGAACCCGCACAAGTACGTGCCAAGCAACTCGGACGCCGTCCTGCACAAGTATGCCGCCGAGTACCGCGACACCTCCCCGGACAACACTCGGCTCCCGCCCCACATCTTCCAGCTCGCGAACAATGCGTACTACCACATGCGGAGGACAGCGCAGGACCAGTCCATGCTCTTCACGTACGTCCTCTCTCCATGTTCGTGTTCAGACGAAGGTGTGGTTGGGCGCTGGAGGAGGGTTTGATTGGAGGGCGCCGATCACGGCGCCGGAACGCACTTGGGGACAGGCTTGTTGCTGGGGAGTGTCTGCCTGGCACGATCTCCTGGTATACGGGCATTTCGGTGGCTGTTCCAATTGTGGAGCGGGTTTACCCACCGTCTGCCCGTATTTCCGCATCACCAGTCAAGCCGCCACATCCAAGAATACAGCTGCTTAGGAAAGGTTAAGCCGTTTTGTGATCGCCTCGCGCTTGCGGCCTTGTTTACCTGGCGGGGCCGAACAAATATCTCATAGCCAATGGCTGAGGCAGCTCGGGCGGTCAGTGTGGTTCTCACCAGCGCTGTCGGAGCCCAGCGCCGTAAACCTGCCACATTTGGGTGTGCGGACGCGTGCCGCCTGGTTGTTGGACTGTGGAGGTAAACAAGAGCTACAATACGAGCGATCTGAGAAAAGGCCTATCGTTTTCTAAGCAGCTGTATCCTTTCGGACCTTCATGCTCAGAGGTGTGCTTGGCCTGGTGAGGCCTTGATTAGACTCCACCACAGGTTGGACCCAATAGTCAGACCTGGGGGTGGGGCTAGCACATGAGGTCTTACCCTAGCTGCATTTTACCCAGTTTAAAATGAGGCCTGGCCTGCGCATCTGAGCTCACACATATCTTTGTCACGCTCTCTCAAGACTTATGATTACATGCTCACCATACCTTTAGTGGTGAGACAGGAAGCGGGAAATCAGAGAACCGCAGGCTCGCGATTAAGACCCTCCTCGAGCTCAGCGTCAGCCAGCCAGGCAAGAAGGGCTCAAAGCTCGGCAACCAAGTGCCCGCGGCAGAGTTCGTGCTCGAGGCGTTCGGCAACTCTCGCACGTTGTTCAACCCCAATGCGTCGCACTTCGGCAAGTATACCGAGCTGCAGTTCACGGAGCGCGGCCGTATCAGCGGTGTTAAGACGCTGGACTACTACCTGGAGCGCAATCGAGTGGCGGGAGCACCATCGGGCGAGCGCAACTTCCACATCTTCTACTACCTCGTCGCCGGTGCGTCTCCGGAGGAACGGCAACACATGCACCTATCGGACAAGACCCAGTACAGGTATCTGGGTGCCCGAGTGCCGGCGGCAAGCGGGCGGGGAGCGAACGCGAACGAGGACGCGGTGCGGTTCGATCAGCTGAAGGTCGCGCTCAAGAACGTCGGCTTCTCCAAGAGGCATGTGGCCCAAACATGTCAGCTCATCGCCGCGATCCTCCACCTGGGTAACCTCGAGTTCACCGTGGATCGCCATCGGAACGAGGACGCCGCCGTGGTCCGAAATCTTGATGTCCTCGAAATCGTCTCCGAATTCCTTGGCGTCCAGGCCGCCGCGCTCGAGGCTACGCTCTCGTACAAGACTAAGCTCGTCAAGAAGGAGCTTTGCACGGTCTTCCTCGACCCAGATGGCGCCTCCGACAACAGGGACGAGCTCGCAAAGACCCTGTACTCCCTCCTCTTCGCGTGGCTGAATGAGCACATCAATCAGCGCCTGTGCCGTGACGACTTTGCGACGTTCATCGGCCTCTTCGACCTGCCGGGTCCCCAGAACATGACGAGCCGGCCGAACTCGCTGGACCAGTTCTGCGTGAACTTCGCGAATGAGCGCCTCCTCAACTTCATCCAGAAGAGGCTCTTCGAGGCGCACGTTCAGGAGTACAACACCGAAGGGATCTCTCGCTTTGTGCCCCACGTTCCCTACTTCGACAACTCCGAGTGTCTGCGCTTGCTCCAGCACCGTCCGGGCGGACTCATCCACATCATGGACGACCAGGGCCGGCGGATGCCTCGGAAGACCGATCACACCATGGTGGAGGCGTTCACGAAGCGTTGGGGCAACCACTCATCCTTCAAGGCGGGCGGTATGGATCGTCAGGGCTTCCCCACGTTCACTGTCAACCACTACAGCGGGCCTGTTACCTACTCGGCGAGCGGCTTCCTAGAGAAGAACTTGGACGCCATCAACCCCGACTTCGTGTCGCTGCTCCGCGGCACGAGCGCGGGCACAACCGACGCCCCCGCTGCCGACGGTTCGGGCTCCATGAACCCCTTCGTCCGCGGTCTCTTCTCCGCGAAGGCGATCGCGACCCAGGCACACCCACGCGACGAGGACACTATCGTCGCCGCACAACAGCCCGTTAAGCCCATGCGTGCGCCGTCGACACGCCGCAAGAACACCATCAAGCGGATGCCGACTCTCAAGGAGGGCGGCGACATCGACGAGAAGGACCGCGAGGAGGACGAGGGCCCCACTCCGGGCGGAGCTCCTTGCGTCGCCGGCGAGTTCAGGCAGGCGCTCGATGTACTATTCGAGACGCTTGAGGACACGCAGTCGTGGTATGTATTCTGCATTAACCCCAACGACTCTCAACTACCCAACCAGATGGAGGGCCGCTCAGTCAAGGCGCAAGTACGGAGCGTCGGGCTCTCGGAGATTGCGCGCCGTTCCGTCAACGTGTTCGAGGCGATGATGACCCCGGACGAGTACACTCAGCGCTACGGGGGCCTGCTCCAGGCTGTGGGCGTTTCGGAAGGTGACTCCCGCGAGCAGGTTGAGCAGTCGAGGACTGCTCTGGGCTTGCAGGAGCGCGACGTCGTCCTTGGGTTGTCTATGGTACGTCACATCTGCATTTGTCGTCCGTACTTCCTTAACCATGCTACTATAGGTCTTCCTTTCGCAAGCAGCGTTCCACCGTCTCGAGGATGATCTCCGTTCGAAGGACACCGAGGAGCAGAAGCGGAACCGTATGCGCGATGCTGAGGCGGAAGCCGGTCTCGACCCTCGTGACCTAGGTGACCCCTATGCTCCCTACCAGGTCCCCGGCGCAGAGAACTCTCCCTACGCCGGTGACTTCGGCGACCCCTTCGCGACTTCCAACCAGGCGCTGCCCCTCGTTCAACACGCCTCTCCCTTCCAACGTGCTGACATGTACGATGATTACGACGAACGGAAATCCTTCCGTGGTGACGACTTTGACGGGCGCAGTGCTTACACGAGCCAGCGCGATGACGCCTCGGTGTCTAACTTTGGGACGGAGTCCTACGCGCCTTCCCGCAACATGTTCCAGAACACGGACGGGAAGGGCCTTCTCGACAAGGAGGCGATCGCTGGCGAGATCCAGGAGGGCGAGACGACGGAGGTAGTCAAGGAGTCCTCCGCACGCCGGAGATGGGTACTCCTTTGCTGGATGCTCACCTGGTTCATCCCGAACTTCGCGCTCACGAAGATCGGGCGCATGAAGCGCGACGACGTGCGACAGGCGTGGCGGGAGAAGCTGGCGATCAACATGATCATTTGGTTTGTCTGTGGATGCGCGATCTTCGTCATCGCCATCATCTCGCCCCTCATCTGCCCCCGCGAGCACATCTTCAACAGCCAGGAGCTCGCGGAGCACTCCGTCGAGAACAACCCTAACAACGTGTACACGTCCATCCGCGGCGAGGTCTTTGATTTGACATCCATCGCGGCGGACCACGAGCGTACGGTCACTGTCGTCCCGGCGAAGTCGATCCTCAAGTACGGCGGTGCCTCTGCGGACAACGTCTTCCCGGTTCAGGTATGTTTGCTGCAGTGTCGGATATCCAAGGTTACTCACTCGTTCCGCAGGTCAGCGCGCTTTGCAACGGTATCTCCGGAACGGTCAGCCCGTACGTCGTCCTCAGCTCGAGCAACAACACGGACGTCAACGCTCAGTACCACGACTTCCGCTCCTGGACCACGGACCCTCGCCCTGACTGGTACTTCGAGTCGATGACCCAGATGCGGTGGCAGGCACGTGTCGGCTACGTTGCGTACAGCTCCAAGCAGCTCAAGTCCATGGCGTCTTCGGGTAACTCGGTTGGTATCTACCGCGGCTTCGTGTACGATTTCACCACCTACACGAAGAGCCCGCCCTCTGTCGCCACTCTGCCCAACAACGCGGTCGCCCCCGGAGACATCGACACGCAGTTCATGCACCAGTCCATCATCGACGTCTTCCGGCACAGCGGTGGATCGGACGTTACCAAGCAACTGGACGGGCTGAACATCGACTCGGACACCCTGAACAGGCAGCGCGTCTGCATGCGCAACCTGTTCATGATCGGCAAACTCGACACGCGTAACTCCCCTCAGTGCCTCTTCGCCACCTACATCCTGCTCGCGCTCTCGATCATGATGGTTAGCGTTATCGGCTTCAAGTTCATCGCGTCCATCAACTTCAGCGCCTCCCGCGCGCCCGAGGACCACGACAAGTTCGTTATTTGCCAGGTCCCGTGTTACACGGAAGGCTACGCGTCGCTCAAGAAGACGATCGACTCGCTCGCGCAGATGAAGTATGACGACAAGCGCAAGCTCCTGTTCATCATCTGTGACGGTATGGTCGTCGGTTCCGGAAACGACCAGCCCACTCCGCGTATCGTCCTCGACGTCCTCGGCGCGAACCCCAACGTGGACGCGGAGCCGCTGAGCTTCCTCTCGCTCGGCGAGGGTGCGAAGCAGCACAACATGGGCAAGGTCTTCTCGGGTCTGTACGAGACCGCCGGTCACGTCGTTCCGTATCTCGTTGTCGTCAAGTGCGGCCGGCCGGGGGAGAAGTCCCGTCCTGGTAACCGTGGTAAGCGTGACTCACAGATGGTCATCATGCACTTCTTGAACAAGGTACGTCGCGTGGATGCTTGTTTTCGTGCAACCGCTCATTCCATTCTGCATAGGTCCACTACGGTACTCCCATGAACCCGCTCGAGCTGGAGATCTTCCACCAGATCAAGAACGTCATTGGTGTCAATCCGACTTTCTACGAGTACGTGTTCATGGTGGATGCCGATACGACGGTCGCCCCTCTCTCGCTGAACCGGCTTGTCTCTGCGTAAGTGTCTCACTACCCTGAAGCTCATCTTACAATTAACCTGTCCCGTTCAGCATGATTCACGACAAGAAGCTGCTCGGTGTCTGCGGTGAAACAGAACTGGCGAACGCGAAGCAGTCACTCATCACCATGATGCAAGTCTACGAGTACTTCATTTCCCACCACATGGCGAAGGCCTTCGAGAGTTTGTTCGGATCCGTGACCTGTTTGCCCGGTTGTTTCACGCTCTACCGCCTCCGCACCCCGGACACCCACAAGCCCCTGTTCATCAGCAATCAGGTGCTCGACGACTACTCGGAGAACCGTGTCGACACCCTGCACATGAAGAACCTGCTGCATCTCGGTGAAGATCGTTACCTCACGACGCTGCTGCTCAAGCACTTCTCGAATTACAAGACGCAGTTCGTTCGGGACGCCCACGCATACACCGTCGCGCCCGATGACTGGCAGGTTCTGCTGTCCCAGCGTCGTCGCTGGATCAACTCTACGGTGCACAACTTGGGCGAACTCGTCTTCCTGGACCAGCTCTGTGGTTTCTGCTGCTTCTCTATGCGGTTCGTCGTCATGATCGATCTCTTGTCCACGATCATCCAACCGGTTACTGTGGCCTACGTGAGTATTTCCTACTCGTCCTCGTCCAAGCTACGCTAACATTCTCACAGCTCGTCTACCTCATCTACCTCGCGGCGGGCGAACACTCTCAAATCCCTACCCTGTCTATCATCCTCATCGCCGCTGTCTACGGTATCCAAGCACTCGTGTTCATCTTGCGTCGCAAGTGGGACATGATCGGCTGGATGGTCTTCTACATCCTCGCCATCCCCGTGTTCTCGCTACTGTTGCCGTTGTACTCGTTCTGGCGCATGGACGACTTCTCCTGGGGTCAGACACGTGTCGTTTTGGGTGAAGCTGGCAAGAAGATCATTGTTCACGTAAGTAAAGGTGTCGTCCATATGATTGACATTGTTTTACTTATGTGCGACAGGATGAGGGCAAGTTCGATCCTCGGTCCATTCCTCTCAAGTCTTGGAACGACTACGTAAGTCGAGTCAGAATGCGGGCCACGAGCAGTACTCATCATTATAATAAAACAGGAGAACGAGCTCTGGGACAAGGAGTCCAACCACAGCATCGGCTCATGGGTGCCGCCCACGAAGATGCGCAACGACGGCTACGCGGAGTCTCAGACCGCGTCCGTCTACGGTCGCGAGACGATGTACGAGCCCGCGATGTCCCGCGCGTACTCCCCGGCGCCGTCACAAGCGCAGATGATGTACCCTCCCCCCGGGTACCAGTCTGGGCGCAACACCCCGCTGTCGCACGTCATGATGCCGGGCGTCCTGCACCAACCGATGCCCTCACGTCCAGCAAGCAACTACCTCGACGTCCAGATCCCCGCGACACGGAGCCCAGACGACCAAGACTTCATGGGCGGCCCGTCGGACGCCGAGATCGAGCACGCTGTGGAGGAGCGCCTCCGCAACGCCGATCTGACGACGGTCACGAAAAGGGAGATCCGCCGACGGCTCGAGGAGCAGTTCGGGATGGACCTCTCCGCGCGCAAGCGGGTGATCAACGACGCCATCGACCGCGTACTGCTCGCGCGCGCAGGGTAATCGTGCCTCGGACGCTCGTGTTCAGACAGACACTATTGCTAGTTATGGTTATGCCCCTCCTCACGTCACGCTTTCGTACACTTTCCGCCTATATCTCCATCTCTTTTCTTACAAGGATTCATCGCAGTACGGACATCTCGGACTCCCGCTCGTCGTCGCATCTGGCATTCTCTCACTCGTATAATCCCCAGTCTGCGGCACCACTGTCGCGGCCACCACCACACCCATCATCCATGTACTTTGCTACGCGTATTACCTATAGTAGAGCATGTTTGCGTCGCGGCTAGCTCGGACGGACGTGAATTGATTCCTGCATACACTGCAGTTGAGCAACGTGGGGCTGGAGTATGGATTTGGATGGGAGTGTGAACATAGAGGCCTCAAAAGTAATGAGACTAAACCAACTTAGGTTACAATTAAGCTGGGCGTAGGCGTACATCCTGTTCCTAGACAGCGAGAAGGAATCTTCTTAGTTTGAGAACGTTACATTGGGGCTGTTCGCTGGTATTGATGCTCTCTAACTCACTCGGTGTCAAGCACTGTCCAGAATCCTCCGGGCGTGTTCTGAGCGGCCGAGATGACAAGGGCGTATATCCATTGCATCTGTCACTGGCCTCGGTGTACGGTACCAGACATAGCGACAAGTTGTGATACATGGAGAATCTGAGATTCAGCCGTTGGTACCACGACATGGATCGCCGCCAAAACCGGCATCAATCGTAGCGTGTACGGGTGCATAGGGCGCACCGTGAGTGGCCGGTGTTTTGCAAAAATCCGGGGAGCAGCGGTTGGCCCCGGTGTCCAAGCCTGGGCGCAAAACCGGTCGCAAATCCAAGCAAGTATGGGCGGTTGAGGGTCGAGCGTGCCGGTACAGCCATTCAGCGGCCCTTGATAGAAGTGTCGGTCGCATTGAAAGATTGGCGGAGGTCGAATTTGACCCCGACTCACAGCTCGGTCTGCCGGATCCATGCCTGATATCTGCAGATCCCCCTGCTCAGTGCCATGATATTTCTCGCCACATCCTGCTTGATAGAGCGCATCTGCTAGGGACTCCCAACTGAATCTTCGTCCGGTAACCGTGAATTCGCCGAAGCGCCGCGACCACCGCTAAGCCGTAAACTCCCATGAGCGGGGAACATCGTTACTGACAGCAGGACCGCGTGTCTGCACAATCGACGCAGGAATGTCCAGCGTGGGTGAAGTGGGGGCTAGGATATCGCCGTAGAGTAATGCAGACCGCCGCGGGGCTGTCCCAAGTTTGATGAGTGGGAACGCACCCGTACTACTATTCGGGGATCATCCACTAGGTTGTGCTCTCCGCGTAAGGGTGTGATAACCACAAAAATAGGTTTTCACTGAACTTACAGACGGTCAGAATAAATAGATAGGAGCTGACCATCACGGTGCCCTAGACGCGGCGTTTTCGTAACATGCTTCCCATAGCTAGCCTGGTCCGAGCACTTCCCGCAGCAATGTGCGGCAGTCTGCTCGCAACGTGAAAGTAAGCCAGAGGTCAGACGTGCGAGCTACGCATGCGCTGCCGACGGCGTCGGACGAGAACGTGCTCACCAGGTGGTAAGAGCATAACGACTTCGAAGCGTATTTCGGTCCGTCGCGCACGCACGAAACGCGAGGCGCCAGGAAAAACGGTTCGGTACGCGGTTCCACCCATGCGTATTTCGGGCTCTCCGTGCCGTGCCCCGCCTTCTGTCTTCTTCGATGGACGTGGGTTGAATGCATGTCGTACGATACGACCGCACGCCCGTGTATGGATCTGGCGCACATACCTGCACGCATCGACACTCGAGACGTGGATCCCATCTATCCCACCGTGCGGGGGTGTCAGTGGAGAGGCCGCGGGTATGGAGCAGTGAATGAAACGGTGCTCACTCGACTAGGCGATGTGGCCGAATCCGAAAAAGGTCCGTAGTTCGGTCTCTTGCTCTGCTACTTCTGTCATCGTTAGGGAGGCATGTACGCACGACAGCACGGAGTGCTCACCTTTCCTGCAGGGGGTTGATGGAACCCAATAATCAGGAGCGGCATCGGATCGGTGCAGTGGCACCGAGGCCCCGGATGCTTGTATGGCTGCGCAAACGCCACGGCTGTAAAGACGGCTGGCGCCATCCACATTACTCGTTTCGCAGTACGCAGGGACTCGGTCCCGCGGTGGTCGCGGTGGGCGCGGTGACTCGGGGCATGATCCTTGACACCGGCCCCAGTGCAATGAGTTCGACGAGCCGAGCGCTGAGATAGAGCCCGCCCGTACCCGCATGAACATGTCAACCTGAGTGGAAACGCGCGCTGCAATCCGGACCCGAACACGCACCTAGTCGTCAGCTCGAAGGGGGGCGCGCGGATCGTCCTCTTGCATTCCTGCTGCCCTTGCGCCGGCAGGAGGCACGCTAGGAGCTGCGAGAGCGCTCGTCCGGGGTCCTGCAAGCAAGCATGGAATCCCCCGCAATTAGCGATGGCGAACTTTGCAGCGGGCTGTGGTTCCGAGCTCCGCGAACCCGTTGAAACCATCGTGGGGGCGGTTCGCGGTCCCCACTGTAGCGCCTTCGAATTCGATCGTGTTCGTGGTCCACGGAACGCTCTCCCTATAGCATGTGAATAGAATCCGTTCCTGAGGCTGTACCGTAGCCTGAGCATGTCCAGCGCGACGGCGGATGGATGCCCGGAATGACGCTGCGAATATGAACGAGCATGGCTGTGCGGGCGCCACGCCTCTTTGTAAGTATTAGCTGCCACGCCGTCCACATTACGCACTCCCTGGCTCGTAACGTCGTGCACCCGGAGGCGTCCATGGGCGGCTGCCCGGAGCACTATCCCTGACGCCCCCGTCTGGTATAATGGAATCGCCGTAACGTCATGTCCAGTCTTCCCAAGCCTGCCTGCCTAAAGATAAAAGGCGATTGAGTTGCCCGCCCGTACCCGCGTAAGTGTCACGATCGCAGGCGCCAGAGTTCGAAGAGACGGCGTACGACGGTGATACTTGTCCATATCAGCACCGTTGGATTCCACCGCGGCGCCAGCCTCGAATTCACGAGCTCGCTCCCGCTGGACGTCGTACGATCCTCGGGCCGCTGCGCGCGCGAGCAGAGACGCGGACGCCCGCCCGGGGGTGGAATTTGGCAGACGCCACTGCGCCCGATCCCGCCTGGGTGCGGACAGGAGCGCGCGCACCGCCATGCATACTGCCGGAACGCTCAGGCTCGACGCTCGATGGACATTGAGTGCTTGCAGGTGCACGGACGACCCGGACGGAGGTGGATCAGTGCGATGGTGATGACAGCATCCGGGCACCGAGGCAGGCCGGAGTCGAGCGCGCCCGGAGATAAGTAACGAGTATGCACTGGTGCGACGGTCGGGTTGGGGCGCAGAACATGTTCGTGTTGGATCTGATCCTCACGCTCTGTGGGGGGGCTTGCAAGTAAGTAATATGGTGTGCGTGCGTTCTGCCGTGGACGGGTTGGGACACGTACGTACGTGCCCTGATGCGGTGTAGCGTTGGCGCTGCGGCGGTTGTGGTTGCGACTATGATGTGCGGTCGCGAGGCGCGTGCGGAGCAGGTTGGCGAATATGAACATCCCGAGCCTGATTTCGCTTTCCGGGCGCGCCCAATTCAGTGTCGAGGAGGATTGCTGCCGGCGGGGAGGAGATCGTGATTCGTTGTATACCGTGCTGACCGTAAGCACCCGGCGGCCGCTGACATTGAACACCCCGCGTACCCGCGCACCGCCTTTGCCCCAGAGGACGCCTGAAGGTGATGTCGAGATGCCAACGCGATCGCGCCGTCCGTGGAGGTGCTTGCGTGTATACGCGTGTGTACGGATAATGCAGCGGCCCTGGAGGCTGTCGCTGCGCCCGGATCGGGGCGGACAGTCAGATGCCAAGAGCGGATTACGTACCCGGGAGCCGCGCGCGCCTGAGGCTTGTGTGTCCCCTCGGCTGACGGGATCAGTGACAGCCACATCGATCCATCTCGATCACCGACCGTGCTATAGATCTCGCCAGCCTCCACGCTCGTACATGCACTCTACGATGGCCCTCGACTGCGCCGCTGGGCGTGATTAAGGGGAACACGCACAGCGCACTGCGCCAGTAGAAACGAGATACATGTTTTAGACGAGGACGCGTCCGTGTGTGCCGCAAACCCGCGAGAGACCGTTGCGTCGCGACACACGAGCTCGGCAGTGGATTGGAAAGTTACAAAGCGCATCAGCGGTCGGTGCCTCGAAGGACCCTGTTTTTGATTCCCGGCGGGGCGATACAAATTAATATCTTATCTGATACAACGCGGCTGCACGCCGCGCTCCGCAGGATGGACGAATTGCGTTCAGATGGGCTCAGATCCCGCAAAATGGGCGTAGCGTGGTTGGAGTGCGAAAGCCCGAGGTCGGGCGCGGGAAAAGGGAGTAAGCAGAGGGGGAGAGCGAATTAAGCTCGAGCGTACGCGTATTCGGCAGGCGGCGGCGGTAAGCCCGCTGAGCTCAGCCCCCGCTGTCCGGTTTTCTCGGAAATGCCGTTCTGGGCGAGTGGGCCTTGTCAGGGGGCTGACACGCGCGACAGCTCACGCCTTCTGCGCCGATTCGCGCCTTCTTTCTCTCGCGCGTCGGCGCAAATCGCGGGACACGTCGGGGTGTGATGGCGCTGGCTGCAGATTCGCAGTCAAAGAGACGACCGGCACCACCGCGCGTGGAGGGAGGGGAGTGCGGGGAAGGCGGTAGGGTCAGCAGGAGGCGTAAGCGGGGGCACGGCGCCGGTATCACATGCACCCACGGCGCGGGGATGGCGTAACGGCCTGGCTCGCGGAATGGGCTGTGGGTGCTAGGCGCCTCCGCTGCGAGTGCGAGCATCGTCGACGCCTTCCGTCCCAAACTGCCCGATCACTCGACCGGTGCGCGCCGCGCGGCTGGCTGCTTACGCCTGCGCTTGCGCTTCGCCAGCCGCGCGCGGCCGTAGCCTATCCGCCCTGCCCCATCCATATATACCGCCCGCCGCCAGCCGCCGTTCCGTAGTGTCTCTACTTTGTAGCCCCTCCCTAATTCTCTCTCTCCCTTCCCGCCTCTTCCGCCCCCTCCTCTCCCCTCACGACAATCTAACCGCTCCGCACGGAGTCTCCCACACACATGGTGGACACCGCCCACCTCGAGTCCCTCGAGGGCCAGGACAACGTGCCCGAGCTCCCGACGCCCACCCAGATCGCCGCAGGCCACGCCGCGTTCAACGGCAGCCCCGAAGAGCAACATCAGCGCTCGCCCAGCCTCGCGCACTCCGACGCGCCGTCCGCCTTCGGGCACCCGCTCGCGCGCACACAGAGCGCCGCGTCGCACGTCGACATCGGCCACTTCGACCCGCAGGGCGTCGAGCAGCTCCGCCGCACCCTGTCAAGACAGTCGCAGGCGCACGCGGACGAGCTCCGGCGCACGCGCACGAACCGCACCGTCGACGAGAAGAAGAGCGCGCGCCCCCCCAGCCCGAGCCCGAGCTCCGACGAGAGCACGCTCGCGGGCCCCATCGACGGCGCCGGGTTCGACTTTGAGAAGGCCCTCCGGGGCGTCATCAAGAAGTGCGTGTGCAATCCCCGTTTCCTTTTTTGTCCGTGCGGGCGCCCGGGTGTGGTCGTTGTGGGCGCCCGGCGGTGTCAATCTGCGAGAACGCCATCGCTGACCGGCTGCGATCCGTGTCCGCAGGCTGAACGAGTCAGACATCAAGCGCAGAGAGCTCGGCGTCGTGTTCGAGGACCTGCGCGTCGTCGGCGTCGGCGCCGCGGCGTCCTACCAGCCGACGTTCGGCTCGATCCTCAACCCGCTCAACATGCTCCAGGGCATCCGCGCGCAGATGCACCCCGCCACGCGCGACATCCTCTCCGGCTTCGACGGCGTCGTGCGCCCCGGCGAGATGCTCCGTACGTCCCCCTCCTTCCCTCCCCGGCCCCTCCCCGTGCTGACCGCCCCCCGCGCAAACAGTCGTGCTCGGGCGCCCCGGCTCGGGGTGCAGCACGCTGCTGAAGACGCTCGCGAACCAGCGCGCGGAGTACCACGCCGTCGAGGGCACGGTCGCGTACGACTCGCTCACGCCCGACGAGGTCGAGCGGCACTACCGCGGGGACGTGCAGTACTGCCCCGAGGACGACGTGCACTTCCCGACGCTCACCGTCGACCAGACGCTGCGCTTCGCCGCGACGACGCGCACCCCGCGCGCGCGCCTGCCCGGGGCGTCGCGCGAGGACCATGTGTCGCGCACGGTCGAGGTGCTCGAGACGGTGTTTGGGCTGCGGCATGTGAAGGATACGCTTGTGGGCGATGCCTCTGTAAGGGGTGTGTCTGGTGGTGAGAAGAAGCGGGTGTCGATTAGCGAGGCGCTCGCAGCTCGCAGTCTCTTGAACTCGTGGGACAACTCCACCCGTGGTCTTGAGTGCGTCTTCTCCCCCTCTCCTCCCCTCGCATATAGCGCATATATTGACGTTTTGCGACAGTGCGTCGACGGCGCTCGAGTTCGTGCAGGCGCTGCGGATCGCGACGGACATCGCGCGGCAGTCGACGATCGTGGCCATCTACCAGGCCGGCGAGTCGCTGTACCAGCACTTTGACAAGGTCTGCGTGATCTACGAGGGCCGGCAGGTGTTCTTCGGCCCCGCCGACAAGGCGCGCCAGTACTTCATCGACATGGGCTACGAGCCCGCGAACCGGCAGACCACCGCCGACTTCCTCGTCGCCGGTGCGCCCCTCTCCCTCTCCATCTCCCGCCGCGGATGCTGATTAGCGTTCCCCCGAAAATGCAGTGACCGACCCGAACGGCCGCATCGTGCGCCCCGGGTTCGAGGCGCGCGTGCCGCGCACGGCTGCCGAGTTCGCAGAGCACTACAAGCGCTCCGCGTTCGCGCGCGAGAACCGCGCGGACATGGACGCGTACCGCGCCGCGTTCGTGGGCAAGCCCGAGCGCGCGGACGCGTACCGCGCGAGCGTCAAGGCGGAGCACGCGCGGCACGCGAGCAAGAAGAGCCCGTACATCGCGAGCATCCCGATGCAGGCGCGCGCGCTCATGACGCGCCGCGTGCAGATCATCCGTGGGGGCGCGGCCGCGCAGGTCATCCAGCTCTTCTCCTTTGTCTTGCAGGGCATCATCGTCGGCACGGTCTTTTTGAGGCTCAAGAACGAGACGACGACGTTCTTCAGCAGGGGCGGCGTGCTCTTCTTCGCGCTGCTGTTCAGCGCGCTGTCGACGATGGCGGAGATCCCCGCGCTGTTCTCGCAGCGGCCGATCGTGCACAGGCAGAGCCGCGCGGCGATGTACCACCCGTTCGTCGAGGGCCTCGCGCTCACGCTCGTGGACGTGCCGATCACGTTCCTCACGATGGTCGTGTTCGCGATCCTCATCTACTTCTTGGTCGGCCTCGAGCAGAGCGCTGCGCAGTTCTTGTGAGTCCCCCACGGCTGCTTTGTTTTTGTGTTTTTGTGTTTTTGTGGGGCGGTGCTGATGCGGACGACAGCATCTTCCTGCTGTTCACGTTCGGGATGACGATCACGATGAAGGCGTGGTTCCGCTCGCTCGCGGCGCTGTTCAAGAGCGCCGCGCCCGCGCAGGCCATCGCCGGTCTCACCACCCTCATCCTCGTCCTCTACACCGGCTACAGCATCCCGCAGCCGTACATGATCGGCGCGCTGCGCTGGATCACATATATCAACGTACGTGCCTCTCTCCCCCAATCTTTCTTGGCGCAACGGTGCTAACCGCTCGCATGTAGCCGCTGAAGTACGGCTTCGAGGCGCTGATGGTGAACGAGTTCCACACGGTGCACGCGGACTGCTCGGTGCTCGTGCCGCAGGGCGCGGGCTACGAGAACGTCGGGCTCGCGAACCAGGTGTGCACGACCGTTGGGTCGGTGCCTGGGCAGCTCACGGTCTCGGGCATGGACTACGTCACGCTGTCCTACGGCTACACGTACGCCCACCTCTGGCGGGTACGTCTTTTTCTTCCTTACCGTGTGTTATGTGGGGCATATACTGACGGGCGATGCAGAACTTCGGCGTGCTCTGCGCATTCGGCATCGGCTTCATCGCGATCCTGCTCGCGCTCACGGAGAACAACACGAGCATCGCGGGCGAGACCGCGGTGATGCTCTTCAAGCGCGGCACGAAGACGGACATCGTCGAGGACGCCGCGGCCGACGAGGAGAAGGGCAGCGGCGGCGCCGCGCCGAGCATCGGCACGCACCACGACGCGGAGGCGCAGGCGATCAAGGAGGCGACGCACACCGTCACGGACGTGTTCTCGTTCCAGCACCTCAACTACGTCGTCCCCGTCGGCCACGGCCACACGCGCCGCCTGCTCGACGACGTCTCCGGGTACGCCCCGCCCGGGAAGCTCACCGCGCTCATGGGCGAGTCGGGCGCCGGCAAGACGACGCTCCTGAACGTCCTGGCCGAGCGCACGACTGGCGGCGTGGTCACGGGCGAACGGCTGATGAATGGCCACCCGCTCCCGGCGGACTTCCAGGCGCACACGGGCTACTGCCAGCAGATGGACACGCACCTGCCGACGAACAGCGTGCGCGAGGCGCTGCTGTTCTCCGCGTGCCTCCGCCAGCCGCAGTCGGTGCCCCTTGAGGAGAAGAAGGCGTACGTCGAGAAGGTGCTGCAGATGTGCGGGCTCGCGAACTACGCGGACGCCATCGTCGGCTCCCTGGGCGTCGAGCACCGCAAGCGGACCACCATCGCCGTCGAGCTCGTCGCGAAGCCGTCCCTCATCTTCCTCGACGAACCGACCTCCGGCCTCGACTCGCAAAGCGCCTGGGCGATCACCAGCTTCCTGCGCGACCTCGCGGACAACGGGCAGGCGATCGTGTGCACGATCCACCAGCCGTCCGCGGAGCTCTTCCAGGTGTTCGACCGGCTGCTGCTCCTCCGCAAGGGCGGGCAGACCGTGTACTTCGGCGACATCGGCCCGCGCGCGACGACGCTCATCAGCTACTTCGAGCGCAACGGCGCGCGCAAGTGCGAGGACAGCGAGAACCCGGCCGAGTACATCCTCGATGCGATAGGAGCCGGCGCGACCGCGACGACGGACGTGGAGTGGTACGAGGCGTGGAAGAAGAGCGCGGAGGCGGCGGAGTCCGCCGCGGCGCTCGAGCGCATCCACGCGGAGGGCCGCAGCAAGCCCGCGGTGCAGGCGACGCTTACGAACACGTTCCCGACGACGTGGGCGTACCAGCTGTGCACGCTGCTCCTGCGCGACGCGCAGGCGCACTGGCGCGACCCGACGTACCTCATGGCGAAGGTCGGCTTGAACATCGCGTCCGCGCTCCTCATCGGCTTCACATTCTTCCACGCGAAGACGACCATTCAGGGTACCCAGAACCACCTCTTCGTGAGTGCTACCGTTCTCTATTCGTTTGTGGCCGTACGCTAATTCGTTTGCTTTGCTAAGGCGATCTTCATGTCGACCATCATCAGTGTCCCGCTCTCCAACCAGCTCCAGGTCGCGTTCATCGAGATGCGCAACGTCTTCGAGGTCCGCGAGCGCCACTCCCGCATGTACAGCTGGTCCGCGCTCGTCACGTCGCAGATCCTCATCGAGATCCCGTGGAACATCCTCGGCTCGTCGCTCTACTTCCTGTGCTGGTACTGGACCGTCGGCTTCCCGACCGACCGCGCCGGCTTCACGTACTTCATGATGGGCGTGTGGTTCCCGCTGTACTACACCACGATCGGCCAGGCCGTCGCGTCCATGTCGCCGAACGCGGAGATCGCGGCGCTGCTCTTCTCCTTCCTGTTCTCGTTCGTGCTCACCTTCGACGGTGTCATCCAGCCTTACCGCGCCCTCGGGTGGTGGCAGTGGATGTACCGCCTGTCGCCGTACACCTACCTCATCGAGGCGCTCCTCGGCCAAGGTACGCAGTGTTTTTTTACCCTCACGCGGACATGTGCTGATGCTTTCTCTCTCAGCGCTTGGGAAACAAGACATCCATTGCTCCGATATCGAACTCGTCACGATCCAGCCGCCCTCGGGCCAGACGTGCTCGCAGTACATGGGCCCGTACATCGCGAACGCCGGCGGGTACCTCAGCAACCCCGACGCGACCAGCGGCTGCGGCTACTGCTCGTTCGCCACCACCGATGCGTTCCTCGAACAGAGCTTCAACATCTTCTACTCGCACCACTGGCGCGACCTCGGCATCTTCGTCGCCTTCATTTTCTTCAACGTAAGTCCCCCTTCACTGACCGGCTGGTTGCGCATGGTGCTGACATGGGCTGCGCACACAGATTGCTTGCATCTACTCGTTCACGTACTTCTTCCGCGTGCGCACCGGCAGCCTCTTCGGCTCGCTGAAGAGCCGCATCGCCGCGCGCCGCGCCAAGTCGTCATAATGGACTCTGCCCCGACCCTCGTTCCCGTTCCCTGTCCATTTCACGCTTCCATACTGCTACTAGAATCCACATCGCATCTACCGTCCATCTACCCCTACCCCTTACCCCTTACCCCTACTAGATTAGACTATGAAATCCCACTAGTCGATCCGCATGCTGCCTGCTCCTGCTCCATCTCACGACTCGCTCAAGAACTGAACCGGGGGGGCTGAACGTCAAAGAAGAGGTCATTTATTCCATCTATCATCTGTCTCGTCTCTCAATCATATTGCTGCCTCTTGTACGATCACACTATTACGATATCGTTACGGTCGATTATAGAGATGTATTACAGACAATCTCAACGTCAATGCACATATAGCGGTTTAACATCTATCTTTCGTCCTCCTATGCGTGTGCGTCCGGCCAGGCGACCTAGATGATTTTTGTTGCGGTCCAGAACGAGGCGTGATACACGTATCCGAGCATGCTCTGCGCGTTGTTCGTGTATGTGGTGTCGATCGTGCGCTCGTTCTGCGATGACACCGGTCAAAACCTGATACAAGAAACGGTCCGCACAGGACAAAAGAGCTTACAGATATTTCGAAGCCGATGGAGCGTGCGAGGGCCTTCACTTCGTCGAGCGTAAGTTCGATAGACGGGTCATTCGTCGTGTTGTTCTCCCAGTGCCACAATAGGGGTCCTGTCCGCCGAGTGTGTATCAGCGGCCGCCGTGGCGTGCGTGCGGTGGTGCGACTTACCTAGATTGATCCACACGCCACCGGGTGCGAGTATGCGGTGGATGATACGGAGGTAGTTGATGATGTTCTTCGCCTGTGTGGTGAGTGTCAGTTTGAGTGCGACTGCTACCGAGACGCGGCCTTGGGGGCCGAAAGAAGCGTACTCACCGTGTCGATGAAGAAGCAGGTGAGGACGGCGTCCCACTGCCCCACCTGCGACTCTGCGTCATCGCCCTCTTCGGCGCCATAAATCTCCTCAAAGTCTCCTGATCGCGACCGTGTTAGTGGGTACGCGCCCGGGCTAGAAAGGTCCCCAACACTTACCCGCCACTAGGGAGAAGTCCGAGCCTGGGGCCAGACCAGATGGCAGGACGTCCGGTATGCGGATTGGCCGGAGAAGACCCTCGCTATTCAGGAGATTGGAGAACGAGTGGATGTATGGGTAGATTGTGTGTTTGTTGACGGCGTCTGTCCTGCGAGTAAGAAGGCATCTTGTAAGTACCCCCCCCCCCCCGATAGCCAGCGGAGTGCGCTTACCTATTTAGCATATGGAAGGAGGCGAGCAGCATGTAGTGTGAAAACTCGTTTCCCTGGCACGCAAAGCCTTCACGGGAGCGCAAATGTGAGGCGCGTCCGACGATAATGTAGGAATACCTGTACCTAGGTTTGCCACATCCCAAGCCAGTCTTCCGAGTCCTGCCCCGGGAACTAAAACACGAAAGTTCCCTCTATAAAACTACCGTTGTCAAGCTGCGAGGACCGGTCAGCAAAACAGCACCTACCTCTCTTCTTGCGGGATGTCGGAGAAATGCTGCAACAAGGCCTCCTTGATGGGCTCGTAGCAGACGTCCCGCTCCGCTTTTCCCTGTGTGAGCAGTCAATATCAGCCTCGGATACCGATTTTCTCGCGACGAGTCATATACCTCCTCGCTCCAGTCACGGACGAGTTGCTTCAGCGTGCTGCGCAGCTTCTCCATGTCGTGTTCAGTGGGTTTGTATCGCCGCTTTCCGCCCCGGCCCTTGTCTGTTCTCGACGAGCCATCCTGAGGAGAGTCATGAGAATGAGAGTGCCCTCCCCCATGCGAGTGTCCCCGGTGGGGGTGCGAGACTGAATGGCTATGACTTGATCCTGAGTGCTCTTCATATAAGGTCAGCCTCATATCAATTAGCACACGGAAGACATCCAGTACCATGGGAGTGTTGGCCGCGTCTCGGGTCATGTCTTCTTGAGGATTCTGGCTGATCCGCGCTTCCTTCTACCGGGTCCTCAGCCAGTTCCTGCCCGAATATCTCGGGGTTCGCGGTGAGCAGGTTCAGGAACTCAGCGTTCGCGAGGATCGCGTCGTCCGTCGCCGAGATCCGCTGCTTGTACCCGATCTGCTCGAGCAGCTCGCGGTCCTCGATCGGGATAATGTGGATGTCCTTTCGGCGGCGATTGTTCGCGTTCAGCTGAGAGTGGCATGCTGAGCACTGCGATCACACGAACTGACGAAAGCGACTCTTACGGCATACGGAGCATACTGCTGGAACGTCGCTATCACATTCGCGAAGTGCGTGCGCTCCTCATCGATGTCTGCTTGAGTGAGTGGCATCTTTTCGGATCTTGGAGGTGTGCAACAGAAACGGGTGGCGGATCCGCAGCCACTGCGGTGGCTGCGATGACTTGTGGTACCGCCCACGTGTCCGACAAGCAACCCAAAAAGGCAGCCTTTGATTGGTTTGCGAGCTCATCCAGTCTGATTGGAGCTTATTCGAGACGTTGGAGGGATGGACTCTGGATCCATTCAGGCGCGAGAGCATTGGATATTTGTGCGTGCTCGCGAAGCGATACCACAATTTAACTCTAGACGCCTTCGGACCATAACACTAACTTTAGCAAGAAGATTGGCAGCACCTAAAAGTACTAAGTAGTAGTACAGCGGCTCTGATTACACTGTCAGTTAGAAAGTCCGTACATGAAGAGTTTGGACGTGATGCAGATCACTTCAATCCAGATACAGAAGCATGATGCTCCGGCCAGTGGTAACGTAGACTCCGTTACAAAATCTTACACTTCAAGCAGCTGCCATAACGGTCCTTAATAACTTCCTATCCTCCGCCCCCCTCAATCAAACGGCACAGGCCGGATCCCAGGCCCAGACAACAGCCCGCCCTCGACCCGCTTCCTTGTCTCCTCCGCCTTCGCCGCCGCGAACACCGACGGCACCGGGATCCCGCAGCAGTCGCCCCACCCGTTCTCGCGCTGGCCGACGCCGCCGAGGTCGCCCATCGCGTGCGCGTGCCCCCAGTGCTCGTCGTTCTGCCCGGGGGAGCCTGCGGGCAGCGCGGGGAGGGGCCCGTCCCAGGCGAGGAGCGAGCCGAAGAGGAAGTGCTGCATGACGGGGAGCTTCCCGAGCACCTCCGCGAGGTACATCTTCGTGAGGCCTGAGTTGACCTTGTCCCAGGTCTTGACCTAAGGCGGACGGTGAGGTGGGTGGTGGACGAGTAATGGTGAGGAGCGTACCGCAGAGATGTCGTCCAGCATAGGCGAGTGCCATCGCAATGAAGCAGTCTTGATCTGGAAAACCGTTAGAAACCATGGGTGGTCATTTGGCAGCTCCTTACCGAATTGATGAATTTGATGCACGCAAGATACATGTAGTGTTTGGAGAATTCCTCCACCGTATCACTGTCATGTATTGACTTTGGACGGATGTACTTGTGCCCTGAACGTGTATGTCAGCAGTGCCAGACCAGATTCAACGAGTAGGTACCCACCTTGCAGCTGCGCTGCACCCCATAAGAACGGCAGGAAGTGGTAGTCATCCAGGCCCCACACGCCGTGCGATCCTGCCGGCTCGAGCCAATAGGTCGACTGCAGTACGCGCATGACCTCGATATACCTGATGCATACATCAGCTCCACAGCCGGCATTCGTAGACACCCCCTCAGCTCACCGCCAGAAGACCTTGGTCACTAGAGCTGCACGGTCGCTCTCCTGGAATACGCCCAGTTTATCCAGGCATATCCTGCACAACCTCCCCATTAGCCACAAGCCACATATGCTTAGGTGGGGCGGACGCACATCCAACACAAGAAGTTGAGCTCCATGCCGCTCCCATAATCGATACGCGTCCGGTTGCCCCAGGACTCGTCAAAATACACAGTCACTTCAGGGATCGCGTCCTCGGGAAGACCGGGAATTGTGCGGTGCAGCTCAGGAGCAATCTGGCAGCAGCAACACTCAGTCACCCATACGCGTCTAGAGCGGCGGACCAAGATGCAGGCAAGGAGTAGGGTAGCCGCAGGGTACGCACCTCCGAGATCTTGTCAAAGAACGTCCTGAACGCAGGGTTTCCAAACCGCGAGGCCTTGTTATCCACAGGGGGAATACCGCGCGCCGTCTCCGCAACGCGCTCAAGAATATCCAGCACGGCTTGCACGCCCTGAAACCACTCGTTACTCCACCGCCCGCACGCCGACGCAACCGACGGACTTACGCACAGGAGAGACAGGGCACTCGTCCGTGAGCTTCACACCGACGACAGCCGCGTTCAGCGCGTTGATGTACCCCACGATCGTCTCGTGCGTCTTGGACTGCTGGAACGCCTCGAGCTGCTCCTTCGTCAGGATGATCTTCCGCGGCGGGAAGAAGCCCGTGCTGGTCGCCTGTGTCGCTTCAGCAGGCGGCGTATGCGTGTGTTCTGTAGCATTCGTAGAAATCGTTGTCGAGTCCGACATGGTGGTGGATTGGAAAGCAGAGGTAGTGCGGACCCGTCTGGCCCAAACCGGGTCCGACCATAGGGGTGGCGCGTAGGCGCCCGCTCTCCGCGCGAATGCGATCGGCTTACGGGCGCTTGCTGAACTTGTTTTCATTCACGCCTCGTTCTCGCCTGTGCAGCCCATTCGCTTGTGGCTTTCCCCGTCCCTCTCTTCCTGCGGCTGGCTGTTTCATACTCTGGGATACCTTAGCGACACAAAATGCCGACACCAACAGCGGTCCTGCAGGAGTCGCTCGAGCGGCATAATGGGGCATTCGAGTCTCTCCTGAAGCTCATCCCCGCGAAGTACTACCTGGTGGCAGATGACGCCGACGAACAGGTGCGTTCGGATGTGCAGCCCACGAAGTTGCGGAACAGCATGTAACATACATGTGTGGTGTAGATGGCGTCGAAGTACATGAAGAACAGCAAGAAGCAGAAGGCCCCCAAGCAGGCCATCAAGGATGCCTCGAAAAAGGCCAAGAAGCTGAAGGTAACCCTACCCCCTCGCGCATACGTACGTCCCTGAGTCTAATACCTATACCCCAGCTCGACCCCGCAAACAACAAAACCGTGCTCGAGATCCAGAGCGAGGCCCTCGCCGCACGCGAGGAGGGCGCCCAGCAGCCCGCGCGCGCCGCCACCAAGGGCAAGCGTAAAGCACCCCCAAGCGACGACGAGTCCGACTCCCCCAACGACGAGCCCATGACCGAGGACGACCTCGACGACGAGGACGAGGGCGCAGGGGAGCCGATGGACGAGGACGGGGCGCCCGTGCCGATGCCAGAGAGCGGGGGCATCCAAGCGCTGCGCGACAAGCTGCACGCGCGGATGGCGCAGCTGCGGAACAAGGGCAAGGAGGGCTGGGCGGACAGCGGGTATGGGGGGAAGCTCGGCGGCCGCGACGAGCTGCTCGAGGAGCGGCGGCAGCAGCGCGCGGCGATGCGCGAGCGGCGGCGGAAGGAGACGCGCGAGAAGATCGAGCGCGAGAAGGAGCGGAAGGGCAAGGGCAAGGCCGACAAGGGCAAGGCGAAGGAGCAGGAGAAGCAGAAGGGGACCCAGACGAAGGTGCGTGCTCTCGGTTCTCCCCTGCGCATGCGGCGCTCATCGGTTTTGTGTGCAGACCCAGCTGCTCGTGCCCGACGACTCAACGGGTGTCTCGTCGAATCATGGTCCCAAGTTCACCTCCGTCACTTTCTCCGCGCTCGCGTCTGCCTCTGGGTCGTCTGCGCCCAAACACAAAAAGAACCTCCCGACGACCGCGTCCAACCCCACGCAGGCGCTGTCTCAGCTCATGGCGCACAAGGAGAAGCTCGCTGCACTACCAGAACAGGAACGCGCCGCGCGAGCGGAACGCGAGAAGTGGGACAAGGCGAGCGCGCGCGTCGACGGTGTGAAGGTGCACGACGACGAGGGGCGGCTGAAGAAGGCGGTCAAGCGCAAGGAGAAGGGGAAGCTGAAGAGCAAGAAGGCCTGGTGCGTATTCCGACACGCTCTTTCGGGATCTTCAATTTGGGGTCGCTCACGCGCGGGGTTTTTGCAGGGACGAGCGGAAAGAGCAGGTCGCGACGACGATAGCTGCGCGACAGAAGAAGCGCACAGACAACATCGCGGGGCGGGCGGAGCGCAGGAACGACAAGCGGAAAGGTGTCAAGACGAAGCCCAAGGACAAGGGCCGGCCAGGGTTCGAGGGCAAGTCCTTCGGGAAAGGCAAAGGGAAGGACAAGGGGAAGGACAAGGGAAAAGCTGGTGGGAAGAAGTAGTGTCTGCTTCCCGCTACTCACGCCCATGTTCTCTGCCACTACTACCTTTACATCTGCTTCATTTCTACGGTGGTCTAGTGTGTGGCTGAAAGCTATACGAAACAAACTAATACGGTAAGTGACCGGTCACAGTGTCATATAGGCATCGCATCCTCCACCATCCGCCCGTACTCGCTCCACCCGTCTGTCCACAACTTGAACCACAACGGCGCGAAGAGCAGCCCGTGCGCGACCCCCACAGTGACCTGCGGCCACGTATGGTGCCCGAGCCATATCCGCGACAGCGCGATCGTGCTCGCCAACGGCACCACCACCAGCGGCGGCAGCACGCGCGAGAGCGCGGGCGACGCGGGCAGCGAGGGGTGGATCGGGAGGTACGCGCACGCGAGGGTGATATACGCCGCGAAGTACGTGATCACCGCAGAGTGCGTGCTCGGCATCCTGAGACGAACTGGTAGTCAGCAGGAGGACTGAGGTTGGGTGCGCAGGTATGTAAGGACACTGACCCGTATGTCTTCTTCCGCTTGCCGTTCACTGTGATGACCGGCCGTGGTTGGCGGAGGCACCGCTTGAGGACCTTGACGGTGAGCGAGCAGAGGACCGCACCCGCGGTGAAGTACGCGACGCCCGCGGACCGCGTGTAGAGCAGGACGCCCGCCGTCAGCGTCGTCACTATCGCGTTCGTCTGCGAGATATATTAGTGCGGCGCACGAAGACGGCGGGGAGCGAGGACGAGCGGGCACCTTGTCGAGCGCATACAGCCACCAAGTCATACGTCGTGCTGGCGCGTTTTTCATAGCGTCCCAGCGTGGTATGACCGTTTGAGGACTCTTGACCGTGACTGCTACTGAGACCAACTGGTGGTGGTAGAGAGCAGCTCAGGAACACCAACGGCGGGCCTCTAGAAGTGGTGGCTGCTGGAAAAGCTGCCGACGTCGCGATCGCCGCGCGCGCTCGCCGCTATCGCGACTTCGCGTTCCACGAATGTCACCTTCAGGCACTCGCGGGTTTTTGTTCATGTACATATATCGCGCAGCGCGCCTGAATGTTGGCCGCACCATTATAACGGATGTATATACCGTTCCCGAACCTCAGATATATCCAATGCAACCACCCCCTCGCTCAGTACACACTACAATGACCACCACCGCACTGCGCTAGCCTTTCACGATCCCGACAGTGACCTCCGCCTCGCCCTCACCCCCCTCCCCGCCGCGCGTCCCAAAGTGCAGCGCATGCACGCACCGCTCCCACGCCCACCGCGTCAGCCTCAGCACCTCCGCGTCCGCGAGGTCGTGTCGCACATGCAGCTCGAGCGTGACCACGAGCGACTGCGCGGGGCCCTGCGCCTTGTCCGCCGCCGACGGCGCGGCTGCGTACGGCGACACCGCGTCCCCGTCCGCGAGCGCGAGGCTCGGCGTGAGCTGCCAGATGTGCGGCGCGGGGAGGTGCAGCACCCGCTCGTCGCGTTCGATCTGTCGCAAATGTAAGTGGATGGACGATGAACACCGCGGTGTGGAGGGATACGTACCTCGCGCATGGCGCGGAGGAAGGCCTCCATTCGCCCGCCCGCGAGACCCCGTGCTGGCGACGTCTGCAGCAGGACGGCGCCGAGTTGGACCGCAGCGCGGTACGCTAGTTTGAATGTCACCACCGTCTCTACCCCAGCAAGGATGAGATCAAGTGGTCGGTGTTGACGTCTGCAGGAGGTTCAGTATACTGGCAATTGACAAAAAATGTGACCTACGGAGGTATCGATATTGCAGTGAACAGCACACATGAGGCGAAAAGCACCGGTGCAAGTGAGTAGGGGTTGGTAAGGAGGTTGTTCAGCAAAGGAGGGTATGCCAGCGTAGACGCGCGGTATCGGGAACGAGCCGGGAGCAGGGATGCTAGGGAGGGGATGTGGTTGCCTGCCGCTGCACAGTTCTGTCAATACCCCGATACGACTGGACCGGTATGATGCAGCAGAGAGCACGTACTGCTGACAAGCTTGGAGTGGTTGTTGAATGAGATAGCAGTAGTCAAAAGCGAAGCGAAGGTGATAAATAATAGGCGAATAGGGAACTCGATCCTATCCGCAACTCAGTACCACAACAACGCAGAGTTTTCGACGCACGCACCCAAACACAGAAGACACTTCATCCCCGTGATGATGGTGGTGCCCCTCACCGCTCGAGAGCAGGATATGCTCGAGCGTCTCCTTGCAGACATACACGGACGTGAAGATCAGGTAGACTGACTGGGCAAACGTCATCACTGTCTCTATCCGCGCATTTCTGCGTGGTGGCGTGAGCGTCAAATGATCACCGCAGGGCATGAGTGACGACATACCCATAAGGTCGACGCGTCTCCGCACGCATATCGGGTCGCGCGAGGTGGTTTGGCAAGATGTGCCCGAGCGCGACGCCAATCGCGTCGAACACCACCCAATACCCCAGCCCCGTACACGATAGCGAGCCCACCTGCTGCCCAGTGATCCACAACCACGCCCCTAATGCGAACTGACCGACTGCCGCGCATACAGGCCAGGTCGAAGAGCCCGGCGACGCGCGGATCTTACCTATGGGGCTCTTCGCGCGCGTCTTCGAGGCCAGTCCATTCGTGACATGCGCGGCCTCCTGTTTCTCCGCATTGAGAGACGGGCTGCTCGGGAACGGAGATATAGGAGCCCACGGGCTCATGGGCATCGGGGTGGGCTGCGTGTGTAGTTCTCCCGGATCGCTCTGCGCGCCAGGTTCGAGGAAGGAGAAGAAGTTGTGCGAGAGGGAGTGCTTGTGGTGATGCCCGCGCCGCGACGCCCCGCCGGGCGACGCCGACATCTCTGCCATAGGGTGTGTCCCAGCCGAGGGTGGACGTGCACCGAACGTGAAGCCTTCGCGGAACGCACGCTGCCCAGGTCCGGGTGACGCACTGGGAATGGGAATCCCCTCGTCCGTAGCCGCCGGTGCCCCGAAGTCAAGTTCCTGCGCGCCATCCTCGGCAATGCTGGTGGAAGGAAGAGACCCCGGGCGCGGGAAGTAGATGGAAAGGTTGCGGGAGTGGAGGCGCGAATGTCTCCGGTTATTGATGGGTGGTTGTGAAATCTTGATGCCATTCTCCGGAGGAGAAGAACCTGGTTGGTACAGTTCTGGAGCAGTGGAGGAAGAGGGGAGCTTATGCGAGGGAGGTATACCGAGCTGATTAGAGGGGAAGGATGATGCGAGCGGGGAGGGGGTGATGGGGGAGAACGGGCCTGACACCGAGCGTGTACGCCCATGAGAGGAGGGTAAAGAGAATGACTGGCGCATCGGAGAGGCTTGATGTCGTCCATTTGGGGGCGCATACAAAGATGCACTGCCGTTTGCTAGGGGCTGTCTTGGTATCGAGAAAGTAGTGCGGTATGGGCCAGCGGATGCTGGCTGCCCGGGGAAAGATTGCGACATGGGCATGGACGGCGTTGAAGTAACACGGGAGCGAGCATGGGGCGGCGCAAGCTCGCTGCTGTCGTCCGGCGTAGGGCCGTTGAGCGTGAATCCCTGAGATAACGGTGCCGTGGTCGGAGGGGATTGGGGGGCCGGAAAGCGGAGCACATTGTCCTCGTCTTCATCCTTGCTCGACTTTCTCCTATGCATGGTCCCATTGACCGGGATACCCGCTGAGAGCGCCATATTTCCGCTTCAAGCTGGTCCGAGGGGTCGCTGCACAAGAAACTGCAACAGGTCACGAAGTACGAGAGGCTTTACTTCAAGTTGAGTTATCGCTATAAGCATAAGCAGTAACGAACGCACCTGTAACCCTTTCGCAGCAGCCACCTGGGCTCTCAGTCAGTAGCAACCGCGGGGCGGAAGGAGGGTGGTGAGGGAGAGAGACTCAAGGCAAGAGCGGGAGCTTGTCAAGCCGTGCTCTCTAAGTCTTTCCCTCCAATCACTTGGCCTCCTCGGCGTCTATTACCCCGGTTTTGATGGCCATGTGCTTGTATTCCTTCGTGCTGTGTCCGCTGCAGCCCGTTCTGTCGAAGCAAGAAACATCCATATGCAAGTGGTATGAAATACATGAAGGTATATGAAGCAGAGAGCGCATGTGGTAAGACAATTCCATAAAGCGTGGCATAAGATTCGTCAGTCGTAGATTATAGCAGCGCGTCGTACACGTCGTCAGATCGTCACTCAGAGTCGGTAGAATAGAAGTACAGTCAGTGTCCGTCACGGCCCCTCAACCACGATGTATTGAGTCACGAGGCGAGCGAGGTCCAAACAATCCGGGGCTGCCCTGAGGGGGTGCCAGGAGGTGCTCGACCTGCTGGGGAGGGGGCGATGGCTGGAACGCAGGGTTCGCTGTAGGGCAATCCGTGTCAGCGCGCGTAGAAGTACCCTTCAAAGGTAGACTTACGAAGCCAGGTCGCCCACGATTGCGTCTGCGGTACCGCCTCCGGTGGGGGAGGGGGAGGGGCAGCAGCAGCCGGTCTCCTACGTCGGGATCCGCGGGTATTGATAGACCTCCACGCGCTAGGTGCTGGCTGGGGCATTTCAGGCTCGGGCTCTGGAGCTGGCGCCGGCTCCGGTTGCGCTCCGTCAGTAGGAACACAAGTCATGGCGGGTTTCCTGAAGAAAAGTCAGCATCACACAGCGTAACGGATCGATGAAGACCTACCAGCCGGGGTCGAATTCGCCTCCAGGGCCATACTTCGACTTGAACTGGAGAAGCTCGCCGATTGCACTGCGACAGAGAGTCAGCACCATCACAAAGGTTAATCGCATGTCACTCACTATTCGAGGTTACGCTTGTCTTCACGCAGCTTGCCGACTTCGCTCAGCAGCATGCGAACTTCGGTCGCCAACGACCGGCTGAACTCATCGAGGTACTGGTGGCAATGTCACGACGATGTATAAGGTCACACGGAGAGACACTTACGCCTTGCACATTGTACGGCACTTGTTCGTGTGCTGTGGCTTTCACAGCTTCGATGGTTTCTTGCTTGCGTTGCTCGCAGTCGGCACGCCATGCTGCATTCAACGGGTAAGCCGCGCCTCGAAGCACCGCAGGCACCGCGCTCACCTTCCGCCATGTCTCGAATGGTACCCTCGTACGCTACCCGCTGCTGCTCGATGGCCTCTAGCGCAGCTCGTTGATCTGCAGCCGTCTCAATCAGACTCAGTATATCTTTCAAACAAGGAATCCACATACTGGCTCGCATCTCATCCAAGAGGTCTGCTTTGGACTGCTCCTGTGCCGCCAGCATTGCCGATTGCCCTTCCAGAATCTGCTGAAGCATGTTGCGTGTCTGAGCGTCTTCGGCGTCCTTCTGGTCCCAGCGATTCTGCTTGAACTCCCAACGCTCGTCAGTGAGCTCGCGCTTCCGTGCTAGCTCGTCGCGCTGCTCGGACACTAGGTTCGTGATGTCACCAAGCTGAGCCCGCATAGCCTCGTCGCGCTCCAGCATCTCGGCCCGTTCGGTCTCCCGCCGCTCCGCCTCTTCCGCCTCCCTTGCCATCTTCTCATCCTCAAGCTCCTTGCGTACAGCGCCCAGTTCCGATTCCAGGGCACGTATGTGGGCTTGATACTCTGCGTGCATGCGTTCGCGCTCTGCCGCCGCTTCGGCCTGAGCACGCTCCCTCTCGACTTGGGCCGCCTCTCGCTCTCGTTGAAGCTCCTCGCGTTCCTTGTCGACGGTGTTACGAATATCTTCGGCGTGACGAGTGGCAGCCTCGAGCATCGACGCCGCTAGGAGCTCTGTCTCCGCTGTGCTCGCGGGGACGACCGGCTGAGGCTGCTCCCCAAGTGGAGGGAGAGCAGTCTCTGGTTCTGGCATATCTCCGAGGACCGACGTGCCCGGTGGGGGGACAGGCAAGGCACCCTCCGTCATGCCGGGCATAGTGCCCAGACGTCGCTCTAATTCATCCCAGATCCCGTCGCGGCGGGCTTGTGCTTCCTCGTCGCGTCGTGCTTCGTTGTTCCTGAACATGGTCTCGCGATCCTCTTCGTTGGCCTTGAAGTTCTCGTCGCGCTTGACCTCCTCCTCCTGGAGTTCATCGAGCATGTGTTCCATCCTATTACCGAGGTCGTCCATGCGCGCCCTTGCATCCTCATAGTGGTGGTGTTGTTCAAGGTCAAGCGGGCCGCCGGAGGGGTAGCGCTCTTGAAGATGACCAGGCGGTATAGGTCGGGCGCGTGGTGATTCGGGATACACAGTTCTTGCAGTCCTTTCAGTTCTTCCAGGAGAATATGGAGGCTCCAAGGGAGGGGGAATGCTGACGGGGGCCTCATGCGGATGGACATATTCCCCTCCGACGTCAGGAAGAGTGTCAGCTATTGGATGAGCAGTCTCAGCAACTGGAGGGGCCTGACTGGGCAAGTGCGGAATGATGATATCGTCCGGCTGGCGCAGTTGGTCGGTGTAGCTGCGCTCTGTAGCCGCCGTCCCTGCAAGAGGAGGCCCTGTAGGTACATACCCAGGAGGACGATGCGTCGTAGTAACGCGTTCCGCAGTAGGAGGCGGGGCGTGGCCACCTGCGTACGATTAGCATAAGAAAACTACATATATTTGCAAGTCACTTACGCCCACTACGATCACCACTGACGGACCTTGGTCTTGATCCTGGACCATGTGGTCAGTGGGTGGGACATATCACAAACAAATGAGAACTATATACCTGTGTGCTCGTAATAATCCTCTGCGTCTGAGAGACCATCAGCACGACGAACACGATATCGTAGCCCAGAGAAGACTCACGCGGGGACACACTTCTTGAACGCCCGTGGGGACTGGCCCGTTCAGACTCAGCGAGGCTCAGGGCAGTTGGTGGACGATCACTTCTAAGTCTCGTGACATGCGGCCTGCCGTGCTCGGTAACTTCTCTTTCGGTGGCAGGTCGACTGCGAGCTTGACTGTGAGTACGACCGGGAGGTATAATGGTATGCCGCTCAGGAGACCTAGAGAGGGAACGGGGAAGATGGCTTGGCCCTGCCTCACTTTCGTAGAATTGAGAACGAGAAGGTGTGTGCCCCGTTCTAGGTGGAGGGATCGGTCTGCCGTCGTCGTCGTATTGGGAAGGATGTGTTGTTGGGAGCCTTCGACCGCCTTCGCTGTAATGTGAGCCCGGGGGACGGTGGGACCTTCCACCGTCATCATCAACGTGGGAGGTGGGGGATCGAGGAACTCTTCGGCCGTCGTCATCACGGTGGGATGGAGGGGACCGATAGCGCCTGCGCCCAGCTTCGTCGAACGACGGTGTCCTTGAACGACCTCTGTAACGACGCTCAGATGGGGACCCATGTCGCCTGCCGTGACGTCGGTCATCCTCCGAGTAACCAGGAGAGGGTGAGTGGTAGCGTCCCCTTTGCTCTCCATACCTGCGCTCGTCATCCCTTGGATAGCGACGAGAACGGTCCCTGTCTCTTCCGTAACTGGAAGGATAGCGAGGGTCTTCCTCGCGGTAGCGGTCTCCCTCGCGGTAGCGGGGTGAACGGGATCTATACCGTCTATGACCCCGAGAACCATCACGAGGCGAACGGGGCGAGCGCGATCGGTAGTGACGGGGCGAACGTGAACGTGAACGGTGGTGACGGGGTGAACGTGAACGTGAACGTGGGCGATCTGACTCCCTGTAGGGAGGATCGTGCGAGTATCCTCCGGTTGGGCTTCGCTGTATAACGACGGTGTGTGGCTGGTCGGGATGGCTGGCAGGTCCGGCTGAGGGGATCAGCACTTGTGGTATAGTGCCTGCGTGGGGTGGGCCAATGACGATAGGTGGTTGTTGCACGGCGTGATGGTCGGATGGAGAATGATCACGGAGAGTAGGGGACGACGCCCTATGGGATCGACGACTACGCTCCGAAGGACGTCGCGATGTTGAAGGTACGACGATGGTCACGGGCTCGTGTTCTCGTGGAGAACGACTGCGGGTGCCACGAGAAGATGAGCGCGAACGTGTGCGCGAGCTTCGCGTACGAGACCCGTGGCGGGAGCGGTCTTCATCTCTCACAATGATCTGCGTGGGCTGTGCTTGTCCCGGGATCATAGGCGGATACTGCTGTCCCGGGCCCACAAGCGGATACTGCTGTCCTGGACCACTAAACGGCGGAGAGGGTTGTATGATGTAGGTCGGCCCCGGTGCTCCCGCTCCTCCCGGTGCCTGACCAGACTCGGACGGAAGGATCTGAATTGTCTGGGGGGCACCAGCAGGCGGGTGTTCACCGCGATACTCTGACCTGGGAGATGCTGGCCGAGAGGGATGAGACGGCGTGTGTGCTGCTGGCCGCTCTCCGACATCGCCCTCCGTCGCAGACGGCGCGTGCGGGCGGCGATGAGGATCACCTAAATCGTGCTCGGGAGTATGAGGGGCGTGGTATGAGGAGGAGTGCCCCGGGGAAGACGGTTCTTCTGTTGGAGCCGGCGCAGAGTGCACTTCGACGACGGTGGGCTGCATGGGCTGCACTCCGGGAGGCGGAAGTACTGTGATGGGCACCTGCGGTCCAGGGAACCCAGGTTGCATCTGCTCTCCAGGAGGAGGAACGACCCTATACCGCTCTTCTGTCCGGTCGCTACGAGGGCTGGACGACCGACTGGATCCTGACACCAACCTCGGGGGTACAAAATCCCCTTCATCCTCCGGGGACATGGGTATACGGTAAGTGCCGGGAGGTGGCATAGGTTCTGGAGGCCCCGGATATGGTCCGGGAATAACAGGCCCAACGACAGGTGGGTAGAATGAGCCAGGAGGAGGAGGAACAACCGGTGGCGTGCGCTCCCTAGGGAATTCAGCTGGTCTGCCTTCACTTGAATATTCACCTGGAGGTGGCTGGTATCTCGGAGGAAACTGAGCTCCTGGGGGAAACACCGAGGGAGGAATCACAGTAGTAGTAATTCTTTCCGGGCCCTGCTGAGAACCGCCTGCACCTACATTTCAATGAGCTCGATGAACGTTGCCATTTGAGCAACAATATATGGAAGCACGTACCGTCACGTCGCAGAGTATGGGCGATCTGGTTGAGCAACGGAAGCACCTCGTCGCGTGTTTGCTCCAACCGCGCGGACACACTCTGGATCTCCGCATGACGATCATGTACATCCCGTTCGAGCCACTGATTGAGGCCTCTGAGGTAGCTGATGACCTCGCTCTGCTGCTCTAAACCTGCAAGTTGTCCAGAACGATTATCCTTCGTGCGAGGTCAATTTCCATTACAGCATAATGAGTGTTAGAGCTCACTCTGAGCAGGCCCAGTATGTCGTTGAATGTAGAGGGAAGTTGCACAATCGTCTGAATTATTGACGGTCAGGAAATGTCGCAGATGTGTCAGGGGTAGCACTCACAGGTCCTGCAACGACCGGGATGGCTTGTGGAGGCTGAGGGGGGTACATCATCCCAGGCGGTGGTACCGCAGCTTGCTCCTGACCCTGCTGGTCGCCTGGAGCAGGTCGATACCAGCTCGGCTGATCTGGTCCTGGAGGGCCGGTATCGACAGGTGCAGGTGCAGTCTGTGGCCTCGAAGGCACGTCCTACGCAGCGAAGAGTCAGTAAAGATGCGGTAACGAAGCGTCTCCGGCGACCGACCGTCTCAGTATGGAACCACCCGTCGGTGCCCGGGCGGCGTCGTTGACGCAGTTGCCGAACACGTTCGTCATAGTCAATGTCGTCACCACTTACAGGTTGTACTCCCATGCGAGCTCCTGGTACAACAGGAGGTCGGTCAACAACACTCTCATTCCCTTCCGAGGGCGCAGCGTCTTGCCCCACCGTGGTTTGGCCGGGCGGTTGACGAGCAACGCGAGGAGGCCGCGGTGGCACATAAGGGTATCGTGTGGTGGCCGTCGGAATTGTCGGTTGGGCGAGCGGCACTGTACCGGGGCGATCGGGCACGGCGTGCTCGAACGTGGGGCTGGCACTGCGTGGACGAGGCCTAGGTCCAGGACGGTAGATGAGAGGGATGAGGGGAGGCGGGCCTTGTACAGGCGCTTGAGCGGGGGGTGGTCCAGATATCAAGATCTCCATGAGCTCCTGGTCGAAGGTTGAGCCCGGCACATGAGCAGTTGGCGCGTATATGGTGGGCTGGTCCGCACTGCGAGCCTCTGCATCTGCCCGAGCTTGGTTCAAAAGACGCCTCACAGTGGACGAGCCGACTGAATCGACTGCAGAGCCCTCATCTTCCGCGGGAGGCGCCGCGCGCGCGCGATCCAGGAGGCGTCCAAGTGTGTCCTCGATACCCCGCAGTCTGTCCGATAACTCGCCAAACCGGTCTGGGGGCGGTGGGCCAAGCGAACGGTCGTGGAGGTCATCCAAAAGCCGGTTCGTTGCATTCTGCCCATCCAACATGGAGGCAATCTGCTGGCGGATGGCGTCCAGACCGTTGCGCAAGTCGCCAAGGTTGATCTGCGGCACAGGCCTCGCGGTACCACTCGAAATAGACGACGACGAGGGGGAAGAGGACAGCGGAGGCGGCGTGGGCGTTAAGCTGCGCGCCTGAGGAATCGCGAGCCCGATGTCAGATAGCTGGGATGGGGTAGCCGACGTAGGCGGATACGATGTCGGAGACGAAGCCTCTGAGCTCTCAGGCGAAGAGGAAATGGGGGAAGACGAAGGCCAGGACGGAGATCCGGGATCGCCCATGGGATACGTCTCGGACTCCATCAAGCTCATGTCGTCCGAGTGGTGCGATGAGAGGAAGGACATGGTGTCGCTCATCGTGTCTGGGGACGGGATACGAATAGGCGGGGGCGACAGGGAAATCGCGCGCACAATCCTCGGACCCTCCCGGGGGATCGCAGGCGTAGCCCTCTCGGAACGGGACGACCTGTCTGAGGAGATGATGCTGCTACCTCCCACGGACATGTCCTTGCGAGGAACCGGGGGCGGGATGTCGGGCATTACCCTCTGTCTCAGAAGATCCTCGAGATCCTCCAGCGTGTTCTTGATGTCCTGGATGTTATCGGCCAGGTCCCGGGCCTCGGCTCCCCTCGCGTCGTTGGCGTCGTTCAAGTACTGCAGCAGGCGGTTCACATCATGTGTGAGGATATTGCTTGGCGCATCCGACGGCACCGTCTCAATGGTCGACATGATTGATGGAATGTCTCCCCGAGGCGTTGTGAAGCTGACTTGGAACGACGGTGAAGGCGTCGGCGGGACAGGTGACGGGGGGAGGGGGATCATCAGGGGTGACACCTATAACATGACGTGAATACCGATGTCAATTCACAGATTTTGTCAATACTAGACTTACCGAGTCTGCACGCCTGGGCGATTGGGGAGGACGTAAAGTCCTCTCTGTCGCCGGCACCGAAAGCAATGACGGCTCCGTCTCAAGGTCCAGCTCGAACTCCGAGGGCGCAATGCGCGAGGAGCTCATCGACAACGACGAGACCGTGGACACACTGGACGGAGTCCTGGTGAGCATTCGGGCCCGCGGCAAGTCCGTAGGCAGCAGCGACGGAGAAGCCACACTTGGAAGCAACGAGATAGTAGACTGCGTGGGGGTGAGCTCCAGCGACGCGGACGACGATTCCGACATGGGCGACGACGGGCTGACTTCCGTGATCGGCGTAAGCATCGAATCCTCGGACGATTCGGGCGTGCCACTCGGGCGCAAGAACGACGTCTCGAAGGACGTGTCGGGGCCTTCTGCAAGTGCCAACGACGCCATCGACGGCGACGCGCGAAGCATCGACGACTCGTAGGACTCGTCCGACTCCGCTCCCCACTGAGACTCCGGGATTGCAGGACTCGACGCAGTAGTCGGCTGCTCGATGGTCGACGGTATGGTGGGCGTGAGCTGGCTCGAAGGCGTCGGGGTGACAGACGATTCCGTAGGGCTGGAGATTGTCGGCTCAATGCTCATATCCAGCTCCGACAAAGGCAGGATCGGAGACGGGCCCGGGATAGACTCCGTCGTAGACCACTCCGTGCTCGGCTCGATAGCGGAAGGAGTTGGGACGCGTCCCAAGGGAGAGCTAGGTGTCAACTCGATCGACGACACCGTTGGCTCCGTAGGCGAGAGGGGAGGCGAGGTGGCGCGCTCAGTCAACACAAGCTCGGACAGCTCACTAGGGCTGTACGTCGACGGCGGCAGAGGGATGTCCACCGGGTCAGTATCGACCTCCGGCTCGATGTCAAGCTCGAGCTCCCTCGAGATAGGCGACGGCGCCGACGAAGGAATCGTCGGGATCTCCGAGGGCGGGTTGATGCTGATCTCGTCCGCCTCCGGCATCCTGTACCGGCCGTCCGCCGTCTTGAACTCCGTCGACACGTCCGATGCACACAGGTCCGCGGTGATGTACTCTGTCTCCGGTGGCGGCTCGCACAGCGGCGCAGTCTTGTACTCGGTCTCTCCGCGCTCCGTGGGGCACGTCTCCGCAGTCTCGAATTCGGTGTCGCAAATGATCGCCGTCTCGTAGTCTGATATCGAGGGGATTGTCGACAGACTCTTGAACGACGCTGTAGACGGCGAGTTCGGGACGGGCGTCCGCGCAGTGTAGTACGTCGATCCCTCCGTGTCGCTCTCCGACCGCGGCTCGTCTTCCGAGGAACGCGTGTATGACACCACTGAGCGCGTCGGGGTGACAGAGCGGCTGCGCGTGTCCATTGTGGGCGTCGTCGCCGTCGTACGCGAGTAGCTTTCAAGCGTGCTCAGACCGGCGGTAAGCGATCCACTCCCGTACGTCTCTGTGTTGTACGTGAACGTGCCCGAGTACGTTCCGGAGTACGTTCCCGAGTACGAAGCCGAATTCTCCTTGTCCGACACCTCGTCCGAGTCGCTCGGGTAGGAGTTGGTGGTGTACGAGCGGGACCCGCGGGGGGTGCGTCGGCGCATGCCGCCAGAACGTGTGAGGCCGCTGCGCGAGGGCGACGTGGAGCTGTACAAGCCGTCGGTGAGCGTGTCCGAGTCGTGAGAGTCCCCGAGCATCGAGGCGGATGTCGTCCCGCGGTAAGAGAGCGTTGAGGGGACAACAGCGGTGCCGGACCCGGACAACAGCTCGACCGTCTCGTCTGTGAGCAGTCCCGTTCCAGTCCGAGTCTCGGTTCCAGTGAGAGCGCGAGTGAAGGACGACGACGAATAGAAGCTCGATGTGGGCGTGCGCGTCGCAGATCCCGAGGCCGAACCCGCGCTGAAGAACGCGTCGTCAGAGACCGAACTAGCCGTCTCGGACCCTCTGCCTCGACCGACGCTGGGTGGCGGAGACAAGTACGTTGCGCCTCCCAACCTCGGCCCACTTGAGATGGTGACCGGGGATCCATCGCCGACTGCCACCCCGCCCGCAAGTCCCAGGCCAAAGCCCAGTCCGGGGCGTCCCTCGCGAGCCCTGCGCACTGCTGACGCAAACTCCTCGTCCAGATCGGTGAGGGAGCTCGTGCGGCGCAAGGAGCTGCTGCGACTCGGCGCGATGACGCGAGGGTCGCCAGGATACAGGTATCCCTGCGAAGATATTGCCCCATCGTCCGTAGCACGGGTGCGGTGGGCGGACGCAAGGGACGGGCGCCGCGAGAGCGAACTGGATCCAGAGAGTGATTGAATGTCGGAGAGTTCGTCGAGTGGGGGGACGTAGACTGTCGAAGCCGAGCCCGACGCTGAACCGGACTGCGACGTCGCTGTACTCGACATCGACTGGATGGTGCGGACGGAACCGGCCGGAGACCGCGTGCTAGAGCGGTCGGGGATAGTCACAGCGCGATCCAGTACCTCCCTACAAACAGTTGCTCGTTAGCTCTCTTCGACCCCGAGAACACAGAAAGACATACCAGATGGCGCTGACCCAGCGCACGCGTTCTCTTGCGCTCTCCGCCCCCAGCCTCTCGATACCATCGCCGTAAAGCAACTGGAAAGGACACAGTGTCTCCATCAAGCCCATGTCGCCCATCTGGCCCGTGGACTCTGCTGTCTCACTCTGAACGCGAGCCGCGATCGTGCCGACATCGTCTTGAGCTGTCGGGTGGAGCGGCGAGGGCACCGAGCGCACTTCGATGCAGTTCAGTAGATCAAGGGTCACAATACCTCTACCTCCCCCGGGCGCAATCCACGAGAGGAGAAGCATGTGCGGATAGAGGAGGGCCTGGCACCGCTGCCATCTGTACGGCGGAGGGGCGTGGACGTTGAGGTACCACAGCAATCCAATCCTTAGCGGCTGGAAACAAAGCAAACATGTCAGAATCGCGCTCACTGCATGATCAACATAGGCAGGTGAAGGGCGAGGAGAGGAGCACAGAGAGATAAGATAAGGTTGATCGTGCGGGCAACTCACCTCCTGGGCGTCTCCCGCGTTCGCGTACTGGCCGAGCTCCGAAAGGTCGAATGCAGGAGGAAGAGCGCCGCTTCCGCTCATGCTTGCGTCCCCACTCGTGCTCATCTCCGCGTCGTATCCACCTCCTTCGACTCGGCGGCCACTTTCGTCCAGTCCGCCAAACGCACGGTCTCTCAGACGCGCGTTTCCGCGCTCCGCGCGTCTGCGTAGACTGAAAAGACCGTCTCCCTGGGTCGGGGACGGAGACGTGTTGTTGGACCGTACGGACTTGCCAAGGGACGGCGTGCGTTCTTTCCAAGCTGCAACGATGTTCCTCACAGACGTGAGCGGCGACCGCGGAGAAGTTTGCGGCCTGCGCAATGAGGATGCAGTCGGAGTGGCCGTCGTGGTGAATCCCGAGCTCGTGAAGGTATTCGTGTTGGTGTATGAGCTGGTCGCGGTGGGACCGGTCCCCGTGAACGTGCTTGGACCACTGCGCGTTTGCGTGAACGTTCCGCTGCTGGTAGGAGGATATCTCGAGTCGGCGGATAGAGATGTGGGACCGCGAGGCGGGGGTGAAAGAAGAGAGGACATTGGGCCTGAAGAAGACACCGTCGAGCCTGATCTACTCTTGGTGGGGGACGACGGTCGCGAGCTGTAGCCGTAGGTCGAAGTCCCGTATCCGGCCGTGCTGCCATATCCATAACCAGTCGTAGTTGCGGTGTGTCCGAACGTCGACATGGATGGGCTCATCGTGGTCGTGTAGGGGCTGGGAGAGCGAGGTGCGGGGGAACGCGGGCCCATTGGGGCAGAAAGCGTACGCGTATGCCCGAACAGACGGGGGGATTCCCTGCCCGTGGTAGTCTGCTTCTCCTCGAAAAATGCGATCAGTTCTCCAGCACGGCGACCGGGGACGTTGAGGACACGCCCTGGGGTGTGAGCACCGGGAGTGCCACTGGGGTCTGTAGCGGCACGAGTATGGAGGGAGGGAAGAACTGGAGAAACTCGTCCTTCCAAGTTCACCGACCGCCTGCTCTCACCAGGGATAGAGTAGAGCGTGTTCGGCCTGCTGCCCTGGCCACTTCCAGACTGTGCAAAGGACGTCGGACGCGATGGGTTCTCGGTATGCTCAGAAATGGTGCTCAGAACCCTACGCTCCCGGTCGAGAAGGGTGTCCGCGAGCGACCGGTAATCCCCCGACAGATAGGTGGCAGGAGTTGCAGACGTAGTAGCGCTGTACTGGCCGGTGTACGACGAGGACGTTACGACAGACGAGCCCCCGCGGGACCACTCCGTCAGTGCGTCTTCAGTGTTGGCGATTTCGTCGTCAACCATGCTGAGGGCGGCTTCCACCTCAGCCGCGTCGTCCATCGAGTTTTCGTCGGAGTAGGTGTAAGTGTCGGAATCCCTCGACGAGGGTGGGGGGGAAACGAGGATCCTGCGCATTTGACGTGGCGAGGAGAGCTCGGTGTCGTAGTTGGAGCCAATCGGTGTTACTACGAAAAGAATGTCAACACACCATACGCACGGCACGCGTGCCTCGAGGCATCAGGAGTAATGCAACAACCACGCACTGGAACGTTCAGAAGACAGTCTGGAGGAAGAGTAGGGGGTTTGTGTGGGGGAGAGCGTGGAGAAAGTTGCCGTGCCAAAGAGGGGCGACCTTGGCTCCCCGCTCGAGGGATTGGTCGAAGTATAGCTTGTCATTTGGTGAGGTCAAGCCAGAACATGGCCCAGAGGTGAGATAATCGAAAAGCAGCAGCAGGGTTGTGACAGCGTCGAGGACTAGAGCAGAGCACTGCGGCGAAAAACGTCGGGGAGGTCTTGAGGGGCTCCTGATGGCGCCGAGGGCTGAACGGACGGAGAAAGAGGTGCTTTCGAGGCAAGCACGGACCTGTACGCGCTGATGAGCGCTGGTCCCGCTAGGTTCGATTCGCTGTTCAACGCCGCTTCAGGGCAGGTCTTCACGCGCTCGTGTATGGGCATGTGATCGCGTTAGAGTTCGAGCTCCCACCCGCGCGTCTCCCATCGCTGACGACCCTGGAAGGCGGGATGACCGTGTCTGTTTGGGCATGCGCACTGAGGTAAGTATGTTTCTGGTTCCGCTCAGGAAAGAGCACATGGGATACTCATCGTCCTCCTAGCACCCCAGTGCTCCCTTCGTCAATTTGGGCTGATCTCTTGCTCGTCAGAGCAATCCTCTTACCCCTCGTTGCAATTGCGGAGTCGTTCGTGCTCGATCAAACCAGGCACAACGGGAATGCTTGTCATCTGACGAGCAAGTACGTGCCTCTTCGGGCGCCGTTCGAGTCTCGAAATTCGCGCGTTGCCCAGAGCGCACTGGATTTGGCGGTACTTGACAAGGTAAGGGTATGAGGATCAAAGCGTCGACGCTATTTCGCCATGCCCCCACTTTATATATTTCAGATCGGATTGTCTTCACAGAAGAACTTACATATCACAAAGTCGACGTATGTGTTGCTTAAGGATGCTTCGGAAGCACCGTGAAACAGTGTGACGTCATGGACGAGCGTACTGTAGCTCGATCGCTAGCGCTGCTGTCCAAAACATGACTGAACCTAGATTTTCGGTACGTTTGTTTTTGACATCGAATATATGACCTTTCCCGGGTAATATGACGTCGGTGTTCGAGTCCCCGCCGCGTGTGCCCGCAATCAATATGTGGACACTGGAGGCCTGCATACCTACACTGGCATATGAACAGACTCAGAGCAGCTCGCATCTAATGATATCATAAGCGATCGCTCTGCTACATAGGGGCCCAGCGCGCTGGTCTTGAACATAAACAAAGAGCATGTTATTAAATCCGTCGCCAAGTAGTACTACGCACAGCCCGGAAGGTGTAGTAGAGACGACGAGGTTAACCAACTTCCAGCTGTGTGGCCCAACGCGGCATTACTGCTGCTATACACGTGTTACGGGCCGCGATTGCGAGACTATATAGCCTGAGTGCGCAGTACTGCGGTTAGAGTTCAGTTGAGTCGAGTCCGCCGGCCGCAGGGTCCGCCTGTCACGGCGCCGTCACTCAGCACAGCACCACCAACTGAACGCATACAAGAAGCTGCTCGGAACCTCACACACCCCCACTCGTATACAAACTCCTCAACGCAGACCGTCGTCGAATATCGCACGAAACAAACTTGCACCATGGCATCCCAAGGTGCCGATGACTCGATTGGAGGCTGTTGCTGTGGGTTGCATACACGTCCCGACAGGGAATAATAGACTTCATATAACTCACCTCGTCGTTCCAACAGGTATCGCTTGTACGACCATCTTCGAATCTTGGTGCAATCAGAGTACGCCGCGTCTCGCGGCAGGGTCCTGTACTCGAGTTGAAACGTGCGGCTAACCGTCCTCTGACAGAGAGCTATGGGTCCGGGGGAAGCACCAAACAGGCCGGGTGCTGCACTTCCTGCTGTTCGAAGTCTTTTGACGAAGACGAATTTTCCAGCGGCAGAAAGGCCGGGCCCAAGACAAGCTCGTCGCAGCCTGCGCCGCAACAACCCATGTCGGACAAGCCCGCAGCCACCACCCAGCCGGACTCCAGTTGACCGTGATGTACCGTCCAGCCTTACATTATAGACGATACCCGGGGATCTACAGGTGAGTTGTTTGGGCAGATGTGGCGGGCAGTGCAGCAAGCTCAAACATGCCCTAGTGGACAATTGGCACTCGCAATGTTTTACAGCCCCCTTAATCGAAACTTCTACGTTACGCATTCGTCTCTCAAGCTTGTACACTGTCGCTATGAGAAGCGAGGGTTGGTTCCCGTATTTCTCGTTAATGTTTACGCGTCCTGCATACATCAACTTCGGGGATATGTACTCTTGAGTCCATCTACGGCCGCAGACGGTGTCCGAACTTGCGGTAATTCGTAAAAGAGCACGCATTTTGTCAAGGACGCCAGTCGGATGTCTGCGCATCATCACACGTACGGGCGGAAAGACAGGTCAATGCAGAAAGGTTCCGCCGCCGCCGCGAACTTGGGCGGTTCGCGTGCGTCCACGTGGATCGGCGTCAAGTATCGACGTTGCTCGCCCTTCCGATTCCGACTTCGTCTTGCCTTTCGTTCTGCACTGTGTCTCCTCAGCCTTCCCCTCTCCTAGACGACACGACGCCGTGGTACAATACTCTAAACCGCTATAATGAGTGCTAGGACCGTCTGTGCAATTAGGTCTGCGGTGTTGCACTCGATTCGCCGTGCACCACGTCTCTCTAGCAGCGTCGTTCTCGTCAGGCTACGGACAACAGCACTTCCACGCTCCTCCCTTCGCGCTCGGCCTTTGAATACCAGCGCAAGAGCTGCATCACTTCCCGCCGCGTCCGTCCCAGCACGCACATATTCTTCCAGTGCAGGCGGAGCGGTGCAAACACTCCCCGACCCCGACCGGCCAGACCTGTTCTACCACCTCTTCCCCGCACCCACCAGTATATCCGCCTCTGCCCCCGTCTTTGCGCTCTCGTACCTTCCGGAGTCCCCTCCATCTGTTCTGTCTTGCGCGGTTATTGGGTGGCTACCTGCGGCCGGGTCCGGAGATGAGGCCGGGCTAAATGACTTTGTCGAGAACGGTACGTCTCCGTAAGCCGTGTACTCGCGGCACCTACACGCAGCTGTCTGTTCGAAACTTTGCTCGTTGACGCAAATACCCGATGTAGAACGGTTCCGCGAGGTCCTGCACGGCGCGGTACAGTCTGCGCTCCGAGACGGCGCAGACGAGGTGCAGAAGAACGGCGCGATCCAGACGCGGGAGGGCTGGATGCATATCCATGGTACGTCACCATTTTCCTCCGTAAAGGACTCCATGCGCGGGTTCGTACTCCCTGATTCGTTCTGATATATTCGTGCTTTACAGATAGCCGTAATTTGCCCGCGCTAGGACGCATCGGTGACCCGGACGACATCATCGCGTCTGTGCGCGTCGAGGACGGCGAAGTGAGTCCCACTTGACGCAACTGTGTCCTCCTGGAGCTGACGTTGTCTCGTTTTAGATTCTGGCCGATACGTACCAACCAATGCCGTCATATCGTCTCTGCACAGCCGACGGCGTTTTACAACTCACCGACGGCCTCATGGCGCGCCTAGTGGAGACGCTGCAGGCAAAAATACGCGAGGAACAGCAATGACGCACGAAGGTCTCTCTTCCGAGGCACCATGTAGCTTGAGATGGGTGCAGGCACACCGGACATACGGCGGCCACATGGTACTGGTATTAATACTCATCTCGTCACTGCGTCTACCGCCTCACGTGAGGACAGTGCGAAGTCTGGAGGATGGGGCTTGTCGATGACACAGCGGTACGAGGCGGTAAGTCTATAGGCCCAGTACCTTACTCAAACCTGTCGCTTTGGTGGAGATGGAGAGGGGGTCTGTCTAATTGGGATGCTGATGGTGTACCTCGAACACACTATTATCCACATCGCGCCATTGTCATGTCGGGGCTCGCAGCTATGGACATCTGACATCGTCCGCGGTCCATATACTCCGTACATGCTCGGTATGATGCTCCAGCCTTCGCGGGAGGACCGGAGAGAGCGTGGCGGTCAGCCGAATTTGATGATGGAAGTCCGAAAACATCGGGCAATTGGCACAGTGGTAGCGCGCACGCTTCGCATGCGTGAGGTCCAGGGTTCAATCCCCTGATTGTCCAGTACAGTTTTTGTTTTGTTTCCGATTAGCTGTTCTGAGGGCAGTCGTGTCGTTATATGAAGCGCAGGATGAGAAGCAATGATCTCTATGTCATTGAACGGGAACATGAGCTCAGTCGTTCGCAGCAAAGGGCAGAACACGCGAGGAAACCGATCCAGTGCACTGCCGGCACGGTGACCTCGGCGACTCCGGCGGTCTCACCGTTAGTGCCACTGTCTCTTGTCCTTGTCACTGCCGCGCCTCTGCGTCGACCGCAGCTCTCCTGCCTCTGTACTTATTCTCAACGCCCATCTGTCCCCTCTGCTGTCTTCTCGCTCTCTCACGACCTCATCGCGTCCCCCGTCGCTTACGCCGATCACCCACGACCTCTATCACGACTGCCGTCATGAGCACCCGGCCACCCCCACTGAGAGGTGAGGATTACGCGTTGCTTCGACACACGCCGGAAGGGCGTGGGGCACGTCGCGCAGTACAAATCAACTGACTGGTTGCTCGTGCAGCGGAGGAGCGCCCTCCTGCATACAGAATGGTCACCCGTGTGTACAGTAGCAGCCTACGACCTGTAGTCATAGTCAGTGAGTACTCCACCTACGCTCGTTGCGCATCGGCCTTGGTATTGACGTTACGCGAAGTCGGAAGCTTGGCGGCGATATGGACTCTCATATGGTAAGCAGGCTGTTGCTTCTGAAGCTCGGAGCACCGTTCGCTGACGACGGCTTGCATGATTGTAGGGCTGTGAGTACTACCTGCTGGTATGTCGATGCGAGTTTCTAAGCGTTGGAATTAGATCCCAAGTTTCCAAGATATCAACGAAGACAAAGCGAGTGCGTACCTTTCCCATATGAAGGCGCCCCGATGTTCTTGCATGCTGAATGACAATCGGGCATATATGATATCAGATGGGCAACCGAAGTTCGCCGTGTTTGACATAGTACTTGGAACAATATACTCCGTGGCGTGCGCTATCGAGGTGTTTGGTGTCATCGCGGCTACTGTGGTATGTTGCACACTTCGAATTGACATCAATACTATCATCCTAACTCGCCGGGCACACAGCAACGGCTGCCTCTAGTACGACTCTATGCCATGCTCTCACTTGTTGGTTCCTTGGGTGTAGTGGCAGCCGGGTTCCTGCGCGTCGTCATTCACTTCGTGTACAAGGTGCGCAGCCAGGAATGTGGTGATTGGTTAAAATACTGATTCTACTCTGATCCTGTAGAGTGGGCTGATTGACGAGTGCGAGAAGATCGCACAAGGGGAGGGAATCGATATCGTGAGTTCCAGTACCCGCGCGCGAGGGATAGACTATGCTAACGTCTACGCAGCGCTTCGGCATCTGGTTCCACCACTTCAAGGAGAAGCTCACAGCCCCAGAAGCCCAAAATTGTGCGTACCAGTCTCAATCTGTGAACTGCAACAGTATTGAACTTGCACCACTTCAGTCTGCAATAGTGCTTGGAACAAGGACTCGCTCAGAGAGATTCTCTTCCTCATCTTCGAGATCCGTACGTCATCTGCCCATGCCTCTTCCCTTCAACGCGTCTAACGAACTCCTCTATTATCAGTCTTCTCCATCTTCTTCACTATGATCGCGTTCGCGTACTACCATCAAGTGCAGGACCCCACCTCGGCCGCGAATGTCCAGCGCGCCCCCGCCCCAGCCGGGCAAGGCTACCCCGAGCACTACAACCGCCCGTACGACTCCGACCCATACGCCCCTTCATACGCGCCGTACGACGCCGCGGCAGCCGCTGCGCCGAGCTACCAAGCCTACGCGCCACCCCCCGGCCCGCCTCCCTCCAACATGGGCTATGGGGTCGGTATGGACGCGGGCGGGGATCACAAGGACACGAAGGACCGGGAGCTGCGGGACGACGAGAGTGATGTGACGAAGTTCGATGACCCGTTCGCGGATTTCGACACTTTGCCGAAGCAGCCGGCGGCGCACACGACGCCGACGCATTGAGTTCGCGCTTGCTGTATGGTAACGTCGCTTCTAGCTAGGGTATGAGGACGTGTACTCATCCGTGTTCTGCAGGACTGGACATTTGCTTTTCTTGTTGAATATGATATCTTTTCTTGTATGGCTCAATGGACTTGACTTCTGACTACGATAACTGCTACTTCTGCTGACTTTCGGATCGACATGCTACATGTTGTGTTGACGACTTAAGCGCGACAACGGCAAATCAAGACGCCCGAAGATTCGCTGAAAACAAACGGGATTCTGGTGTCCAAGGATACATATTAGGTCTACATCGTACAGCGCACACGCTCATAGGCACAGCGTATCTCCATCGTGAGTCTGCGCAACCCGAAGCTTAAAGCTTGTGTTCCCGCGTCGCACATCAGACGCTGGTGGGAGCGGCCCTTCGCTCAGCCAACCGGTCGGTCATAGTGATCGTGATTCCCTGTGAGTAGTTCGTTCGAGATGGCCATTGTGAGCTCATGCGGCGTTTTAGCAGGAACATCAGAGACTCACGTCGGCAAGACAGACTTCATACACGGCCTGGTCGATGTTCTTCAACATGCCCACGCACGTCTTTGCGACGCACTTGTTGAAGGCGGCGAGGATGACTTGGTTTTTGCAGACGCAGACGTCTGTGAATTCACCCGGGCACGCATTGCTAACGTTGACGTCTTTGAGGCATTTCGTCGCACAAGCTGTCGTACCCGATGATCATGATCAACAACTCAACGACAAGTGTCTCCAAGAGGTGCTTAACGTACCGGCTATGGTCGAAAGGCTGCGCCCAGACAGGGAAGGCAAGGCTCTGACGGAGGCAGCGAATAGGACAAGAGGAAGGATGATGGAGGTGCGCATAGTGCTTCAACTCGTTAGGGTGGTACCAAGGAAAGCAGGAGACTCTAGTTGGATCGCTGGGCACTGCAAGTGCTGAAGGAGAGGTTTTATAGCCTTGAAGACGCTCGGTTCGCCCCCAAACGTCCACGTACCTTAGCCGTCTTGGTGAGTACTCGTCGGCCATGACCTCATGTCTTTGCTTTGACCGGGGCGCGCATTTATGACGTTGAATTTGGAGTAGGTTAGCATGGACATTTTCACGGGCCCGAACAAGCTCGTCGGCGAGTATCCGCGTGGTACGTCCCGTTCACGTTAGCGCGCCATACGGACTACACGGGCTTTAGATTTTCCTTGGGGACAGACGGTGGTGACGTCGTCGTGGCGGGCTCGGCGACATGAAGGTTGTGATCTTCGGCCCACGAAACTGACCGCAGCGGTTCCGTGGCCCTTGTCAGTCGGTAGCTTGTAAGACGTGAACTAACACCACCATCGTAAGAGGGACGGCCGGATTTGCGCCGCAAACCTACGACCACAACCAGCTACACAGACCTTCGAAGAATGATCCGCAGGTGCGCGTGCAATAGTACTGTTCGACATCTGAGGGTGTAGGACAAGAACGCCGTACGGTCAAGGTGAACAGTTTTGCAGGTCTATCGTTCAAAATGTTGTTTTTTCTCATTGACTTGCCTTCGACCAGATCTTCCGTTCTGCCGGAAGACTTCAACTCATGGAGGGTGTAGTAACCATAGGTCGATTGCCCACGAGTCATTATTTGTCATCTCAGAGATGATACCGGGAGAAACATGGCGCAAAAAGACACAGTCAAGAGGTAAGTGCGTGTCTTCGTGACCTGTGAGCTGCTTGGTCAGGCCCTGTATGAAGACATTTCACACTCGCGTCCTTCCCCTCGGCGGGACGCTTGCCGCTCGCGGCGAGTTCTGTCAAGCAATAAGCTTGGTATTTGAAGGTCGCAAGACTAAGCGTGTATGGTTATCGTCGCCAACAATTCTCAACAGCGGTATGGTACGTGCAATTTATAATCCACCGTGGTTCTTGAAGTTCATACCCAATTTACAACCATTAGCTGCGATGCTAGTGCGCAAGAGCTAGTACCAATGGGACTTCGTGAATATCCTCAAAGCCATCCCCTCGTTTTGTGAGATCAGACACAGTCCGGTCTAGTCTCGAGCCCGATAATTTCCCCGCCCAGCCACCGCGTAGTACCGCTCGGGGCGTGTGGCACTAGAGTAATGGAGATGGTGTCTCTGGCGCGCCCGAGAACGCCGTCCATGCTGTCGCGACGATTCAACTGAGTAGAATAAGTTGATAGGAGTGCCTCCGGGTTTCTGGGAATACAATGATTTGCCTCAAACCCGGTAGCCGTGGCGCAAGCTCATCTCCTTCAGTTGAGTCGGCGCAGGGGGCCTGCCAGGCATTCGTCTCTTGACGGTATGTTGCATCTCTGCCTCATACGAGCCTAGCGTGTCCATTCTCGAGACTGCTAATCACAAATGTTGTACAGTCGATAAAGGCCGCGTCAAGTCTGCGCCCACGCACATCTGAGGCACGGTGCCAATCCAACTCCCGGACCTCACGTCAAACCCCGCGCCCGCGCATTTGCTCATAGAGTTCACCAAGAAGCCCGACGCCCGTGTTCGATGCGCGCCGCAGCTCAATTGTACACCGTACAGCCACACAACACGTCCTCCCGTGGACATGATACAGATGCAGATGCTGATACCGAGCATTTCCTGCGCACGTCCTACATGTCCAGCGGTACAGCGCACCATCATGTCGAAGCCGCCACTCCCCCCAACATCAAGTAGAGCACAGCGCCGAGCCGCCGCGAAGCCCTTGCTTCTGGCTTCTGAGCTTCGCGCCCTGGAGTTCGTGGCATATATCCGCCGGAGAACCGCCGCCGCCACTGTCGCGGGCGCAACCCAATTCCCTCCAAGTTGTCGCGTTCGCAGTTCGAGTCCAGCGCAGTGACGGAGCCACCCATTTCGGTTGCACGACGCTTCATCCCCATATTCGTAAATCCACGTTAACCGCAAACACCCCGGGCAGGAAAGGCGGAGTCACACCTCAAGCTCAAGCTTCACGTCCAGCTCGCCATTCCGCGCTTCGGCCAGGTACGACGCTGGGAACGCGACGCCTGCGTGACCGCGGCGAACAGCAACAATCGAAGTCGAAGCGGCTCGCCTCCGAAACCTAGCAAGACGCGTTCACCCGCCACCACGGCTGTCTGCTGCCCCCCTCCCCGCCTGCGACCACTGGGGAAGCCATCTTTCTGGAGCCTGGGGGGCGATGGCGCGCTCCCGGTGCGACTTCCCTTCGATGATGCGACTCGCGATTGACGAGCGGTATCACACCTGCCTGAAGGTTGCGGTGCTGGTGGACCGTGGTAGACGGTGCCCTCTAGGTCCATGATCATCTGCCACTTCGAGTTGAAGTACAATGGCACGAGCAGAATTCGTGTATCGTCTTCTGTTATGATATCATACCCCGTTCTGTTGTGCCTCACCGTTCCAGGGAGCTCGACCGGCTGCCTGATGCCGGGATTAACAGACGTGCCATACACGAAGTTGCCGCCTCGCAGGGAACAAGGTCAGGAAGTTCCTGTTCCTTTGCAGATAGCCAAGCCTCCAAATCCCAGGGCAGGCACATGGAAGCGCGTCCCATGCCCGGAGGTTCTGACGAGAGTGGCCATCGAGACCGGGCCCTTCTTCGCATGCGCGCGCGGAGTTGGCACATGGAAGGTCCCGCTTCTTGCGCAGCAGTAGCACATTCAGTCGATACCCGCCAAATGGAGCTACGACGCACGCAAGTGGCCGTTCCACCAGAAACGATTTGCGATGATGATGCAGGTATATTGCGGGGTCAGAGGCATGCTACACGAACGAAACCCATCCAAAGCCAGGGAGGATACACCCGCGCGCGGGACCAAGCGGAACGAGAGAGCTACGAAAAACCAGAAACAGAGCCGGGGGTCATGACTAAAATGCGCGTACGTGGGGGGAATAGCGAACTATATAAGTTTAGTGCGTGCCGAAAGTTCGTTCTCGCCAAGGAGCGTGGGAGGTGGGACTACAGTGCACCGGGTGTGAGTAGGGGCTGAGCGGGGACGCGGTCTAAGGGGGGACGCGGGGAGCTTAGAGCGCGAGGGCGGCGGCGCCGACCGCGGCGAGGGCCGCGAGCGCGTTCACGCCGCGCGAGGACGCAGCGTTGCTGGTCTGGGAGGGGGCGGCCGCAGAGGTGGAGGTGACGGAGGCGCTCGCGGATGCGGACGCGCTGCTAGCAGGGGCCGTCGCCGACGCGGCGGGGGCGCTGCTGCTGAGGGTGACACCCTAGGGGAGAATGAAGGTTAAGAGGGAGATGTACGGAGAGGGGACGGGGTGCTTACCACTGCTGCGCAAGCACTCTGTGCGGCGGCCTCGGCCTGCAGGAGGTCGTTGCCCGAGCACGCGCCAGCGATACAGGTGGTGGTGCTGTTGATGAAGTCGCTGCTCTTGCAGAGACACGCGTCGTCAAGGGGGTCGCAGGTGCCAAAGTCCGCGGCCTGCAGGCAGGGCAGGGAGCAGGCTGGTACAAAGGCGCGCGGCAGTCAGGATCGGCGTGATTGGGTGCGCGCTATGTGGGGCGGAACGTACCGGGGTAGGTAGCGTCTTGCCTGCGGTTGATGCCAGCGGCAGAGACGGAGGCGACGGCGGCGAGGATGAGGATGGCGGAGCAGCGCATTGTGGATGAGTGCGGTGGGCGGGGTGGAGGCGGGCGGAGGAGGTGGGCGGGGTGGAGAAGTAACTCGGTGAGTTGCTGAGGGAAGGGGCGGACAAGGGAGGCTTTATAGCGCGCTCGCGTTGCGGGGACGTGCCAATTGCAAACGATCAGTGTGTTCGGGTCCCTGTGGGAGATCAACCATATCCAACAAACAATCGGCCCAAAGCAGCCTTGCATCGGCAGCCCGTCCGCGTGCGGGCTGCTGCTTCTCTCGCCCTAGCCGCGTTCCTGATGCGTTGTACATCTTGTGGGCGCGCTGTGTGTTCGCACCAGGATCAGCAAGGGGTCGCTGTGTCGGACAATAGGTCCCTGTACGAAACAAAGGACGGGCTGGGCGTGCGCTGGCGAGGGGACTGCCATAAGCGAGCGTGAAAGGGACTCCCATTGTGGGCGGCGTGTGCAAACACCGTCGCGGACGCAAACAACGCCTTCCGCTTTCACCCAGGCACATCCCACCGGCCCGCCCCACGCCGCCATCATCACGTAGCCGCCCAGGGCCCGGCCGGCGTCTTGCTCCTTCTGGCGCCGCCCCCGAAGAACTAGCAAGCACCGGGCAAGCCACCGAACCTTATTTCTGCCGCCACCGCGCGCAAACAACACCAAAGTGCCCGAGTCGCTGCCAGACAGTTGTGCCGTTCCCGCAAGCCTAGCTCACCGACTCCGACATCCTCAAGACATGGTGCGTTGCCGTCCCGCTCTTCCTCCCCGTCGTGCAAAGTGCTGACCGAGTTCCCCCAGGCCCCTTCCGCTAAGACCACCAAAAAGGTGCGCATATTGACCCGCCTGTAACAGGACATATCCTCATCATCTTGCATCCCTCTGCTCTGCTTGGAAATCTTGGTCTCCTCGTCTGCTTCGCATCCTACCCGCTCCTCTGTGCTCGTGAATTCAGACCGGCAAGCAGCGCTCGGCGCTCCAGGATGTCGTGACCCGCGAATACACCATCCACCTCCACAAGCGCGTCCACGGCCGCTCCTTCAAGAAGCGCGCCCCCTGGGCCGTCAAGTCCGTCGTTGACTTCGCGCACAAGGCGATGGGCACCACGGACGTCCGTCTCGACCCCAAGCTCAACCAGGCTCTCTGGGCACAGGGCATCAAGTCCGTTCCTCACCGGATACGCGTAAAGCTTGAGCGTGCGTACTTTTTTTTAAATCGGACATCGGGGTCGTTCTTTTGGTAGCGGGCAGGGGGAATTATTCAATGGGAACTAACGGCTGGTGGATGTGATATACAGGCAAGCGTAATGACGAGGAGAACGCGAAGGAGAAGCTCTTCACCTACGCGAGCTACGTCCCCGTAGAGTCCTTCAAGGTGTGTCCCCTTGCTCTCCTTCCTCGTACCATCTTACTCACACTGCTGTCTCGTCTAGGGCCTCGAGACGGTTGTCGTCGACGCCGAGTAGATGTTCTATCATTTTTCTACCGCTTTGTGTCGATACTCCTCCCGAGCGAGGTGGCGCCCGGGTCGGAGGGAAGGGAAGGAACGGCCCTGGGGCTGTCTGTCCGCTGTATTATGCCTTGCCATGCACCCACACGTACGTACGCTCCGCCGCACGCGCTACTGCCCCCATATGCTATGTCGAGCAACCAAAAACACACCACCGCCATATCAGCGTGTCCACCTCAAAGCTGAAAGCGCACTTCTCCTGGCAAACAGGTATTCTATCTTCGCGAATCTGTTTTTGAGATTTATTTTGTAATCGTGCGTGAATCGACGGGAGTATCGGTGCGGTGCTCGTTCAGGCCACTACGTAGCCCATCATTGGTCGCTGCGGCTCCGTTTTGAGTTTCCTACGCCAAAGCCAAACGCCCCCTCCAACAAGTTGTAACACTATTAATGATGTCGAGAGCGATTGAACGATAACGATGCGTGGCCTATATACAGAATATTGCGTTCTATGGATATGTCCCCAACCCACCGCACAACTCACTCCAGCAGAGCAATCCTGTTTCTCACATTCGTCCGGCATAACCGTGCTCAGACGTACAATAGGCTGCGGTCGTGGCGCACCCTGACCGAGTCCGCGCGCGAGGACTTGTTCGGCATGTGCTCCCAGATGGGGTCCACGTCCGGCCCGTCGAGGTCGCCTGCGCCGTCCCATCCCCAGCACCAGACTGCCGGCGAGCAATATTAGTTTCAAACTGTAGCAGAAGAGACCGAGCGGCAGAAAGGGGACGCACCGTATTCGGGGCCGGCTTGGAACGCGAGCGGCTCGCTCTCCTCCTCGGTGAAGAGGCGGTCGTGGGGCCCGAACCAGGCGCGGTCCTGCGGGTCGGTGCGCGGGTTGTCGGGGAGCCCGCCGAGGCGGACGTACCCACGAATCGCGGTGAGGTTTCGGCGCGAGGGGTGGATTATGTCCCATACACGCTGCTCCGCCGTCAGCAACGCACAGGAATAAACACAGAAGAAGAGCACGTACGTGGTCGTACGCGAGCTTGACGCGGGGCACCATGAGGATACGGCCGTATCCGGCCTCCCAGTAGTCGTTGCAGATGAGCGAGCACTCGCTCGCGGAGCACTCGCCCTCGGTGATGCGCGCCATGCGGAAGCGCACGTGCGGCGGCGCGTAGAACGGCGCGGGGTCGAGCACGGCGATGCCGTTCCAGCAGGACTGCACCTGGATCGGCAGGTGCTGCATGAAGCGCTGCTGCGAGGGCCCGTGCTGGAAGATGGACTCGAACGGCGCGTTCTCGAGCGCGGTCCCGTTGATGTCGCGCGCGACCCAGTTGTCGTAGAACACGGGCGAGCCCTGGCGTGGGGGGCAGCGTTAGTGTGCACAAGTACGGGAGGGGGGAATGGAGGCGTACGAGTTCTTCGTGGTACATGTAGTCCGCCGCACAGGTGATGCCCGCGTTGTTTCTCCGGCTCTGCCAGATGAGCTCGAGCAGGTCGTCCACGCACGGCAGGATGTCGTTCATGAAGATGATCGAGTCGAAATACTCGTTCTCCGCGTCGCGCAGCTCGTGCAGGGGCACGAACGCAGCATTACGCACCTCTGCGAGGTACTCGATACGGTGGTTAAACGCACCGCGCGTGCGCATCGACGTCCGGATCGTGACGCGTAACCCGACGCTCCGGCAGATCGCGTCGAAGATGCGCAGGAGCGCCTTCGTCTGGTCCGTCGAGCCGTTCTCGTAAATTGAAACGTACACGTTGTGATAGCCGAGGATCGCGGCGACGCGGAAGAGCGTCGCGAAGAGGTCCGGGATGATGTCGAACGAGTTGTACAGGTTGATCGCGAAGAAATACTTGTGCGCGTCCGGCCCAAACCGCCGCCCAGACGGCACGTAGTCGCCGTCGACGTTGCTGCCCAGCCCCAATGTGTCGAACCAGGACGAGGACGCGGGCGACTGGTGCCCGATGAGAGACGCGTATCTCTCTGCCGCCTGCTCTTTGTACATTGGCTGGGCGGGTCGTGTGCATTCTTTTGTGTAATGCGGGGAGAGATGGGTAACGAGGTCCAAGACGCGCCGTCGTTGGTCAATCGTTGGCAATGTCAGCGGTGTTCTTGCTGGTGTGCGTGAGGAAGGGAGCACCGGAGCGTGGCGGCCTCTCCATGCTGAAGTAGCGGACTGTCAAAGGGTCAGCATATATACTTGTGAGGTGCGATACACAGGTACGGAAATGCGGCATCGAGTATGTCGACGTCACACCGAACATTCAGACCCAGAGACTGAATAGGAGGACGTGCATTTGTGCCCTCATAAGCAAGCACGTCTCCCTGTTCGACGGTCGTACGATGCGCCGGCACGTCCAGGGCGCAACTCCTATGTACGCCGTCTGACCCTGTGGATACAATGTCTCGGAATGTATGGGCTCGGTGTTCCGGGCCTGTACATCATGAGACAAACGCATACCTTGCATCCCATCATGTTCTTGATAATTCCGAGGATAAGGATATCTTACAGCACCCTTGATGAGGAATGTGCTGTGCCAAGAGCCATAATCCGTATCGAGCGAGGAGCCGCCCGAGGGATGGGCAGGTGCCAACCCAAACACGCGCACAAGGAGAGAAGGTTGCGATGGAAGTGCCCCCAATACAAGTAGACACATTACTCACCGAAGAGAACATTTTGGAGATGAAGAGGCCGACCATAATCCCGACGGAGAGGGCGAGCCATGTCGGGATGCGCTGGAGGGGGTGTTTACTCCTAGGCTGCATTGCGTGCAAGCGTATTCTGAGCTGTCGATAAGAGACCATCGTTGTACAGTACAGAAACGCTCGGTGGGGCTTACCTCTCGAAGACTTCCTGTTCAGCGTGTATACCGACGCGCTACCTCCGACGTGACTATCCTGCGCGTCCGGTGGCTGGTTCTGGTTGGGCGCGGCCGGGGAGTGTGCGGAGGCGCGCTAGCAAGTCTATGGCAGATTAAGAGAGAATAAGAATAGCGAGCCTAGGGTATAGTAGCGCGGAGGCGGGAGAGCGGGAGGGGAGGAGACAGGAGAGGCGGAGGAGTGGTCGGCGGGCTGCCAGAGAGCAAAGTGCCGGAGACGCCCATTTTGTCCCATTTTGGGCACGTCCTGCCACCTTGATCCTCGACCACGACCTCCTCTCCCTCTCTCTCCCGCTCCTTCTCCCCCACCCTCCTGCACCTCCTCGTCGCCGTTTGCGGTGAGCAGCTCGCGGATGCAACGCCGTGCAGGCAAGGCAGTCGCCCACATCTCGATACCCCCCACGCCCGGTCACATGGGCTCCGAGTCTGAAAAGGCCCCTTCGCGTCTGCACCAGAAGAGTCTCGGGGTCACCAACCGCATATGGCTCATCCTCGTCGCCTTCGTCGCCCTTATTGTATTCACGCGCTCTATACTACCCACCGAGACCTCTAATCCTCGACACCGGCTCCTCCACACGGACCTCAAGCCCAAGAACTACTTGAATGTCTCTGATGATTCCAACCCCTTTCCGTTTTGCCCGGCACTGGGTCCGGGCGACGAGCTCGCCTCAAGATATGACCCCATTGCGCTCTCGCAGACACGCTTCCACACTGGCAGTGGGGCGCGCATACAGCGCGTCATCAACAAAGCCCTCGCCGGCCTTCCAGTGACCATCAGTATCGTTGGCGGTTCAGGTGAGCACCTTGCACTGTGCTCTGGCCCTGCGCAGTGTGGCGCCTTGGCCTGCTTCCTCCCTCGAGCTGGCTAGAAAAAGCCCTGTGGTGATAGCGGCGTTCATGGCTGATGCTGAAATAACGCCCTGTGTCAACTGTATGGCGCCGTTGACGGCACACTTCGAACGACTCGTCTCTGGAGGACTTAAGGCGAGGTTCCTCGTACTTCTCGCCTATACATGTCTTCTTGATTGCTTCCTATGGATTGTACCTGAGGTATGACGTTACGAAAGTCGTCTTGTCTCCGTCCGCGAGACGCCTTACGTTCTCTTCATATGCATTTAAGTTCATATGACCTACCCACTATCAGCTTCCAGATTCTCCGAGCACATGCTATGTTTGGCGGGTTCGCTGACGCACGTTCACAGTATCTGCTTGCCATGGTGCAGGCGATGACCCCCTTGCGCCGAGTTGCTATCCTGCACGCTTCTTCAACTGGTGGAACAACGTGTTTCCCCACCCCGCGTCCGAGCTCACAAATGGTGCCATGCGTCGGACAAGCTCATCATATTTCTCCTTCTGCAACGCCCACCACATCCCTGATATTACGGACCTGGTAATCATCGAACTCGACGTCGATGACGCGAAGTAAGTATACTCAGAGTACAATGCAGCAATGGTACCTCTAACAAACGGACCGCACAGTACGGAGGCCTCCATGGACGAGTTTGAGCTTCTGGTCCGGTCAATCATGATTCGGCCAGATTCCCCGGCGGTCCTTATCTTGGGCCACTTCAGCCCACAGGTTGCTCAGACAAGAGGATTCGCTGGCGCAGATCATTGGCACAGCCTTGTAGCACAATTCTACGACGTGCCCCACATCAGGTATGAGCACTTCCTTCGTCGGACTGTTGCATAAAACTTAATCCCAAGAAAGCACGAAGCCTATCCTGTACCCAAGGTTCATGGAGAAGCCCGCTTCCATCAACAAGTACTTCACCGACCCCGTCCTCGCGAACGCGGCCGGTCACGAAGTCATCGCGGACGTCCTCACGTCTTACTTCCAAACGCAAGTCTGTAACGCCTGGGCTTCGGTGATGGGCCACTCCGCAGAAGCGATCCCCTCCGCAGCCGCGCCTATCTATGCAGACGGTCAGGCGAAGCAACCCACGGATGCGCGCGGCCTCTTCGGAGGCGTCGCACAGCGCAAGGGTGCTGCCGCAGGTGTGGTAGCGGAGGACGGCGCAGCAGCAAACCCCGCTCCCGTTTTAGACCGCGACTCAATGGGCCGTCCACCCGCGCTCGCAGCGCAAGACCCCCGGCTTCGCGTGCCCACCATGCGCATCAACAGCCGACCAGCCGACCTTGAGGACACACCGTTCGAGGAGGTCGCGCCGTACTGTGTGTCGGCGAACGACCTCGTGAACCCGCTCCCGCTGTCGATGTTCGCAGGTTCAGGCTGGGCGGCGTACCACCCGCCGCCGGGCTCCGCGGAGCTGTCGTCGCACGCGCACTACTTCTACTCGTCGCTGCCGACGAGCCGGTTCCGGGTGAACATCCAGGTCGGCGCGGGCGACGTGGGCGTTTACTACGTGCGCGAGTCGGCGGCGCAGGTCGGCGAGGGTAGCGCAGTCGAGTGCTGGGTGGACGACAACTACCCGGGCGCGGTCGTGATCGAGAACGCGGCGGACGTGGGAGAACCGACGCCATCGTAAGTGTCTTGTCTTCCGCTCGCCTACTAGATTCGTTCGTATGCTGAGAACCGTGTGCAGATTGAAGATGATCGACCACCGCGTAGCGCGCGGGACCCACTACGTCGAGTGCCAGCTGCTGGGCGAGGAGGATGACCGGAACGTGCCGCCATTCAAAATCATCGGCATCTTCTCGACGTGAGCGTGTCGGCGCCTTTTGGGTCCACGGTCGAGCTAGGAGGAGAGTACCTACGCGCGAGAGCGATGTGTCGGAGTGCGCCTGTAGGTGTTTGTGGGCGTGGGTGTCTGTGCATAGCTAGTAGAGTAATCGATAGATCCGAACAGTAATGGACATGTTCGAGAGGCCTGTGTGCGGCGCTGGACGACATTGGCTACCCCGCGCGCAGATGCGACGACCCAGAGGTGTTCAGCGTATGGCCGGCCTGACCGTTGGTATACTGATGTCCTATCCTCCCCTCACTCTTTCCAAAGTCGTCAAGAAAGCATATTGATTATCCACGCGCGCACATACAACGATGCTACCACCGCCCACTTCAACACCGCCCTGCACCTCCCCTCACTAGATCCTGCAAGCGGTTGCTAGCAGCGCCGAATTCAGCGCATACCGGCGTCCTTGAAGAAGAACAGGCCAGAGAGGCCCACTGCGCAGTCCACAGCATCAACGCCAATCTCGCACCCACAATCGCCCGTGAAGAGCACTCACGGTGGTTAGTGTTGACGGCGAAGCCGCCAAAGGCGAGCACGTCCGAGCAGTAGAACGGCTTGCCGTGGTTGCTCTCGTCCCCATTGCCGAACGGCTGCCCCAAACCCCGTGTGTCAGTCCTGGGGTCCCGCGAATTGACGAGACGGACTCACTCCGACGATGCGCGTGGTCTCCTGGGCGGCGTCGAAGACGACGAACCCGAGGTCGACGACCATCTCGCGCTTGTAGTACTCGTGCCACCCGGCGCGGCCGAACACGCCGACCAGGACCTCAGTCGCTGCGTCACGGCCACGGTCAGAGTCAGCGAATGCCCTCCCGTCGACTGGGGAAAGGGAGAGGGGGCCGCACCGTTGAGCTCGACGACGGAGGCGTTGGCGAACTGGCTGCCGTGCCCGATGGTGGTGGCGTCGCCGTTGGCGAGCTGGTAGGTGACCGCGATGCCGTCGACCTAGGGCAGTGGGGAGGGGGGCTCGTGGGTTAGTATGTCGCGCCTAGCTGGAGGGAGGGAGTGGGGCGTACGATCCAGCCGTGGGAGACGATGATCTTCTGGATGGGGTGCGCGACGTCGAGCGGGTCCTTGCCTGCCAGGATACGGGTGAGTGCCGTCGAGCGGAGAGTTGGGAGCGGTGCATAACGTACCGAGGTCGTCGACGACAATGCTGCCTGTGAGAGACGTTGTGTTAGTGGTCAACGGGGGACGTGGGCAAGGCGGGAGGCGGGCCTACCGTCGGAGGCACGCATGTGCACGTCTTGGAACTGGTGGCCGTCGAGGCCGCCGACCGCAGAGGTGGTGATGAAGCTGTGCATAGTTGAAAGTGTGGAAAAAGAGCTAGCTGTGGGGGCTGAGAGTGTGGTGCGTAGGTAGAGATGAGCTTGAGTCTGAGGAGCTCGCTGTGGTGGTGGGGCCTTTTATACGCTCTGGTCGACGCGCAACCACAGGCCATGGTCGTCCTCCATGGGCACTAGCTCCGGGATTGGAGCCCACCGGACAGTCTGTACGACACTGGTCGCGTACGGAGTGAGAGAGTACCGGGCTTGGGCACCTAGGTACACCCATAGAACAGGGGCAGCGGGAACCGTAGATGTTCGGGTGACGAGACCTGTGGCGGACGGGAAGGTCATTCTCCAGGGGTGACCGCTAGATCATGGCAGTTTCATCGCTATATAATTCACTGTCGGGTGCGTTAGACAATATACCATCCGCTTAGTAAATAGTACATACCTCACTACTGAACCCTAAACGTAGACCAGCTTAATGAGGCGGTGTGAGCCTGCAGCTTTTGCTACGGGTATGGTTGCATACAGGGACGTATCACCGTCAAATCGCGTACTACATTGAGTCGCACCTCCAGACTTTCATCGGCTGGAAGTGGACATACGTCTATGGGCACAGGCAGATTGGCGCTGCGGGACTCGGAGTAGGTACCTCCGTTGGACGATGTTCGGGCCTCTATACTGAACGCGTTGTAAGCGATATCCTGTTGGCTATCATGTACATAAAGGCGTCTGCAAGGGGACCCGACCGTCAGTCACTGTGGACGGCTGGGCGTGTCGCGGCAGTGTCGTACCTTGAGATGGCCCCTAGATGAGCCGGAGACAAGGAGTTGCGGGGAGGTAGCTGGACGTCCGTTTGCAATACGGGTGCCTCGAACGGGATATGTATGGCCAGATCGAGTCTGGCGCGGGCCCCCGTATAAAACAAGCTCAAGGTTTGTCGTGGACGGGTCTTCGATGTCAACGCGTGCTATAGTATTGAGATGTACAGTACGGTACGGCTCACGCCCATCCGGGAGCGGGGTCGGTACCCCGCAGCACAGCTGTGTTATGGCATCGAGTTCAAGATATCATGGTGGGGGGCTGGAGGTCTCACTGGGTGGCCGTGCTTGGGTAGTCGCCCGTTGGGCGGTGTGGGGGCGTGTGTATCCGAGTCCGAGAAGTTCGGGAAGCCTCGGGAGTAGGCGCGCGCTGCACGTACGTACGGGTGACCTCAGACCCACATTTTGCGTCAACGAGGACGTCACCTGGCGTTCTACTCGCACTGGGTATCTGTACGCGATACCCTTGCTCGCCCTACGCCCGAGGGTTGCGCCATAGACCTATTGAGATGCGCCACGGAGGGAGAGCTGCAACAATCGGGAAGGTGTGTGTTGAATGTTCGGTCACTGAGCGCTACTCACCCTTGAATGTCCTACTGGCCCTGGAATGCTTCATACATGCGCGAAATGCCCAAAAGACCTACGCTCAGCCGCACATGGCTGAGAGAGGGACGCAGCTTGCTGGTCTCGGCGGAAAGTATTCGACCGAGGGCGGCTGAGGCAGAAGACCGGGTAAGGGGACCAAGTTGCCGGTCAAAGAGGCGTTGCTGAGTAAGAATATTTCTCCCGGACCTCCCGCCATGACCTCACTAAGCGCAATCCGGAATCCATGTACTTTTCTTCCCGTACTCCCTCGCTCTCCGGGCGCCACTATATAAACACCCTGGGGTACGACGAAGATGTCTTCAACACACTCCCGCGACCTCAGCTCGTCTTTCTACACGCATACACACCCTCGCTCGACCTCACCCGCACACATATCACTTCAGCGCAATGGCACCGGTCACGAACGGACGTCTACTCTTCAAGGAGGTCCCCACCGGTGCGTCCTCGTTCACACACTGCAGGTTCTATATGTCGTATCTCATGCGTCCCTTTTTTTACACACAGGCTACCCGGTTCCGGGACAGACCACGGCCTACGATGACTCGGAGAAGATTGACCCCGAGACGGTGGCCCTCAATGGCGGCTTCCTCGTCAAGACGCTCGTCCTCTCCATCGACCCCTACCTGCGCGGCCGCATGCGCCATGCCGAGTCCAAGAGCTACTCGGTACGTGGACTCCGTGTCTGCTGTGGTTCTTGCAAGCTAACCCATCCGTGCTCATAGCCGCCTTTCCCGATCAACGAGCCGTACGTTCACGCGCGACCAGAGATCTCACGCGTATGATCTAAATGACGCGTTCGCAGTCTCACCAACTTCGGTGTGGGTGTCGTAGTCCGCTCCGAGAACCCCGCTGTCAAGAAGGGCGACCATCTCTACGGCTTCTTCAGTATGTCCCCGGCCGCGGTCCCATATATATGCACTGACACAGCAATGGCTCCTCAGAGTTCCAGCACTACTCCGTCGAGACCAACGCTGCACAGTTCAAGGTGCTCGAGAACAAGGAGGGCCTCCCTTGGTCCGTCTACCTCGGTGTTGTTGGCATGCCCGGTAAGAATATATCCGCATCGAACTTGAACGCGCGAAGCTCACAACCTGGCAGGTGAGACCGCGGTGTACGCCTGGAGCGAGTTCTCCAAGGCGAAGAAGGGCGAGACCGTCTTCGTTTCCGCAGCCTCAGGTACGCGTTTTCATCACGAGAAATGGCACAGAAAACTGACACCTTGTCGTAATCGTAGGTCCCGTCGGAGCGTGCGTGTCACAGATTTTGCAGGGTGTATGACATCTATCTCACGCGCCTTCCCTGCAGTACCGTCGTCCAGCTCGCGAAGGCGCAGGGCCTGAAGGTTATTGCATCCGCAGGGTCCGAGGAGAAGGTTGAGTTCGTCCGCTCGGTCGGCGCGGACGTCGCCTTCAACTACAAGACTGCGAGCACCCGCGAGATCCTCGAGAAGGAGGGCCCGATCGACATGTACGCGGAGCCTTCATCTTTACTGCTGCGAATGCTGACCTGCTTTTGCCTGTAGCTACTGGGATAACGTCGGCGGCGAGACCCTCGAGGCCGCGCTCGACCACGCCGCCAAGTACGGCCGCCTCATCGTACGTCCCTCTCTCCTCCCCCTCTTCCCTTTCTCATCCCCACACGCTAATGCCCCAACCCCCATGGTAGGAATGCGGCATGATCTCGCAGTACAACAGCGCGCCGTACCACGTGAAGAACCTGATCCAGATCGTGTCCAAGGAGCTCTCGCTCCACGGCTTCATCGTCGGGTCGCTGCGCGACAAGTACGGCGCGCAGTTCTACGCGGACTTTCCCGCGCGCGTCGCGCGCGGCGAGATCAAGTACAAGGAGCAGCGCGTGCTGGGGCTCGAGAAGGCCGGCCACGCGCTCCTTGACGTGCTCCGCGGGGACAACTTCGGGAAGAGCGTGATCGTGGTTGCGGACGAGTGAGCGGGTGATGGGCGTTCGGGGTAGTGTCAGCGAAGTGAAATGTGTGCATGTACGACTAGTTCTAAAAATCAAACCGCGCTGGGCTCGCCATAGCTGCGAACCTCCGAATCACTCTGTGAGCGGAAAAGCAGGATGCCCTCAAAACTTGCTCAAAACAAAGGAAAACTTCATCAGTCGTGACGACCATGGACAATCAGGGGATTGAACCCTGGACCTCACGCATGCGAAGCGTGCGCGCTACCACTGTGCCAATTGCCCCTTCCAGTGTGGTCCTCTGTACCTAATAGATTGAGACCCGTTCACTCGAGACCACAAGCCGAAGAAACCTCGAAGTCCTTGAACTTGAAGCTGCACTCGATCGCTCGGCGGATCTCCCTCGACTTCTCACATCCACCATCTACGAGATGAGTTCCTCCGCATATCTCGACATCTACATGGGCGACCAGGACGAGCACGACCGCGCGCAGGCGGCGTACGCCGCTACCGCCGCCCTGCTCACGAAGAACGCCGCGATCTACGGCCTCCCGCCGTCGCCCGCCGCGCTCTCGGAGGAGCAGCAAGACATCCTGCGGGACCTCGACGTACATCCCCGCCCTCCTCGCCTGCGTGCGCCACGCTGAAGCTGCCCTTTCCTGCTCCGAATGAAACGCGCGCGCACCCGCCAAACCCGCGTAGCGCTCGCTCGAGATGCGCTTCGCGCCCCCGGCGCCACTGTGTGCAGGCCGGCTGGTCTTTGAGCTGGACGGCAGCCAGGGCCTGGCGAAGACGACCGCGAACTTCCTCGCGCTGTGCACGGGCGAGAAGGGTGCGTGCAAGAACGCGCCGAACAAGAAGCTGCATTACCTCGGCTGCCCGGTCCATAGGATCGTGAAGGGCTTCGTCGCTCAGGGCGGCGACATCACGCGCGGGGATGGGAGCGGGGGCGAGGTACGTCGCGTAGCGTTGTCTTGCGCAGGCGCTCGAACTGATTGTGCATGGGGCTGCAGTCGATCTACGGCGGAAAATTCAACGACGACAAGGCGGGGCTGAAGAAGAAGGCGCAGCGCGGCTCACTCGCCATGGCGAACTCGGGCAAGAACACGAACTCGTCGCAATTCTTCGTCGTGCTCACGGACGACGAGACCAAGCTCGCGAAGTTGCACGGAAAGTTCGTTGTGTTCGGGGAGCTCGCGGAGGGCTGGGACGTGCTCGGACGGCTGGACGAGGTCGGCGGTGGGGCGGATGGCAAGCCCGCCATGCCTGTGTGGATCGGGGGATGCGGACGACTGGGTGGGCCGTAGTGAGGGGTTGGCGCAACGTCGTACTGGACTCAGTAACTGGTATGTCATCTCCCCCGTGGCTTCAAGACAGGACCATTAAAACAGCTTAATAGGATCTCCGTGTACGATATCGTGCCAAATGAGTGCATGTCTGCTTCTCGATGTCAGTCGTCATCATAAATTCAATCACCATGTATACCACCTGACATATGCACATTTGTTGCCTTGGTCACGTAGCACGGCCTAGCCATCGAGCCTCCGTGTCCGAGGACAGAAATATCATGCAGGTTACGGCAGGAGTTGCAGAAGGAATGGCATGTAGCGCGTCGCGCCAAACCACGACCACGGCGATCTGGGCTGCACAAGCATGGAAGATCGCAGCATAAGTATATTGTCGTCTGCGACGACGTCGACGCCCGCGGATCAGGCTCATTAACGTCTGTCTGATGCTCCCACAGCGTATACAACTCTCACGCTGACCCTCCCAGCCTACATAATATGTAGTAACGGTATCTATAGGCGGCGCTCATCCAACCTGTTGACCGCGCCGCCCCTCGACCGACGACATCATCTCAGTGTCGCCCACCATCGACATGGCGGCATGCAACGGGGCGAGCTTAACTTCCTTCTCAATCGACGCATGCGTGCGCGATTTCTGGTCCGCCGTCGTTCCGTTCGTGTTCGTCGGTCTCGCTCTTCTCAGTTTTACACCTCCCGCTCGCGTTCTGCTCCGTGCCGCGAGCAAGCCTTTCACCAACTTCCTCCCTCTGCACGAAGCTGAAGCGTTGATCTTCGGGGATGACAAAACACGGGAAGAAGAGGAGATTGCGGTCCCACTATGGCGCACGCTCGTTCTCTCTGCAGTGTCGCTCGTCGAGTGCTTGCTCTGGGTCGGGGTCGCGTGCTACAGTCTCATTGACAATCCGCAAGACCTCTGGAACGGGATTGGCGACCTCCTGATCGCTTCGACCTGGTTCTATGCCACACTGCGCCTTGTTGTCAAGCCTACCGCAACTGTTCCGTACGACCTGCTCGTTCTCTTCGGGCTGCACCTAGTCCTTGGGATAGTCACGTTCTTCGGGCATCTATACGACAATTATGTCTACGCTCTGCCGATGCCTCACTGGGCCCTGGTGGCTACGGAGGTGGTCAACCTGTTTGCCATAGCCGGGGTGCTCACGATCGTCGTGAATATGCCGCTCGGCATTCCGAGCAAACAGGTCAAGAAAGAGGCGATCGTACGTATCCCATGTTCATGATTATCCGCATATATGTATCGGTTGGAATATAATTAACGTCTATTTGCTGTGTCCAGGGTGCGTCGGTTTCCTTTGAAGACTACACGACCCTGTGGGGTTGGGCCTCCTTCCGTTGGCTCATACCACTACTCACTCTCGGCACCTCTACTACGTTGAACGAGGAGGACGTCTGGGCGATGAGTCCGACCATGCAGGCTCGCCCGCTGCATATCAAGTTTTCGCGCTCGACGGGCAAGCTGCTGAAGCGGCTTTGGAAGACCAATTCTCTCGACCTGATCCTGGACTTCACCCTCTCCTACGTCAGCATCGTATTCAACTATGCTGGCCCGTACTTCTTGAAGCAGATCTTGGACTCGCTCGGTGGGGACGGACGGAACCCGGAGAAACGGGCGCTCGCATTCGTGTATGCGTTCCTCGCATTCGCGAGTTCGCTCTGCAAGGTGCTGCTTGGAGATTATCGTGCACCTGGAGTTGCTCATTTGTATCTCCCAGACAGAGAGCGACCTCCAGCATTTATGGTACTGCCGGCGCGCCTGCACCCGGATCCGGACGGAGCTCATGGTGTCCATTTACGACAAGGCCCTGAAGCGCAAGGACTTCTCGGGCATCGTTGACAAAGACGCCGCGGACGTCAAGTCCAAGGACACCAGTAAGAATCCGGGCCCGAAGGTAGACGATCCGAAGGCTGGCGCAGATATTGGCAAGATCGTGAACATGATGTCGAGCGATGCTAGCTGCATCTCGATGATAGTTGCGATTATATACTTCATGTATGGAGGTATGCATGCATGCAGCTGGGGGCAAGATAGCCTACTCATCGGATTCATGCAGCGCCCTTTGAAATCCTCATTGCCGGCGTGTTCCTATACAAGTGAGTGTTACTCCTTCTGCATACGTGTAGTACACTCATAGTTTCATAATGCAGGTTGTTAGGCTGGTCCGCGTTGACGGGATTCTTGATCTTACTGCTCAGCTGGCCACTAAACCACTTCGTTTCGAAACGGTCGATCCGCATTCAAAAGGGATTGTCGACCTCGCGTGACAAGCGAATGAGCGTATTGAACGAGCTGATCGGCGCGGTAAGTATATGGCAACTAGCTAACACGTCTCGCTGGTATGAGACTCATCGCCTGTTTTGCTATTTTGCAGGTGAAGTTCATCAAGTTCTTCGCTTGGGAAAATCGGTGGATCCAGAGGGTCCTGGATGCTCGCGAAGTGGAGATGCAGTGGATGATCAAAGGTACGTCCAAACAACAGCCGTAGACTCTTGCACGCTCACGATTGCATGACACCTGCAGCGCGCATCAATTCGATTTGCTGGTCCGTACTCTGGATCTGCGCACCAGTCCTCGTTTCCGTATCCGCGTTCTTCGTGTATATCGCTTCCGGCAACGAGTTGACCATCGGTGTGAGCGAGAGCGTGTGCGTCGGCGTCGGTTACCTGTAAGTAAAGCGACACGGGTCCTCAGTACGCACGCTCGAGTGAGAGCAAGACTGATCATTGTGCTGTACCTGTAAGTAAAGCGACACGGGTCTACATACAGTACAGTTAGTAAGGTGAACATGAACGGGGGGAAATGGGATCGGCTTACCCTCAGTACGCACGCTCGAGTGAGAGCAAGACTGAGGGCAGCGCGATCGCGAGACGTCGAGTATAAGGTGGGGGGCGAGAGGGCGAGCGATAGGGCGTCTCAATGAGAAATTGCCTAATCGAGAATGCTTATGTAATACTGACCGCGCGGAACTCGTCCGCGCGGCAGACATGAAGACGATAACGAACGAAACAATCAGAAAACATACACTAGACGATACGGGGCCGGTCGCAGACAACGACGCTCGGATTGCGTGCTCCAACACTCCCCCTCAATCCTGGAGCAGACCAAGGGCG
>NW_007360332.1:537511-542136 GCF_000271585.1 Trametes versicolor FP-101664 SS1 | reverse complement strand
TGGTTGTCGGAGTGGAGGGGAACCGAGACATCGAACGGCGCAAAGACTTGCCCGATGAGCGAGCGTAGCCACAAGGCCTCCTTGGAGGCGTGCGTCAGGGCGACGTACTCCGACTCGGTCGTCGAGAGCGAAATTAGTTCTTGGCGCTTCGAGCTCCACGAAACGGCCCCGCCGTCGATGAGAAAGGCGTAGCCTGAGATCGCCTTGCGGTCCTCATGCATCGAGCCGTCAGCGTCCGTGTAGCCGACGAGGTCGAGGGTGGTCACACCGTACGTGAGCTTCAAGTGCTTCGTGCCCGAGAGGTACCGAAAGACGCGGCGAACGGCCTCCCAGTGAGCGCGCCCGGGGTTATCAGAGAAGCGCGAGAGGATGCCGACAGCGTACGTGATGTCCGGACGTGTCCCCAGAGACGCGTACATAAGCGAACCGACCGCCTCGCGGTACGGCACGTCCCGCATCGCAGCAATGTCGGCGGTGGTGCTCGGGGACTGGGCGGCGCTGAGCGTGGCGTGTGGATCCATCGGCGTCGAGACAGGCTTCGCGTCCTCGAGCCCGAAGCGGCGGATGATGGACTCGATGTAGGACGTCTGCGAGAGCGAAAGACGGCGGCTCGTATGGTCACGAGCGACCGAGAAGCCGAGGATCCAATGGATTTCGCCCTCGTCGGAGATCTCAAAGACTTCACAAAGTTTCGACTTGACCTCAGCGATGAGAGCGGTGCTCGACGCGACCACGGTGAGGTCATCGACGTGGACTACAATGACGATGAGGTCAGTGCCCGCAACACGGAAGAACACGGCCTGGTCGACGTCGCACTGCGACATCGAAAGCTTCGCTTGCAGCACACGAAGGAGCTTCTTGTGCCAGTGCCGCGCGCTCTGTCGTAAGCCGTACAGCGGTCGAAGAAGGCGTAGGGCGAGTGTCTTGTCCTTTGTGAGCTGCGTGCCAGGTGGCGTCGCCATCCAGATGACTTCGTTCTCTTCAAATTCACCGTTGAGATAGGCGCTTTTGACGTCGAGCTGGTGGACTTCAAAGTCATGGCGAGCAGCGAAGGCGAGTGCAGTGCGAATCGAAGCGGTCTTCGCAACGGGTGCGTAGGTGTCGAAGAAGTCGATGCCAGGTATCTGCGAGAATCCGCGAGCAACCAGGCGTGCACGGTACCTGTAGACGTTGCCCGAGGCGTCCTTCTTCGCATGGAACACCCACCGACAGCTGACAATGTTAGCGTCGGGCGGCGGCTTCTCGAGACGCCAAGTACCATGCGCTTCGAGCGCGTCCATCTCCTCTCGCATCGCCTCCTCCCAACGCGGCCACTCGGGCCGCCGCTTCGCCTCCTCGAGCGAGCGGGGGTCGAGTCCTTCGACGTCCGCCGACGTCCGCCATCTGTACAGCCATTGCGAAGCCATCGATCTCCTCAACGAGCTCGGGCACGAGCGGCTCGTTCGGAGCGTTGTCTTGCACGACCACGCCCCTCGGGAGCTTCTTGTCGACGCTCTGACCGGCCAAGATGGCCTTGACCTTCGCAGACGGGTTGCGTACACGCGTCGGGCGAGACGGCGCAGGCACGGGTGCGGGTACGGGCGCAGGAGGTGGCGGCAGTGGATCAGCAGGCTGCATGGGCACGTCGGAGGTGTCAGTGTCTGCGTCCGAGTTGACGGGCTCGTCTGCGGCAGGTTCAGACGGCGTAGTCGACTTGACTTCACGCCCATCCTCCCCCTCAAGCTCGGCAGCATCGTCGAACTCGAAGACGGGCAGGTCAGGCTTGGTGAAGCGCACGTTACGCTCCACCGAAATCCGCTGCTCCGGCCAGTAGATCCGGTGGCCCTTGCTTTGGGCGTCGTCGCGTCGAAGCCGACCCAGCGTCCCGCCTTGGCTCGGTCACCAACCTTGCCATCAGCGGTGTCGTGAACCCAGACCTTCGCACCCCACTCGGGGACGTTGCTGAGGTTCGGAGGGGAGCCGGTCGCCGCTTCGAACGGAGTGCGGCCCTTGAGCGCCTTTGTTGCGGTGCGGTTCTTCAACCAGACAGCGTGCATGAGAGCTTCGCCCCAGAGAAAACGCGGAAGGCCCGACGAGATCAGCATTGCGCGGACCTTCTCCATGAGGGTGCGGTTGAGACGCTCGGAGACGCCAGCTTCTTCGTGCGTGTCGTGCACGGAGAGCTTGTACTCAATACCGTGCTGCTCGAGGTGCGTCTTGAATTTGTCGCTGAGATACTCGCCGCCTCGATCCGTGTTGAGGAAGCGAATGCTGACGCCGTGATGCTTGTCCAGCCACGCTTCAAACGCACAGAAAGACTCGAAAGTTTCGCTTTTCTGGCGCAGGAGATAGGCGGTTGTAAAGCGAGTGTAGTCGTCGGTGAAGCTGACATAGTACCGGCGACCTCCCAGTGTCAAGACTCGAGCAGGGCCCCAGAGGTCCGAGTGAATCTCTTCGCCGAGCTCAGTGGCACGTCCGCCTTGATGCTCGGTAGGCACAGGCTTGCGCGTGGACTTCGCGCGGATGCATGCTTCGCACTCGGTGTCTTCGCCCGGCTCGGGCGGCAGCAGTTCGACCCCAGTGATGAAGCGGCGAGAGATGAGCTCCCGAATCGTGCGAATGGCGACATGGCCGAAACGACGATGGGCTTGCATTGGCGTGAGCTTGTCGACTTTGGCAGTAGCGGCGTGAGCTGCGGGGGCGTCATTCTCCCGCACAACGAGGTACAGCCCTCGAGTCTTCGGGATGCGCCCGACAGTCGATCCATTTGCGTCCGAAATGGTGCACTGGCTGTCGGCGAAGGTCGCGGCATAGCCCGCATCATCGATACGGCCAACTGAGACGAGGTTGAAACCGAGAGCAGGGGTGTAGAGGACGTCCTGCAGGCGAATACGGGTGTCCTCGGACGGCGCATTCGGGACAGGTATCACCATGCTCCCGATGCCCGTGGCGTGGAATTGTTGCTGGTTTGCGGCATTGAGCGACTGCGCAGGAGTCTCCGTGAACGTCTCGAAGTGTTCACGGAACGGAGACATGTGGTGTGTCGCCCCAGAGTCGTAGAGGTCCACAGGTCGGTCGGCCGCAGCAGAAGCGGCGTCGGGCGTGTGCGCAGCAGCGCTCAGCGTAGCAGGGTCGTCACCCTCGCTCTGTCGCCCGAACACAGTGTTGACCCAGTCGACTACATTCTTCATGCGCTCCGGATACGGCAGATGTTCCAGTGCGGGGGCGTCCTCTTCATCCTCCGAGCTAGACTCGAGGTCGTCGTAGCGTGGCGGGCGGCTAGACAAAACGACGGACGCAGATGCAGTGACAGTCTGGAGTGAGGGCATGCCGTCAGCCGAAGACTCTGTGAGCTCCGTATAGGCGGACCCTCCAGCGGCAGACCAGGCGTCGTCGTCCGAGTCCGAAGACTCGCTGTCTGTCTCGACTTGCGGCTGCAAGTAGACGGATGGGATCGCAGGCCAGGCACCATCGACGTGCCCGATCTCTTCAATGCGCGCAGTCGTCGCAACATTGGCGGCACCGGCGGCAGGGGCCGGCGCAGGCTTGGGCGCGGCGTTCGGGGTGCGTGAGTTGTCCCAGCGCTGCGTCTCCTTCCCCTTGCCCTTGTCAGTCTTCGGGCTCGGGCAGTCCGCCTCCTTGTGTCCTTTACCGCCGCACGTCCAGCAGACGCCGACGGGCTTGCGTGGACCACGGCCGTTGTTCTTGCCGCCTTTCGGCTTCTCAGTCGAGACGACGCTGGCTGCGATACCGGTGTCCTTGCCCTTGCCCTTCCCCTTGCGATCGAGCTCGCGGCGGTCCCACTCCTCCAACACAATGTCCATCATCATCTCCGGGTCGATGATGGCCTTGTCAACGTCGTCGTCGTCGTCGTCTGTAGACGCCTTTGACGTGATCGCATTGAAGTGTTGATGAAGCTTCATCTGGGCGGAGATTTGCGAGATGAACGAGGAGAGGTCGGCGGGGAGGAAGTTGATGACGACTGAAGCGTACTCGGTGTCGGGGACCTTGATCTCGAAGGTGAGGAGGTTCTCGTACGCAAGGCGAAGTTGGTCGAACTCGGTGTGAAGGTCGACGCCCGGCGTGTACTTCATGTTCAAGAAATCACGACGGAGATTCGAGCAGGCGAGAAGTGACTTGCTCGAGAACTCGGCCACGATCGCAGCCCAGATCTTGGCTACGGTGCCTTTGCGCTTGTGCTTCGCATACGTGACCGGCGCGATCTTGAGCATGAGAAGATACAAAGCGAGGTTCTCCTTCTTTTCCCAGGCCGCAACGGCAGCTTCGTCGACAACGGGAGGCTTCGCTTCATCCTCCGTGGGTGCAACGGGCGGCGCCGCGGGCGTAGCAGGCGCAGCACCTGTAGCAGGCGCAGCAGGCGGGGCAGGTGTGGGCTGTGGAGCGGGCGCAGCGGGCGCAGGAGGTTCGACAGGCGTGGGACGGGTCGACTTGCCGGTGAAGTGGTCCCAGACCTCCTTCTGGCGAGCGGCAACCGTGAACTGTTGTTCGAAGACAATCCAGTTCTTTCCCTTCGAGTCCAGCTTCTCGACGCCGTTGATGAAGTCGCCGAGAGATGGGGAAGACGAGGCAGACATGATGATAAGCAGAGAGAGAGCGGGTAGGGAGATGAGAGCGATCGGGTTCTG
>NW_007360332.1:535029-537462 GCF_000271585.1 Trametes versicolor FP-101664 SS1 | reverse complement strand
CCTCAGTACGCACGCTCGAGTGAGAGCAAGACTGATCATTGTGCTGTACCTGTAAGTAAAGCGACACGGGTCTACATACAGTACAGTTAGTAAGGTGAACATGAACGGGGGGAAATGGGATCGGCTTACCCTCAGTACGCATGCTCGAGTGAGAGCAAGACTGAGGGCAGCGCGATCGCGAGACGTCGAGTATAAGTGGGGGGCGAGAGGGCGAGCGATAGGGCGTCTAAATGAGAAATTGCCTAATCGAGAATGCTTATGTAATACTGACCGCGCGGAACTCGTCCGCGCGGCAGACATGAAGACGATAACGAACGAAACAATCAGAAAACATACACTAGACGATATGGGGCCGGTCGCAGACAACGACGCTCGCATTGCGTGCTCCAACAATCGGGACCGCGTTCACGGTACGCCTTCGGGCCGAATGTGCTATGCGCCGGTGCTGACGATGAATGGCGTTTTGTTAGGCCATCGCGCTCTTCCAGATGGTCCGCGTTCCTCTGAACATCATCCCGTCGTGGGTAGTCCAGATTCTTCAGGTCGGTAGCCGACTGTGCTTCGCGCTCGCGGCATCCACTGACGAGAGCCCTGGCAAATTGCGACGTACCTCGACAAAGGGGAAGTCAACGAGCAGGTCTCCACACTGAAGAAGGGCCACGTGCCTCCCTCCGAGGAAGGTGACCCCGGCCTCGGGATCCTAAACGGGACCTTCAAATGGAACGAGGTCGAGGAAAAGAAAGAGGGTAGTAAGGGTAAGGGGAAAGACATCCACAAGAAAGCCAAAGGATCCGACAGTGTGAACAGCGCAGACGGCTCTGGGGATGACACAGGTCCTCCAGGGGAGGTGTCCACTATCATCGATAGCGCGTCCCCCATGGCCGGCAGCACCGGCGACCACCGCTTTGAGCTCAAGGATATCACCGTCATGTTCCCTGACGGTCAACTGACCGTGGTCACTGGGCCTACAGCGAGCGGGAAGACTGTGTTGCTGATGGCACTGTTGGGCGAGCTCACGACTCTTGAAGGCCGCATCGTATTGTCGAAGAACGTGTCCAAGGTGGACAAATACGGGCTGGCGCAGACGATCTCATACGCGGCACAGTCTCCGTGGTTGCGTCACCAGTCGATCAAGGATAACATCCTGTTCGGGCACCAGTACGATGAGGAGCGGTATGAGGCCGTTGTGGAATGCTGTGCACTTAAGCCGGACCTGGAGATGCTCGAGGATGGCGATGCAACTGAGATCGGTGTCCGGTAGGTGCCGAGTAGTCTGATGCAACTGTATGTGGACTAAAAATGTCTTGCATGCGCAGAGGTGTGAGCTTGTCAGGTGGTCAAAAGGCTCGGTACGACCTACCTACGTGTCTTGCGTCGCATGCGAACTGAAGACATTCTTGTAGTGTGGCTCTGGCACGGGCCGTTTATGCTGTGGGTTTTCGACACCAAAGATATCTGAGACATGATGCTGATCGCTTGCCATCCACAGCACACCAAATATGTCCTCCTTGACGATCCGTTGAGTGCTGTGGTAAGTTCCATCGATAATTCTTACCTCAACACAATCCTAATGGGTGCCACAGGATAGTCACACGGCTCGTTTCCTCTACGAGAAACTATTGAGAGGGCATCTACTCGCCAACCGCACGGTGGTGAGTAACACGCACTCTCGGTTGTGTGTCGATATCATACATATCTAATGGACGCGATGTAGATCCTAGTTACACATCACGTCAAACTCGTACTTCCGGGCATGCACTACCTCGTGCGCATGTTAGACGGGCGGATCGACACTCAGGGCACAATCAAAGACCTCCGTGAGAGCGGCGTGCTCAACGACATCACGCAAGTCGAAGAGATCGAGGCGCACAAGCACGAGCAGGCTGTGGAAGAAGCTGAAGGCAAGGAGGATCCCAACACGGAGATTGATGCTGAGACGAAAGGTGGCACAGAAGAGGACAAGAAGAAACCAAGAAAACTCGTTGAAGAAGAGCATTGTGTCGCGGAGCTAGACTCGACGCAACCAGGCAACGCCTACAACAAAGAAACTAATACAATCTAACCCAAGGGCGGTGAGCGCGAAGGCTTGCTAACGCCGAGCGTAGACTTTCAAGTCAAATCTAGCCCAAGGACCAAGTTAATATTATGCTGAGTAAGAGAATACAAAGGATGGCTTACCTAGCCCAAGGACCAAGAGGTCAAGATGAGGGCTAGGGTCGCTACAGGTGGGGTTTATATACTGAGTCAGGGGAGCCAAACATGTACAAACGTAAAGGTGGTCTGTGCGCACATTAGTGCCAGTCTGCAGGTGGGGGTCAGGTGACTGGTCACATGCTCTATCTACTGGTTCTAAGTCTAAGTGTTGTACAAATGGCCGTAGAAAATCAGGAAAAATGACGGAAAAATNTAAGGGGTCTCGTCGTCTCCACGACA
>NW_007360332.1:528950-535009 GCF_000271585.1 Trametes versicolor FP-101664 SS1 | reverse complement strand
CCTACAACAAAGAAACTAATACAATCTAACCCAAGGGCGGTGAGCGCGAAGGCTTGCTAACGCCGAGCGTAGACTTTCAAGTCAAATCTAGCCCAAGGACCAAGTTAATATTATGCTGAGTAAGAGAATACAAAGGATGGCTTACCTAGCCCAAGGACCAAGAGGTCAAGATGAGGGCTAGGGTCGCTACAGGTGGGGTTTATATACTGAGTCAGGGGAGCCAAACATGTACAAACGTAAAGGTGGTCTGTGCGCACATTAGTGCCAGTCTGCAGGTGGGGGTCAGGTGACTGGTCACATGCTCTATCTACTGGTTCTAAGTCTAAGTGTTGTACAAATGGCCGTAGAAAATCAGGAAAAATGCGGAAAAATATAGGGGTCTCGTCGTCTCCACGACATTACCCCCCTCCTATTGTCCATTGTCCCTGATGGACCCACGGCCCGGGAAGCGTCCGCTCTCCCAGTCGCGGTCCGGTGGTGCGGCATCTGTGAAGGTCACGCGTGGCTGCCATGGGAGGTTCTTGAAGTCAACGGCCTGGATCTTTCGAGGGGCGCTGGGTGCGTGTTTGTGGAACTCGGCTACCTTCTCCGGTGCGTTGGTCAGGTTTGATGCCGGTTCCCAGCTGTCCTCGCCTTCACCGTACCCCTTCCAACGTACGAGGTATTGTAGTTGGTTGCGGTAACGGCGGCTATCCAGGATCCGATCGACTTCGTACTCCTCCTCTCCTTCTACCTCTACAGGTTCCGGCGGTGGGGGTAGGCGACCATTGACCTCGTTGCCCCTCCATGGGGATAAGCGATCAACGTGGAATACATCATGAAGCTTGAGCGCGGGGGGAAGGGTTAAGCGATAGTCAAGGTCTCCGATCCGTTCAGTGACTTCGAACGGGCCGAGTTGCCGGGGTCCTAGCTTAGGGGTCACTTGGTGGATGTGGATGTTCTTAGCGGTGAGCCAAACCCGGTCGCCGACCTTGAACGTGTGTGCTTTTCGCTTGCCGTCTTCGTAGGCTTGCTTCATGCGTTCCTTGCTCATGCGTAGTGCCGCTTCCGCTTCCTTCTGGGCTTCTCGGAGCTTGCTGAGCCGAGCGTCCAGAGATGGGATCTGCGTGGGACGTCCTGCCGGGATGGTGAAGTCCGGGCGGTAGCCATACAGGACTTCGAATGGAGTTTGTCCATGAGCTGTCTGTACCCGAGAGTTGAGCACAAACTCCGCCGTAGGGAGGAGGTCCACCCAGTCGTCCTGTCGCTTGTCGCAGTAGATCCGAAGGTATTGTTCTACCTCCTGATTGGCTCACTCCGTCTGTCCGTTTGCCATGGGGTGATACGCCGTGGTGAGACCGCTTTCGATACCAAGGCGCTTGTACAGGGCCCTGGTGACATGGGCGGCGAACTGGGGCCCCCTATCCGACACAATTTTCTGGGGAATGCCGTGAAGCTGGAAGATGGTCTGATAGTGCAGTTCGCCTATCCCCTCGGCGGTGACGGTGTCGGTGGTGGCTACCAGGTGGACCTGCTTACTGTAAAGGTCGACGTACGTGGCGATGGCGTTGTACCCTTTTGACGAGGGCAGTCCAGTAATCAGGTCTACTCCCATGACTACCCAAGGGCCTTCGGGTACCTCGTGCGGTTGGAGTGTGGCCCGGGGATGCGCGGCCGCCTTGTAGCGTTGGCATTTGTCGCAACCCAGGACGTACTTCTCCACAAACCCGCTGATCCCCGGCCACCAGTACAGCCGTGTGACTAGTTCGACCGTCCCATGCTTTCCTGGGTGTCCGGCCGTCGGCGCATCGTGGCACTGCCGGACGATGGCCTCGCGTAATCCTTCCTCGGGCGGGATGTACAACCGACCCTGGTAGTACACCAGCCCTCCCTCCTCTTCCCATTCCCACGTCCCATCCGTCAACCTTCGCGGCCCGTCCTCCCGAAGGGCTTCCAAACCCTTGAGGACTTCCGCCTCCCGCCTGCTACTCTCCCTGATCCGTTCCTCCAGCGGGTTAACCGCGCGTAGTGCTGACGCCGCGATGGTGGCAAAGCGTTCGGGCCGAAGGACAATCTGATCCTGATTGTCCTCGGCGTCGGTGACTTGAAACTCCGAGATGCGTGAGAGGGGGTCGGCCTGGGTATTGGCAGTTCCCGGCTTATGTGTGAGTCGGAAGTCAAAGCGTGACAGCCAAAGAGCCCAGCGCGCCTGCCTCCGGGTGAGGTTCTGGGTGGTGCGCCAGTATTCGAGGTTGCGGTGATCGGTGATGATCTCGAAGGGCTCAGGTAGCCCCTCGAGAAAGTGCCGCCAGTCCTCCAGTCCTCTCACGATGGCCAGCAGTTCTCGGTCATAGATCTCGTAGTTTCGCTCGGCCTCCGTCATGGATTCCGACCGGAATGCGACCGGGTGCCAGAGTCCATCCTCGAGCTTCTGCAGAAGGACCCCTCCGGTGGCGTATCCCGAAGCATCTACCTCGACTCGCGTAGGGCGGTCTGGTTCCCAGGTCACCAGCACCGGCTCCGTGGTGAAGGCTTCCTTGAGGGTGTCGAATGCCGTTCGCTGCCGCAGTCCCCATTCCCAGGCGACGTCCTTCTTGGTGAGGTCGTGGAGCGGTCGTGTGATCTTAGCAAAGTCTTTGATGAAGCAACGGTAGAAGTTGGCAAACCCGATGAACCCGCAGACCTCCCGTAAGTTCCGTGGGGTCGGCCAGTCGCGTACAGCCTGGACTTTGATGGGGTCCATACTGACTTCGCCCTGTCGGATCACCAAGCCCAGGTACTCGATCTCAGTCTGCTCGAACTCGCACTTTTCGGGTCGTAGGAACAGGTCGTGTTCCTGGAGCCGACGCAGTACTTCGTGTGTGACCCGGCGGTGCTCTTCCCGTGTGTCACTGAAGATGAGGATGTCGTCCAGGTACACTGCTACCTTCCCAGCGGCTATCAGGTCACCGAAGATAGAGTTCATCAGCGCTTGGAAGGTGGCCAGGGAGTTGGTGAGACCGAAGAACATGACCCGTGGTTCAAACAGACCCCTATTGGTCGTGAAAGCTGCTTTCCACTCATCGCCTTCCTTGATCCGGATGTTGTTGTAGCCCCAACGAACATCGAATTTGGTGAAGTACTTAGATTGGCGAAGGCGATTGATGATGTCAGAGGCGAGGGGGAGTGGGTACCGGTTTTTGACGGTGATGTCATTCAACTTTCGATAGTCTTGGACCATGCGGAGTTTCCCGTCCTTCTTCTTGACGAAGAAGACCGGTGAAGCCATGGGGGACTTAGAGGGGACGATGTAACCCTTGCGAAGGTTCTCATCGAGGAAGGCGTCGAGCTCGGCTTGCTCATTTACCGGCATTGGGTACACCTTGGAGCGGATAGTCTCGGGGGCGTCGGGCTTTAGATCGATGGTATGATCATATGGCTTATGCTCGGGTAGGCGCTCCGAATCCGGTTCTGAAAACACCTTGGCGTACTGCCGATATTCCTCGGGAACCATTTCGTCGAAGGTCTTCTTCGGCTTGGCCTGATGCGCTTCGGCGGCGAGCTCGGTGGAGTACGTGAACCCGGCGGCACACCAGAGTTCCTCCGTGGCTTCCTCAAGCACACTGTGCTTTTGCCAATGCCGGCGAAGGCGTCTGTTGGCCGCGATCTTCTCAAACGGGGGGAGATCTTCCTCGGGGACCGCCGACCGGTCCTCCGTATCAACCTCGACCCTGCTGTTCGTCCAATCGATCTGCGGGTTGATCTTTTGCAGCCAGGGAAGCCCCAAGATCATGTCCTCCGGCCCAATGTTGGTAACTAAGAACTCGGTGCGCTCGGTGTGCGTGCCGATGCTGAGTTCGAGTCGGGTGTAGTGGGTGATACTGCCAGCTTGGTTACGGGAGCCGTCAATATTATGAAGCGGGATGGCTCGGGCGAGGGGATGGATCATGACTCGATGCATGTCGACGAAGTGTTGATGGATGAATAGACCTGTGGCTCCAGAGTCTATCATGGCTACTGCAGCTACGCTACGGTTTCGTCCTTTGACGTTCACACTGATACGGAAGTGAGAACTATTCACATCTATTTCCGGTATACTAAAAGTACAGGAGGCGACGGAATCATAGATGGACGAGGACGGGGGATGCGTGCGTAAACCTTTGGGCGGCGGCGTCGTAGCCTTATTGCGCGCCTGTTCTAAAAAGCCTGCTTCATCGCTTCAATCTGCGCGGCCAGCTGTCGCTGTCCTTCGAGGAGTTGGGCGATCACGTCGACCTGGCTGGCGGAGACGGTGGCCTCAGCGGCGGCTGCGGTGTCCGAGGGTGCCTCCTCGGTCGCTGCCACACGCTGCTTCTTTGGCTGCCCCATGAACTTGCTCTGGCAGACCACCTCTCGATGGCCTGTTCTTCCGCACCAGGCACAGATGTCGCGCTCGTGATTGCCATCGCGTTTGCTGTGGGCGGTGGAGCCGCAACCAAAGCACTTGCCTGTCATCGACTTGATGAAGGCTTCGCGTGAGTGCGTTCCATCAATGTCCATCGCGTTGGGGTCTTTCGCGACGAATGGGGCGGCGGAAGTAGTGGCCGGGGGGAGCCGAGGGGGAGGGACACTTTTGCCTTGTTCACGGGCTTTCTCAGCCCTGCACTGGCGAATGCGGACGTCAAGCTCCGCTGCCACAGTTAGGAGCTCGTCTAGGGTGCCAATGGGCCTGGCGGTGTGCACGAGCTCGTCCTTGATGCTGCTGGCAAGGTGCTCATAAAAGCGGTCGCGGAGGTTGGCCGCCGAGTAGCCCGTTCGGCTCATCAGCTCTTTGAACTTGGCGGCGTACTCGGGGACCGTCTTGCTTCCTTGCCAGAGTGCGCGGAGCGCGTCCTTGGCGTCAACCGCCTCGTTGGAGGTTTCGAAGCGGGAGCGGAAGTCGGCCTTGAAGGTGGCCCAGGTGTCCTGGAATGGCCGTTTGGCGACCTCGGCCTCAGCCACTGTCTCGAGGTATGGGGTGGCCCAGATGGCCGCTTCGTCCTGCAGGAAGGTCAGGGCGGAGACAATCCACTTCCTTTCGTCGGGAGTGTACGTGCCGTCTGCCTGCGCGTTGTTGAGGAGACTGCCCGTGGTCATTGCGTAGGTGCTGAACGCGGTGAGGAAGCGGCGGGCATCGGCACTCGAATTGCCCTTGAACGGCATGGGTTTCTGGAGGGCTTTGTCAAGGGTGCGCTCCGTTGCCCCCTGCTGGCGATTGTTGACAGTGGTAGTGAGGGTGGTGACGGCCTGCGTGAGGGCGGTGAGGGCCTGCTGCATCTGGGTCTGGCCCGCGATGAGCGCATTGATCGTTTCTTGGGACATAGTGGGGACCGGGGGTGTGGGTGGAGCTTCGGGGGAGGGGGCGCGTACCGGCGATACGGGACGAGTGAGTGGTGCCGGGGTTGGTGCCCGGGTGCTTGGGAGGGGAATAGATTCCGGGATAAGCCCGCGGATCTGGTCGAGGGTGGTGGGGTGGAAGCGAGGGAGGTTTTCCGAGGCGAGTCGTTGTGGGGCGGTGATGGAGAAGAGGCGGTTGGGGCACGGAAAACTATCGCAGTCGTTCCACAGGTTCTCCCCTGGCTCGTAGTAGCAGTCGGTTTGGTCTATGTGGTCGTAACCGTGCTGCTTGTTGTGGCACTCAAGATCCAGGGTGTCCACTCCCGATCTCGGGATGTTATCCGCAGTCTCGCTACCCGACGCTGTCTGCTCAGCCTCCTCGGCCTATTGCTGCGTCCTTTTACCACAAGGGACACGAGCCCAAGGGTAACCTGCCCTGGCTTCCTGTTGCCACTTTTCTATGCCTCCTACACCCGAAGGTGCACCCGTTACAGTCAACACCGGATTTTACACTGCGGGTCAGGCAGATTCCGCGTATTGTACCAATCAGAAGATCGGCAAGCCAAGGGTTGCGCCCTGACCACTACTCTGGGGTGACAAAGCGCGTGCGCAAGGAGGGACCAACACAGGGGGTGATCACAAACGGAATGGACTTACACGTGAGGGAAGATCTGGTCGGCAGATCTCCGGCACGGTGGGGGATCTTGACCTAATGTCGCGGAGCTAGACTCGACGCGACCAGGCAA
>NW_007360332.1:410732-528452 GCF_000271585.1 Trametes versicolor FP-101664 SS1 | reverse complement strand
CTAGACTCGACGCGACCAGGCAACGCCTACAACAAAGAAACTAATACAATCTAACCCAAGGGCGGTGAGCGCGAAGGCTTGCTAACGCCGAGCGTAGACTTTCAAGTCAAATCTAGCCCAAGGACCAAGTTAATATTATGCTGAGTAAGAGAATACAAAGGATGGCTTACCTAGCCCAAGGACCAAGAGGTCAAGATGAGGGCTAGGGTCGCTACAGGTGGGGTTTATATACTGAGTCAGGGGAGCCAAACATGTACAAACGTAAAGGTGGTCTGTGCGCACATTAGTGCCAGTCTGCAGGTGGGGGTCAGGTGACTGGTCACATGCTCTATCTACTGGTTCTAAGTCTAAGTGTTGTACAAATGGCCGTAGAAAATCAGGAAAAATGCGGAAAAATATAGGGGTCTCGTCGTCTCCACGACACATCGCGAGACCGGAGCGGTCAAATGGCGCATTTACCACACGTACCTTGAGGCATTGTACGTATCTTGCTTTGCACTGGTGGTGAAACATCTGACCACCGCATAGCTCATACTGGACGTGGGGCATATCAATCGTCCTTATTATCATGACTCAGGTGCTCGGGGTCGGTGAGAAAATTTGGATCAAGGTGAGCACCACTTACACGCTCGTCGGTACTCAACCATTTGATACTCTCCTACTGAAAGATATGGGGTGACGCATACGGCTCTACGTCAAGTGAATCGACAGCGCCTATCTCCTATATCAACCAGGGCTATGCGGAGCTGCAACATGTCCTGGGAGATGGCCTTTCGAGCTTGCATCAGGTCGTGGCGCAGAGTTCGAGCCCGTCCTTCAATACCGCGGGGGTCAAATTCCCTTCCACCCAGGAGCACCCGTACTTTTACATCGGCGTCTGTTGTCGTCAGGGGTGGTGAACGTCGCCAGTGTGATCACTCAGTTTACGGGTGCTCTGAGAGCCTCCAGAATTCTTTTTGACAGGCTCTTGCGGACTGTTGTAAGGGCGACCATGAGATGGCATGACGTGACACCACAAGGTCGTATGCTGAATCGATTCAGCAAGGTAAGTGCAACACTTCTCGATACCGATGGTTCTCACCTCAGGCTATCCTTTAGGATGTCGAGACTGTTGACAGCTCGCTTGCTAGCTTGCTGCAGTCAGTTGACCAGTTGTTCGCGCTGTTCGTGGTCTCTATCATCACTATTATGTAACATATACGTCTCGCCGCATTTGAGTTGCAAAGGTCGCTGACCCGCTTTTCTGCAGCGTGATATTCCCGCTCTTCATTGTCCCAGCCACGATCCTTGGCTTCTTCTACCGCCGAGTCGCTATCACCTACTTGAACACCGGCCGCGACATCCGCTGCATGGAGTCGAACACGCGCAGCCCAATCTTTGCCAACTTTAGCGAGCTTCTCAAAGGCGTTGTCACCGTGCGTGCGTTTGGTGCGGAGCAACACTTCCTGGACGACTTATATGCCAAGGTCGACACGACGACAGTGATGTGGTACACTTACTGGATGCTGAACCGCTGGCTGTGCCTGACCTTCGACACACTGGGTGCGACTGCAATTCTTGCCACGACGCTCTTCGCGTTGTCAGGATATGTCGACGCCGGTCTAGCGGGCGTGTGTATCACTTCGGCGATGTCATTCACAACTAGTGTGTACTGGGTGTGCCGCCACTGGACGACGCTAGAACTCGACCTGAAGTAAGCACCATTATTCCCCTGCCTAGCGTCTTCCGCTAACGAGTACACAAAGCTCCATTGAGCGTGTAGTGGAATATCTAGATCTCCCGCAGGAACCCCCCGGCATCATCAAATCCCACCGCCCGCCCGCCTACTGGCCTTCGTCGACGAGCACGAACAAGGACAATCTGCTCGTCGTGGAGGATCTTGTCATAAAATATGCGCCCGAACTGCCTGCCGTCATAAAGGGATTATCCTTCTCGCTGAAGGCGAAGGAGCGCGTGGGCGTGTTGGGTCGGACAGGCAGCGGCAAGTCGACGCTGGCTATGAGTCTCCTGCGATTCGTACGTGGCCGCCAGCTGTTTAAAGCGAGTGGTGCTCACCAATGTACGGTGCGGTTTCCAGGCCGAACCTGCTAGTGGCCGTATTGTCATAGATGGGGTCAACATAAGCACGATTGGCTTACATGACCTGCGTTCGCGTATTGTGAGCACTTCGTCCTTCGCTATGTTGCTATGCACTGACAATCCACGCTAGACCTTCATCCCACAAGTAAGCTCATCGGCTTATAGACTATGATCCTGCTGACCTGTTGTTTAGGATGCGACACTGTTCTCCGGCATGCTCCACGACAACCTGGACCCTTTCGGTGTGCCAGCTGCTTCGTACTCCATAGCATCGTACTGACATATTGCATGTCAGGCGAGCACACGGATGCAGACTGCCTCAACGTGCTCGACCGCGTCCAAATGCTGACAGATGGCCAAGCGCTTTCACAGCATGCCTCTCAGGAGGCGTCCCATGCAGTGTCCCGTGCAGGTTCTCTGCCGGAGCATGAGCGGGAGCCGACACTCACGTCCGTCTCGACCTTGCGCACCGAGACGGAGGGCAAGACGGTGATCACGCTTGACACCCAGTTGTCTCCCGGTGGAACGAACTTCTCGCAGGGCCAGCGTCAGCTCATCGCGATGGCGCGTGCGCTGCTCCGCCAGAGCGCGATCTTCATCCTGGACGAGGCGACGAGCAGCATCGACTTCGCGACGGACACGAAGATTCAGGCGACCATCCGGGAGGAGTTTGGTGACTCTCTACTTCTGACTGGTATGTTGTTCTGCTCTCCATGTTCTGCAGGCCAATTTTAAAACATCTACACAGTCGCGCATCGTCTACGGACGGTCATCGACTACGACCGGCTGATTGTGCTTGACAAGGGCGAGCTTGCGGAGTTCGACACGCCGCTGAACTTGATCCAAATGGAGGGCGGTATCTTCAGGAGCATGTGCCTGAAGAGTGGCACATTTGCGGAGCTGGAGGCTGCTGCGCAGGAGAAGGCCGCGGAGCGGGATCGACAGGCCAGTGAGCCGCAGCCATGAGATATAGTACCGAAGCTTGTTAATCTGGATTGATGTCACTGTGTATGTTCTAGAGTATGGTATCTCTCTCCGATGTCGCCTTGAACTCAAGAAGTACCCAGGACCGAGTTCAAAGCCCATTTTTGAGTATAAAGTGGATCAGTTCGGCCCGCGACATTGAAGAGCCTCAGAGCTGTAGCCTGCCGCAATGAAGAAGGCGGAGGAGGATCGCCAGGGGCCTACTTACGTTGGAACTCCTGGGTGTGGTGTATATTAACACTGGCGCCCTGCATATATCATCGTTGATGATATCATGCAAGCCTGTATCACCCGGAAACCTGAGTGCGACTAGTACTATTGGGCGGCCGTTGTCTCAACGTTGTCTTCTTGTGAGGACTTCGCTTTCTGTCCCAACCGAGGGTATATCAAAGGGCTCCGTCCCATATCGGGCATTTGGCACAGTGGTAGCGCGCTCGCTTCGCATGCGTGAGGTCCAGGGTTCAATCCCCTGAATGTCCAGTGAGTGGATAAGGATTGCTTTTTGTCTGTCATCGTGCTCATGGACCCAGGCAAGGGTTAGGACTGCGCACATCATATAGCGACCTCTTTTTGCGTCTGATTTGCTATGGTATGTCGATTAAAGTGTATACAAAGGGCCTGCATAGGGAGATGTGTGGGATAAACGCCGTCTATACCGAATGCACGCAGCGCGCGGTGTTGCACAAGACACGACTTCATACGAAGAGCGGACTGGTATCAGAACATTGACGTCCAGATAGGCACCGCAATCAATTCACTCGCTCGTTCGTGCTTGCAGGACACCTATGCATGATTCAGAGCGCTAATGGTACACATGGTCGAACAAGGACACCCCTCCCGTCGCTATACTCTACACAGGACACTTCGCAAGCACCGATCCGTCGACACGGACACGACCGCGGTCGCCGATGTGGCCTCCTTCGCTTGATGTTCAACAGTTAGTATTCGCCGACCAAGAGCTCCGACGGGAAGCCGCTGCCGCCGCCACCGCCGTAGTTGTGCCCTTGCTGCTGCCCCAGCCCCTGCTGCTGCCCCTTTGGCGGCTTCACGACGAGGTCGGCTTGTTGCCTGATTGACGCGCGTGTCAGCCATCTGCACGGACAAGAGCACCCAGGTGGACGAAGCCAGACAGAAAAATGCCGATACGCACAGTCGCATGCGTAGAAGCAGCTTGCGGTTCACGGCCTGCATGTCCTGTCCGGACTTGATCGCCTTCGCGAAGAGTGCCGCCCGCTGGTCGGTCTCCTTCGCTTTCAGGATCTACACCTAGGTCAGTCTGGAGAGTAAGAGGATGGGCAATTGTATCTCTACGATGTACCTTGTTCTGCCTGTCGACGCGCGCCTTGATCTCACCGGCCTGGATAAGCGTGACGACCTGCTGCTCAATCTCGTCGATGGTCCAGCCAAACGCCTGGCCCATGCGCTCGAGCCTGATCGACGAGAACGGCTGGAAGTAGAGCACGAGTGCTTTGCTGCGGATGAGGTTCGTCAAGTTCAAGACGTGCGAGGAGAGGTGAATGTCGATGTAGTGGCGCGTCTATTTAGACGTGAAAGCACGCTGGTCAGTTAACGAGAAGTGGTGCTGTGAGCAGTCGAGACTGACCGAATACCGATCAAGGATATCCAACACGCTCTTGAACCGGTTGTTCATGTAGGATTCGACGAGTTCCCGGACGTACGGCTCCTGCTCGATATACATGCCGAAATTGTCGTTGTCGAGGATCTGCGTGCGAATGGCCGGGCGCGTGAAGGTCGCAAGAGCGCACAGAGTAGCATAGACGGCGATGTCTCCAGGCGCGATGATCTATACGGCCATGACCCATAAGCTATGAGACACCAAAGACGTGAACGAGGCGACTTGCCTTGCCGGCCCACTCCTCGAGACCCTTCACTGGACCCGCCTTAAGGAAGGTCTGCGCCGCCTTCTCGTAGTTGCTCTGGCCCAGATGCGATAGCGCCGCGGCCACGTCCAGCTTCGTCTGTACCTTCTCGCGCTCTGCGTTCCGCTTCTCCTTGCTTGCCTGTGCGGAACCTGCAGGTGCTTCCGGTCCAGTGTTTGCGCGCGCAACGCTTGCCGAGTCCAGCGCAGCCTCCGCCTTGAAGACGTACGTTGCAATGTGGGAATAGTTGCGCTGCTCCATGAGAAGCTGCACGGGAGGTGTTAGCACTCATTGTTCAGAGGACATAGGTAGCGCCCCGACCTCAATGACGGACATGCACATATCGAGCACATGCTGGCTTGTAGTGCAGAATTCGCGGGACTTGGTGTAGTGTTTGAGAGCTGCGTTCTGCTCGCCAGTAGACCGGTAGAAGTCTCCTAGATCCCGATGTGCCATCTACCGCACATTCAGGTCTCACATGTCTGGAAACAAAGTGCATATGCACATACCCGTATGCTCTCTTTGATCATATTGCTCGTGTACGTCTTGAGTTCGACCTCCAGCTTCGTCCGCTCCGCCTGATTCTTCGCGGAGGTCTCTTCCAGCCATTGCTGATCGGGCGTCGCGAGCGCAGACAGCTCCGGGATCTCCTCTGGGGCTTCAGAGTGCGCACGCTCGTATCCCAGGAAGATGGACCGGTACATGTTGGGGTCCCGCCCGCTCAAGGCCTCCGTGATCGCGAGCTGGAGAGCCTGTGGCGCGAGGGTTGGACACACAGACATGATGTGCAGCACCCGGTCGACATGTGCGCGTCCTATACAGCATATTATAACGTCAGTTTGCCTCTCCAAAATAGCAAACGTATCGCTCTACGGACCTGAGTAGCTGCTGAGATACGCCTCGAGCTCAAGCGGGTGCGACTCGTCCACCACAACCTTCAGAGGCCGTTTCCCAGCTGATTTGGTGAGGTAAGATGGTGGCTCTTGAGAATCATTATCAATGATATCGACATCCATGGCTGATAGGGATCAAGGAACGGAGCAAGAAGCTGGAGGGAGTGGACGGTGGCTGAGGTAGGTGTGGCGGATTACACGCGTCGCGTCCTGCGGCAAGCCATCCAGATATCCGTAGGCGCCCAATTACGGTAGGGCGCCCGCAAGGCGCGCGTCATGCCGCCAAACAATTCACACTGTACTTCCTTTGAATCCTAGCCTGCGCATTTTCTCAAGTCGAGCTTAGGCATGTAAGGAAGATGGAAAACACTCCATGGGTCTAATGAGACTCGAGATAAATAATGACAACAATCCATGACCAAAACATCCAAATCCAAACAGTCAGTATCCTCACGCCGCCAATTGGCGATCCCGCTCCGCCTTCTCCTTCGCCGCAGCCTCCAGTTCCGCGAAGGTACCGCTCTTTAGGCACATGCTCCTGAAGATACCGCCCTCCTTTTGGATCAAGTTCAGGGGCGTGTCGAACTCGGCGAGTTCACCCTTGTCGAGAACGATCAACCGGTCGTAGTCGATGACCGTGCGCAGACGATGCGCAACTAGTGATCGTTAGCCCCAGCACTCGACCACAGAGAATCATAGAACATACCAGTCAGCAACAAGGAGTCGCCGAACTCCTCCCGGATCGTCGCCTGAATCTTTGCGTCCGTCGCAAAGTCGATGCTGCTCGTCGCCTCGTCCAAGATGATGATCGCGCTGCGCCGGAGCAGCGCGCGCGCCATTGCGATGAGCTGCCGCTGGCCCTGCGAGAAGTTTGTTCCGCCAGGAGACACCTGGGTGTCGAGTGTGATGACCGTCTTGCCCTCCGTCTCGGTGGGCGAGGTGGAGACGGATGCAATCGTCGGCTCGCGCTCGTGCTCAGGCAGAGAGCCTGCACGAGACGCAGCCCTAGAGGCCTCGCGAGAAGCATGCTGCGAAGCCAGTTGGCTATCCGTGAGCATCTGCACGCGGTTGAGTACATCCAAGCACTCCGCATCCGTGTGCTCGCCTGGTTGGTGATATGTCAGTACACGTATAGACGTGTGATCCAAGGCAAACCACGCACTGAAAGGATCCAGATTGTCGCGCAGCGTGCCAGAGAAGAGCGTTGCATCCTGAAAATCTTATTAGTGAAGTTCAAGTATATACTCCGATGAACGTACTTGTGGGATGAAAGTCTAGTACGGATTGTCAGCACACGTAGCACGACAGGGAGACAAAGTAGTACTCACGAGGCGCGAACGCAGATCATGCAGACCGATCGTGCTAATGTCGATCCCGTCTATAACGATGCGACCGCTAGCGGGGTCGGCCTACAATTCATACCGCTCAGCAATCAGCTTCTGTCAGAGCAAGCTACGACATACAAATCGCAGGAGACTCATAGCGAGCGTCGACTTGCCGCTACCGGTGCGACCAAGCAGACCCACGCGCTCCTTCGCCTTCAGAGAGAAGGAAATGCCCTGGATGACGGCGGGCAGCTCGGGCGCATACTTGATCACAAGATCCTCCACGACGAGCAAACTGTCCTTATTGGTACTAGTCGATGAGGGCCAGTATGCAGGGGGACGGTTGGACTCGATGATGGCGGCGGGCTCCTGCGGGAGATCGAGATATTCCACCACACGCTCAACGGAGCTTTATACGCTTGTTAGCATAACACACAATTTGAACGAAAAGCAGCACTCACTTCAAGTCGAGCTCCAGCGCAGTCCAGAAACGGCACGCCCAGTACACGCTGTTCGTGAACGACATCGCCGACGTGATACACACACCCGCCAGACCGGCGTCGACGTATCCAGAGAGCGCAAACAGCGTCGTCGCGAGGATACCCGTCGCGCCCAGCGTGTCGAACGTCAGCAGCAGCCAGCGGTTCGTCATCCAGAACGTGTACCACATCTGCGTCGTCAGGTCGACCTTTTTGTACAAGTCGTCGAGGAAGCGCTGCTCCGCGCCGAACGCGCGTACGGTCACGATGCCCTCAAGGAGCTCGCTGAAGTTCGCGAAGATCGGGCTGCGCGTGTTCGACTCCATGCGCCGGATGTCGCGCCCGGTGTTCAGGTAGGCGATAGCGGCACGGCGGTAGAAGAAGCCCAGGATTGCCGCGGGGAAGACGAAAAGCGGGAACACGGCACTGCACCATGGCGACATTAGAGGTATTCCGATGGGGATGCAAAGGGAGGTACTCACATGACAGTGAACATTGATACTGCAAACAGCGCAAGCGACTGGTTCACCGACTGCAGGGTTCCGGCAAGAGAAGTGTCGACGGTCTCGACATCCTAGGTCATATATCAGATACAGTGCTCTGGCGCTTTATAGATCGTCAACTCACCTTGCTGAAACGGTTCAGCATGCGACCCTGCGGCGTCACATCGTGCCACCTCATCGTCGCCCTCACCACCGTCCTGAGGAGCTTGTCGAACAGGATCCTCGAAGCCCTCAAAGCGCCCGTAACCTGGGTGATCGAACCCAGGACGTTTACCATCCCCGAAGACAACGAGATCGCGGCGAAGATGCCAATGTAGAAGTACGGGTGGTCCCGGGCGGGCGGGAACTTGATCTGGGACATGTTGAAGGGAACGCTTGGGTTGTGCGCCATGGTGGCGTGATGCAACGCCGAAAAGCTGTTGTCGAGGACCTGCTGGTGTTCCGCGTAGTCGCGGTAGGAATAGGAGAACTGCAGCGGCTCGCCCGAGGCTTCGCCATATGCTTCACCCCAGATCTACAGGACAGGCAGGGTTAACTGATTAAGGACGCCCAATAACGAGAGAGCCGCCCACCTTGATCCAAAACTTCTCCCCGACACCAAGTATCTGTGTCATGATTATCAGGGAGAAGAGGATGGCCCATGTGATGTAGGATCTGTCGGATATTGAGCTTCAGAGTACCCGATTCCAATATATAATACGCACGAAGCCTTGAGATAGGTGTTGTAGATGTTCCACTTCACGCCGCCGGTCTCGCGGTGCTCCTCTTCGATGAGCTTCCTCGGCTTCTTCTTGCTCTTGATTGCCGCCTCGGTCTCGCCGGCCACCACCGCGTCGATTTCCGCATCGGGGTCTTCCTCTACCTTAGCCTCTTCCACAGCCTGCTCTTCCTTGTGGGCCTCGATCTCCTCCACTTGTGTGATGTCGTCGAGCACGCCACTTGCACGAAGGTCCTGTACCGTACCCTGAGTATCAATGCGCCCGTCTAGTAGGCGTACGAGGTAGTGTGCGCCCGGGAGTACAAGCTCGACATGATGGGTAACCAGAACCTAGGACGCGGAAATCAGCTTTGACGTAGATGCACGGACGGTAAGATGTGCTACTCACGACGGTACGGTTTGCGAGCAAAGGTCCTCTGAGCAATTTCTCGTAGAGGAACCGAGCCGTGTGACTGTCCTGTGAAGCTTATGAGAATCATTCATGGGATCATAGACCCATATTAGAACATACCACTGCACTAAGCGGATCGTCCAGGAGCACGTATTTGGTGCGCTGCGGGTCATAAGATTAGCCTCGAAAGCTGGTTTACTTAGATTCGACCTACAGCATAGACGGCTCGTGCTAAAGCCACACTGCAGGAGCAGGTTTAGTCGTGTGCCACATGATACATGACCACAGCACGTACCGAGCCTTCTGTCCGCCAGACAAACTGACACCTCTGCACGCCCAGATATCAGTCATAGAAGCGCATCGTAATCACCAACACATACCGTGCACCGATCTCAGTAGCGTCGCCATCCTCGAGCATCTCCAGGTCCGGCTTCAGCGCACAGCACTCTATCACGGCCTTATAACGCTCTTCGTCATACGGGTACCCGAACAGGATATTGTCCTTGATAGACTGGTGGCGCAACCACGGAGACTGTGCCGCGTACGAGATCGTCTGCGCCAACCCGTGTTCGTCAACCTTGGAAGCGTTCTTGGACATCACGATGCGGCCCTCGAGCGTCGTTAGCTCGCCCAGGAGCGCCATCAGCAGCGCGGTCTTCCCGCTCGCCGTCGGCCCGGTGACTACAGTGAGCTTCCCCTCAGGGAACAGAACGGTGATATCTCTGAGCTCAAACCGGTGGTCACTCGAGTTGGTAGCCATAGCGGACGCGCTGTCGGCGAGCGTCGCGGTCTCGTCAGAGGGCGGCGAGTCGTGTCCAGCGCCGTTTGCACCGTTCGTACTGTCTGATCCGTTAGCTTTTTTCGGGGCATCCTTGCCCTTGCCCTTGTCGTCCTCTTTCTTCTGCTCAACCTCGTTCCACTTGAAGGTCCCGTTGACGATCCCGAGCCCGGCGTCGGTCTCCTCCGAGGGATGAACATGACCCTTTTTCAGAGTCGAGACCTGTTCGTCGACTTCCTCCTCATCGAGGTACATGGCGATACGGTCCATGGCTACTTTTGTCTGTAACAGCTGGACGATCCACGCGGGGATGACGTTCAGAGGAGTACGGATCATCTGGAACAGAGCAATCGCCTAGCATAGTGTCGGCGTCAGCGTCTGTGCGGCTCACTGGAGGCTAGGGACGCACCGTAAAAGCGGTACCAATTGTCAACTCGTGGCCCGATGCGACGTACACGAAGAACGCTGAGACCGAGACGAGAATCGGGGCGCACGTCCAGATGAGGGAAAACATGATGCCGTTGATACGTGCTGCACCAAGTCGGCGTGAGCAAGGAAGCATATAACGACCACAAGGTTCACGCACCTTTGATCATCCACTGTATCTCGACCTCACGCGCATCCAGGACCCGTTGGATCCACCGGTCCTCCCAAGCAAAGAACTTGATGAACTTGACCTGCATATAATTCGCACAATGAGCGACCATTGTGGCGATGCGCTGCGACGGTGTGCTTACCGCGCCGATCAGCTCGTTCAGAACACCCATGCGCTTGTCGCGGGCGGTCGACACACCCTTCTGGATGCGCACCGACCGCCTCGCGACGAAGTTGTTCAGCGGCCAGCTCAGCACAAGTACGAAGAAACCTGTGAACGCAGACCAGCCCAGCAGCCTTTCGTGGGGACAGTTAGTCAGAGCGAGAGAGTACGTATAGTGGCGCGCCACATACTGATACAAGAAGAGACTCGCAATGATGATTTCGAAAGGCGCTGCAAGACAAGATTGAGCTTCATCGTAGTGCTCGGCTGCATATTCACGCACCTCCGTACAAGAAGTACATTGCCGACACCGTCATCGAGACGCGGTTCGCGTCACCCGCCATCAAGTTGACGATCTTACCAATGTCCGCGCCCGCCTTGGGATCGTCGGCCTTGTTATCTGGCTTCACGCTGATTTTCGTAGCCTTCTTTTCTCCAGCGTCCTTGTCAACAATTCCGGAGAAGTCCTTCCGCTTGAGCGACTTGTCATAAATGGACGCCATGAGCTCCGAGCGGATACGCGTGCAGGCGCGCCGGCCGAACCATAGATGTTGAACGTCAGCTTGCGCCTGAGCAATACGCGTTAGCATACACACTCGACAAAGTGGCCAGAACGGCCTCAGCTTACCTTGCAGAGGGAACTCGCGAATGCGAGGAATGCATACACGAACGCGAGCGCCCTTTTCTCCGGCGTCCGCCCGTCTACTTCGAGCGAGTCGAGGATACGCTTCAAGAAGAACGGTCCCGCGTAATTGAACACGATGCTCACAAAAGTGAGAACGAAATCGAGGACGAGGTCGAGAGAGTTAGTCGCCCAAATGCGCCGCAGAAGCTTGCCGGTGGAGCGCGAGAACTTGATGTGCAACGGACGCGCCTGCATGGTCGGGCTGAGCGACCATACGTCCGACTCGTTCAGCGTATTGTAGGTCCCACGGTTGAGCAGGGGCATGACCCAGCGGAAGGAGGCCCAACCCCATACCGTCGTGTAGTCCTCGGGGGAGACTGTCTTGCCCTGTAATTGAGCAAGCGAATGAGCATGGCACAAGGTTCTAATGCATTCCGCGGTGGGGGGACTTACAATCTCCTCTTTCTTGATCCGCTTGTTCGGAAGCGCAAGCGGCATGCTCATAACGGCGGTGAACACTCCAGCCACGGCAAGCAAGTTCACGATCTCCGTGGTCAACAGAACAGGCTGAGGCAGCGGCAGTTCGTAAACATAGCTGTCGTACAGGTGCCCGAAGAAGGTGATGAGCCCAAGGACAAAGTGAAGCCCGAACAGCACGAGCAAGTCGCGCGGGGCCGTCGCGGGAGGCTTCAAGATGGGGCGAAGAGCAGCATAAAACCAGGTCGTGGATACCAAGAAGTCGCGCACTCCGTTCCATGTGTCTTCGGGGTTGACGATGAGACTATAGCATCCGACCCCTACCCACAGCAAGGACTCGGTGAGGGAGACGGAAGAGAGAACGAGCGTACGCCAGAGCGGAGCCGTATCCTCCTGTTCGTCTACTAGGGTGTCATCTCCGGTGATCAACGCTTCGGCTTCGCGCAAAGGCATGAAGTTGGTGAGAGGCTTCTTCGCGATACGGAGGAGAACGCGAGCAGGAGGAGTGAAGCTGAGAAGAGCAAGGCCGACGAACGCGAACGGTACGACCGCGGCCCAGAAGCCGCGTACGCACGCGTTCGACAACGAGGTCAAGCTCGCGTCGTTGCACACCGCCATGCTGGTGGTGGACGCACAGAACGACGAGCGACGCGATGAACGACGAGCGGTTGAACGGTGAGTCGAGTGGGTAAGTACCGCCTAGAAATAGCCCGCGTTATCTCCTGGAAAGATTGATGGGCGTGAGACACCAGCGGGACCGTTCCCCGTGTGAGTTGGGAGACAATTGTCGGTTGCCCGAGGTCGTCCGAGGTCGTCCGGGCGTCGCTGTGGACAGCGAGGTCGAGTTCGGGGTCAACGCGTCGAGAGCGCGGTGGCGCGCTCTTTGGCGTCCAAGTCGTGCTCGGGCCGAGATGCCGAGCCAATCGCGTCGGCCCCATCACGGCGCGTCAGCGCGCGTCGCGGTACCGAGCGCGGTACCGGCGCGCATGCTGGAGCGCCCCGCCACACCTTCAAGAACTTCTGCTCGTTGCGCGACTCTCATCCCTATAGCTACTCTCATTCGGTCACCTTGTCTGATTCGTCTGTCGTCGACGGCCGCATGCAATGTGTTGCAGAAACACATCATCTTCATTAGGTGGACCAGCTTGTGTCATGTCCACGCCGACGATCCGGTGGACGAAATCAAGATGATGTTCACGTCGGACGCCTATTTTGTCATGAGTATTTCTCCACCCTCATGACGGTGTTGAACGGCATCACCTTGCGCTCATTGCTGAAGTTCTACCTTCTGACATTTTTGCGACACGTCCTGCTATGGGCGTACCGCGCTATGTCGTGCTCGTGATGTGTACGTGTTCAATGGGATGCGGCTGTGGCGGCAACATGGAGGGACAAACGAACGCGCGCGCACATGAAAGTCATGCACGGCTGGAGATTGCAAGGTGAGTACGTACTCTCCGCATATTCGTTAACCTTGCCATCTGAGTCTCCAAGAACCTGGGCTAGGTAATCTTATGCAATACGCGGCGACCACTCCGTCCTATCGCCGTCTTCGAATACGAAGCGAATGGTCATGCACATATGGCGGATCTCCATCTCCTGATGGTGCTCACCTGGTGGCCCATGACGGTCCTGCTCGATGAAACTTAGCGAAGGACAGGCCGGCCCGCCAACCTCGTGACCGCCCACTTCTGACCGTCGGCTGCCCATTCATGACGGCAACGGGCAGCGTTTAGGACACGGGTTCCTGCTGAACATCTCGTATAAGAGGCATACGACGATGGATTGGGCGCATACATCCAGCCGCACACACGTAACCCACTGGCAGGATGCGTTCATTCACCTTACCGTTGATTGCAGCTCTATTTGCAGCGCATAGTCTCGCGAAGACATGCACCGTGAGGCCTCTCGGGCACGGTAGAAGCGATGTCTCTCAGGTGAGTGACACGACACGTGCGGAACGCGTCTGGATGGGTGAAACATACATACACAGATTGAGGCGGCTATAGCTGAATGCGGGCAGCATGGAACAACCGTCATCGAAGCCGGAGAATACAACATCACCAGGTTCACAAGCATGTGCTAATATAACATGGAACGAATCGGTTTGACGCTCTTGATAGAAAGATGCAATGGAACTTGGCCAACTCTCATGTAGACCTTCATGGCAAGCTTAACGTGCGCATTGTCTGCGATTCTCAGCTTGCAACCCTGTGCTCACCATGCCTAACTTCCCTAGTTTGTGTTCGACCTCGCATACTGGATGGACCCCGCGAACACCTTCCAAGTAATCTTCATCCAGTCCCAGTCTTCCTGGTTCGTCATCACCGGCCACGACTTCACCATCGACGCGCACAACACGGGCGGAATCATAGGAAATGGCCAGCGTTGGTGGTCATGGTACGGCAACGGGACACGGCTCGACGGCGACGGGCGGCCTGTCGCGCTGACGCTCTCAAACGTCACGCGCGGAACCGTGCGCGGCTTCGTCGTCGATGCGCCGCCATTCTGGTGCAATGCGGTCGCAGACTCGCGCGACGTGCTCTACGACGGCATGCACTGCAACGCGACGAACGCGGACCCGACATATTTTGGGCAGAAGTGAGTGCATATTCTTATCCCTCCCCACCCTACCCCCAACGTCTTCCTACACCCACCCATTTTTGTCCCGCCCACCCCCCGGGGTGCGGCTTCACTCCACGCCCCCCGTTACGCCTCGCAACGGTCCCACCGACTGACTGCGCCCCACCCCACTGCTCTTTCGGTGTGTCCTCCCAGCATCGTCTGGAATACCGACGGTGAGCCGTTCCGCCCTCTGCTCTCAGCCGCACAGGCACCGCGCTGACCACGTCCCACGCCAGGGATCGACACGTTCCGTTCCGAGAACATTACGCTCCGCAACTTCGACGTACGTGGATCCATACCCGACGGTGGGCGCGCGGGTTCCCACGCCGCCGCCGGACTCTCTCGAGTCGCGACCTGTTTCGTGCTTCCCGTCGTGTACCCAGTTTGGGGTATGGGATGCGAGACTCGAGGCGGGCCGGATAGGTGAGAGTAAGGAACTAGAGCTGACTGAGCGTCGTGCGTCGCAGATCACGTCCGGGGACGACTGTTTGGCAATTAAGGGGGTGAGTGGGTCCGCGGGCTTAGGCTACGGCTGCGCAACTCGGGGCCTTTTTGCGCTGCACCAGAAGCGAAATTGACGAACACGGGGATGCGTGCAGAACTCGACGCGGATACTCGCGCAGAATGTGACATGCCGAGGCGGGACCGGAATCGCGTTTGGGTCGGTGGGCCAATACGCGGACCTCGTGAGTGCACATTGCACAAACAACATTAGCCAAACTTGAAGCTAACGCGCTGGCACGGGTTAGCCAGATTATGTTAGCGATGTGGTCCTGGAGGACGTCACCGTACGTGCACCTAGTGTTCCGCTTGAGACGGGTCGATCGTTGCACTGACCACATGTACGGGCCCGACAGTTCGTCCGCCCGGACCCGCAGATACAGCCTTTGATGGAACATGGGGTAATATCGGGCCAACGCCGCTCACCTCTAATCTGTGCGGGGTACGGAGATTGACTTTCTGGTTTGCGGACCCGCAGGTATACTTCAAGTCCTGGACGGGCACGCGGATCGGCTTCCCGCCCACCGGGGGAGGAGCCGGCGGCGGTACGTAACGCCTGGCAGATGCGGTGCTGAGGTTCCTGACGAAGAGAGCCATGTCACGGCGGTGGCGGACGTGCGGCATATCCTCGACACTCGACGTTGGCACTGGCATCGGCAGGCCGTGTTTCCGGCGTCGTGGTCCGCAACGTGAAGCTGGACGAGGTGACGACGCCTATTCAACTATACCAGACGAACCTGGGACACCCGTAAGCATCTCTGGCACACTGGCTCAATGTAAATGGGGAAGAAGAAGGCTGACGTAGCGGGGTCGGCAGGGGCGATGCGGCGTCGAAGCTGCAGTTCGCAAATCTGACATTCGAGCACTGGTCGGGGACGGCACAGAACGCCACCAGTGCGCGCGATCTTCTATATACATTGATAGATGACCACTCACGACGTTTCGGCCCTCGCAGTCGTTGATCTCCAGTGCAGCTCTGCGGCGCCATGCGCGGACCTCACATTCGAGGATATCGATATCGCGGCACCGGCGGGCGAGGACGCTGCGTACAACTGCGTGCATGTCGCGAGCGCGACAGGGCTTCCCGCGGGGGGTGAGTGCTGCGTATTTATGGGTCGGCATGGTGTGCCGCGGGGCTATATTAACGACACCCTCCCCGTCGGACAGCGTGCGGTGCGAGTGCAGTCAAACGGAGATGAAACTATCACGATGCCAGTGCTCGACACATCTTCGCACAGCAGCCCCGCATCTGTGCTCTGATAAGGTCTCCGGGTGTATCACAAGACGTGTACGTTTGCCTTGCCATCTGGAATGATGATGTCGACCACATCGTCGATGTCTACGGATAGTGCATGGACGCTAATCTTGAACAACGGCCGTTGAACAAGAAGACAAGAAGTGCAGGAGACGTCGACTCTACAAGCATGACATCAGTGTTCAGGACAGACGCCGCTGCGCTGACTGTTGGATCAAAGATGAATGATCTGAGATGTGGCCGGAGCGCAGCAGGCGTAGAAGAGAAAGAAGGTGCGGGGGCGCAACGGTGCTCAAGGCAGCCGGCTGCCCACGTCCAGACGCGGATGATGGGGCGGTTACGCGATGATCGCTGGTTATCGTCGGCCGCGCTCGGCACGGTGGACGTCTGGCTGGTGGACATGGGTGTGAGTGACAGACGTGAGGCGTGGGGGTGTGCGGGTGCGCGGGTTCGTACAGGCAGTGAATGCGGGCGTGGCAGAGGAGGCAGCGCGAGTCCGCGGCTGGGGACAGGATGGAATGATGGGAAGGCGTAAACTGCATACGCATCCCGGCGCAGCGTTCTGGAGGGCGGCGAGGGAAGCCTGGACTTGCGTTTTCGAATTTATAGCGTGTGTGGAATACCATGACAACCCCAAACCGGCAGTCGCCCCCGCACGCGCCATCCGTTGCCCTGGCCCTGGCTCTGCCAACAGCGCGACTCACATAACGCCCTCTTCCCGACCACCACCTCCTCCGTCGCTCCCTCCCTTCTTCTTCCTTCTTCCCTTTCGTACTTCCTGTCCTTTGCTGCAGGCCGGCCCTTTCTGCGCAGGACGTCGACTTCGCTCTTGTCCCGACTGACCGACAGTGACACCACCTCCACCAGACGATGCCCTTTAACAAACGGCGTCAGTCCAGCATGGATTTCTCAGACGGAAAGATCCCCTCGCTCGAGCAGCACCCGGACATTGTTATCAATGCCAACCAGCCCGGCCACCTCCAGCGCAACAAGACAGAGCGCCGCCGGCTCCAGGGCCTCCAGCGCACCAACACCACCACCTCCGGGCCCGTCGCGCCCTATGTCCCGAAGACGATGATGGAGAAGTACAACCACTGGATGATTAACGAGGGAGGACGCCGCATGTTCTTCTTCCTCTTCATCTTCCTCCACTGTCTCGTCATCGCCTTCGGTTTCATGAACTACCAGCTCAAGGACAACTCCGTCACCGCCCGCGCGACTTTCGGTATCACCTTCCGTAAGTACCTGAAGTGGCACTCCCGTCCTTGGCAACCCGTACTTACGACTAAATTTAGCGATTGCTCGTACCGCCGCCCTTGTCCTGCACGTCGATGTTGCGCTCATCCTCCTCCCCGTCTGCCGCAACTTCATCTCCATCCTCCGCAAGACGCCGCTGAACTCGTTCATTCCCTTCGACAAGAACATCACCTTCCACAAGGCCGTCGCCTGGTCCATTGTTGTGTTCTCGTTCATCCACATTGCGGCCCACATGGTCAACTTCACCGAGCTCGCGATGGTCGACCCCGACGCCAAGACCACTGGCCAGAAGATCGTCGCCTTCCTCGCTGCTAACTTCGCGACTGGCCCCGGTGCGACTGGCTGGATCATGACCGCCGCCCTCGGTGTTATGGTCTGGTACGCGATGGAGAAGCGCCGCCGTGCCCGCTTCGAGTGGTTCTGGTACTCGCACCACCTCTTCATCGTGTTCTTCATCAACTGGCAGCTCCACGGCATGTTCTGCATGATTCAGCCCGACAGGCCCCCGTACTGCTCGTTCAACACTATCGGTGTCTTCTGGGTGAGTTTGATATCGTATTCGAGTGAAACAAGACATTAACGGTTGTGCAGCGCTACTGGCTCGTTGGTGGTGTCATCTGGATCTACGAGCGTATCCTTCGTGAGGTTCGCTCCCGTCATCGCACCTACATCTCCAAGGTCATCCAGCACCCGTCGAACGTCATGGAGATCCAGATTAAGAAGGAGAAGACGACCACCCAGGCCGGCCAGTACATCTTCCTCTGCTGCCCTGAGATCTCGTACTTCCAGTGGCATCCCTTCACCCTCACCAGGTTAGTCGAAGTGTTTTCTTGCGCAGTGATTGGTAACTAAATGGTTTACAGCGCGCCTGAGGAGGACTACATTTCCGTCCACATTCGTGTCGCTGGTGACTTCACGTCCGAGTTTGCCAAGGCTGTCGGCTGCGACTTTGACCGCAAGAAGGGCGAAAAGGACGAGGCCGGCGGAAAGATCGTCGGTACCGCCGCGAACCCGCCGATCAACCGCGTCCTCCCGCGTGTCATGGTTGACGGGCCGTTCGGCTCCGCGTCCGAGGATTTCCTTAACTACGAGACCGTGCTCCTCGTCGGTGCCGGTATTGGTGTTACGCCGTTCGCGTCCATCCTGAAGTCGATCTGGTACCGCATGAACAACTTCAACAGCTCGAAGCCGACGCGCCTCTCCAAGGTGTACTTCACGTGGGTCATCCGTGACTTTGGCAGCGCGGAGTGGTTCCACAGTCTCCTGCACGCGATCGAGGAGCAGGACACGCAGAACCGGATCGAGATCAACATCTACCTGACCGCGAAGATCAAGGACACGGACATGCACAACATCATCGTGCAGGACGTCGGCGCGGAGAAGGACGCGATCACGAACCTGCGCGCGCCGACGCACTTCGGGCGCCCGAACTGGGACCGCGTGTTCAGCTCGATCGCGGAGAAGCACCAGGAGACGGACGTCGGCGTGTTCTTCTGCGGGCCCGCCGTGCTCTCGAAGCAGCTGCACGTCCAGTGCAACAAGTGGTCCTCGCCCAAGGGCACGAAGTTCTTCTTCGGAAAGGGTGCGTCTCCCGCGTTTCTCTCGCCGCGTGCCGTTGCGCTGTGCTCACCGCGCTCCCGTGAACAGAGAACTTCTAGACGGGTCTCGTGCGCGCGCCGAGTCCGCCGGGATTGCGGACGGTGTGCTGGATCTCTGGATTGGATATCTTATCGTCATCAAGCCTGCTGTTATTGGATTGTGTTGTCAGTGCTGTACGATCTACCTTCGTCGCCCCCAGGAGAGCGGCGGATACCTCTTCGCCTGTCAGTCGGTTAGCTTGCGCCAGTCGTTTGCACGCGTCCTTTCGTTTTCGGTTTACTGTTCAGTATATGCTGCAATGCTATGTGCAGTTGGGAGACATGCGCGCGAGCGCGGTGAGGTGACCGCGGGAATGTTCACACTGGTCTCTCCTCCCCAGCTGGCCCTGGACAAACTTGGAAGGTTCAAGGCTTGAGGCCTTGAGGCTTGAGGCCCGCCTGGGCATCTTCCGCGAGTGCATTGGAACACGGTCCGACAGAATGTCTTGGACAAACATCGGCAAGGAGGCATCGGCCACGATCTAGGTACCGTACACGTTGCATATGACCACCCCGCCAACTGACGGACCTGCATATTCCGGATCTGGAGATGGTTGTGTGGTTCGCTTATGTACAGTTGACCAACCCGCCCCCGGTTGGTTCCTTACGCCCTCGGAGTCCGAGTGTCCACGTCAACAGGACGATCTGAGCCTGAAGGTGAGTGCATCGGCCACTTCGAATGTCGTGATTCTTGCACTAGCACTGATCATGGGCCTCAGCAGCGATGGCTTCCAATCTCGATAGCTCGAGCTACGAAGGAACGGGAACCGTCTGCCCACCACACGTGTTTCCCAAGTTTGTCCGCGAACTCCCCTCCGAGCGGTCGGCGGTGCTCAGGGACTGTCAGCAACGACGTCGAGAACGACAGCGACGGGGCCTGGTGCGCGCCGGCCAACGCTGCTGCAGACTGCGGCTGCGCCGCCATTGGCACGTCCTCCCCGTCCCCGTCCCCGCCCGAGCTCCGCGGTATGTGACCGTCGCGCTAGCGGCCAATCTGGTGCTGTGCACCCGATATATCGTCGAGCTAACTTTGTCCTGCGCGCCCACGCAGGTTCGCGCGAAGGGCTCCTGCACCCCACTCGGTGTGAACGGCGCGGATGCGCACGCCGCTCGTGACGCCCCCGCGGCCTAATTATGCGCACCCGCGCCCGCTGGCCAGCTCGGGTCGGCGGCACCCGCGGCACACGCCTCTTCCGAGGCCCTCTCTTCGCCCTCTCGACGCTTCTGCCCCGCACTTCCGCAGGGCAGGCCCTTCCCGACGCCCGACGAGCACCGTATGCGTCCGACGGCGTTCTCACACCGGGGCGTCGCCAAGCTAACGCTGATTGCCTCGAGATCCGCCGGGGGCTTGCACACATGCGCAGGGCCGACCGTAGGCACTATGGTCAGTCAGCGTGCAGGGACTCCGAGCGGTCGCCCTCCCGGACGTCGGCCTGGCGGTGGACGGCCTCTCGGAGCGCGGCGACGCAAAATGAAACGTCAAGTTAGGTTGATTGGCGCGAAGCTAAGGAGCCCGGGCCCGTTCATAACGCTGGCTTCCGTGCTCTCTTCAGGCCGAAGATGAAGTGCGCCTGGCCAGAACGGCCCTCTGCTAGTCGTCTGCGGCGAGAAGAGCGGGGGTGAGACCGGCGGTACGTCGACAGGGTACACGTACAACGCTCGGGCCGCCTCCTCGTGTGTGCATCTCCGGGCGGGGCTGGCTTCCACTGGCTTCCCTTCCGCGCTCTCTTCGTCCGCTGCAATGGTAGCCTGCTATTTCCTGCACAGCAGCCGGCGCGGTGGTCTCACCAAGCATGCCCGATGTCGGCGAAGCCGTGCGCGCACACGATGACCGCGCTGTACGCATGGGTTCTCGCCCAATGCACGCACTGCGCTTAGGCGGTGCGGGTGCCACTGGCGGGCGCTAGTGAACCTTGAATGCGCGCGGACTGACGAAGACGGTCTAATCCGTCCCTTGGTGCGTGCTCCCCACTTATCGATCCCGCGAGCGGTCGGCCGTTGTGTTTCTGACAGTACATCTATAGGCAGACTGCCCCGACCCTCAGGAGCTGCAGCCCCGAGCGGTATCGCCAGACGATCATGGGTCAACCCTTCCGAGCCCGCTCGTTCCGGCGCCCCCTCAGCCGCCCTGTCCCCCGCGTTCCCCCAGCCCCGCACCCGGACGACGGAATTGTACAGGCTGGTCCGCCGCGAGGGAGTGCGCAGCCCGCACAAAGTGCCGTCTCCTTGGCTGCACCCCGCAGTGGGTCCGCCCGACGCGCGGGAGACAGCTCCGGGTCGGAGGACGCGTCGCGCGCGGCTGGCGCTCCGTCTCGGTGGGCGCCGGCGCGGCGCGATGGGGCACGCAGCCGCAGGGCCTTCGACCGCCTGCGGTTTACCGTTTTACAGGCCGCGAGCGTGCGCACAGGGGCGCACGGCATCGATGCGGGGCGTGATCCTCGGGGTCCGCGGTTCGCCCCTCGGTGCGCGGTGTGCCAGAGCCGGGCACGCTGCAGCGTTCTCGCGGCGGTATAAGTACTGCTCCTCCTTCGTGCGCGGGATGGGCGCATCGCGAACGCATATCACCAACGCCAATCGTGTTTTACCGCTTCCCGTTCGCCGTCGGTCCGATACTGTGCTATGAGCGCCGCCAAGATCGTCGTGCGGAAGATGAGCAATCCGTCAGGTACTTCCTCATGCGCCGCCGTTTCGTATGCACTGCACCATGCAGCTGGAGGCTGACTATTTCGGATTGCGTCCGGTTGTAGAAGAGGAAGTCGAGAGGGCGGTGCAGGTGCTCGCAAACGCATTCAAAGACGGTGCGTAGCTTGTCACTTAGCCTCGTCCGACGAAGCGCCGCGCCACTCACTGGTGCCCGTTCTTGCCCGCTCTAGATGTCGGGATCGAGTCCTTCAGCGGCGGGTCCGCGCGCATTGCGCGGGACATCTACCGCAGGTCGATACGGGGCTGCTTAGCTCGCGGCGAGGTCTACCTCGGCCTCGTCAACGACGAGCTGCACGGCGTGGCCCTCTTGATTGCGCCCGGCGCAGACTGGGCATTCTAGTTCGTCCCCGTTCCGTCCCGTCCCTTCCACCGCTGCGGTGTCTGTGAAGCTCCTGACGGGCGGTTTGCGTTCTAGCGACCAGGAAGACTTCACGAGGGACCTCTCGACGTACCTGTACGAGTGGTACACCTACCACGTGCGTCCCGCCGCATTCTCGCCGCTACGCGCTGCACGCTAACCGACGTCGTGCGCCGGCAGTATATGCCGACATACGACGAACTCTACCGGAACGCGTTGCCCAGCGGACAGCGTGGGCGACGCGACGCATGGAACCTAAAGCTCCTCGCCGTCGACCCTGAGTTCCAGCGGCGGGGTATCGGGCGGGCGTTGCTAGGCTCGATATGCAAGCAGGTTGGATAATTCTGGCCGTCGTGTCGAGACCGTCGGGCTCACTCTCGCCTCCCTTCCCGCGACAGGCAGACGCTGGCGCGACGTGCGTCACTGCGGACGTGAAGAGCCCGAACCTTGTCCGTCGCTGAGTCCCTCGTCTCCCCCAGCTCCCCCCGCTCCGCCGTGTCCACCCGTGGTATCCCGCCAGCCTGCTGACGCCGGGGCTTCTAGGTGCAGTGGTTCAGACAGTCGGGCTTTGCCCACCGCGCTGTGAAAAACTTCACCTCCAAGGACTCGGTCGGCTTTCCGCTGTGGTGCATGGTCCGTGAACCTGTCCGCCAGGCGGAGTAACGGCACGCCCGCGACCGCAACTGCAACCGCCTCCCTCCGCCCCGTGCTTCTAGGCTACCGGCTAGCCTTGCACACCTACCACCCATACCCACGTCCGCAGTTCCGATTGCACCCCGCACGTCCTAGCCAAGCAGACACGACCGACCTACTACTCCCGGACAGTATTGCTATACGCACCACAGCGCACAACGTCGAATGTACCACCATCGTGTAGTTTGTATGAACGTCACGCCCGCATCTTACAACCCGCCCTCTCGCGGTGGCCGATCATCTCTCTCCGCCCAGGCGTGATGCACACCAATCAGTACACCACTAGTCCCAAGCCCCGCCGGACCCGGGGGGTCGTAATCGTCACGGCTCGCAAGCCAAGCCTTACCACATTCCGGCCCCGTGCTGCATACCTTAACACCGCTTCAGGCGTCGTTACGACACTCGCGCGTACCGCCACGCCAGTCCGGGCTTGAGCCCGCACGAGAAACGCAAAGCGAGCAAACGTTAACGCAATCAAGATCCAATATCAGTGCACTCTGCATGCCGTCCCCGGTCCTGCCACCAACACTGACACTGACCGGGATGCCGTGAAGCACCGCCATCACTCTCGCGCCCTAGTACACCGGAGCGTCGAGTTTGAGCTGCGGACTCGGGGGCCGCGAGCCATCAGCGATCATATACTTGCAGGTCCTCCGCCCGCCGACGTCCCGCTAAGCGACTCGAATGCGGGGCACCGACGAGCACGGTGCTCGCGCAATTGCTCGCCTCGTGCGCTGCCAGCATGCAGGCGGGATCCTAGACAGTAGGTGGTTTCCCGCCGTTCATCGTTCGCCGTCGATGGGCGGCCTCAGCGCGGGCAAGAAGGTGGGTGCAGCGGGTTTTCGACCCTCGCAACCTCTATCCGCATCAACGCACCCAGTTCACGCCGGACGCTCACCCACCACACCCCCGAGCAACATTCGAACTGACAGCTCTTTTCCGAATTGAATGGTGGCATTCCGAACTGCACTACACGAGGCCACTCCGAATTCAATGCTCCGGCGGCGACGTTCAGCGTAGTACGCAATGAAGTCATCATCGACCCTAAACCACCCACCCACCCGCCCTCCTCCGGCCCCCCGAAGGAGCCCGAGCCCATGCCATAATCGCAACAGTCCCCGCCAGCTCTCCATCACACCTACCGTCACCCCCCGCGCCTCCCCACGTCCTTGGCCCGGCTCTGACGCGCCGCCCCGCGACGGCAACTTGTTCTCGGCATGGGCCTCGCCCCAGCCCTCCCTGCAGCAGCCTCGAGGCTCGCGGTGTGTGGGCTTGTATACGCGCTTCCACAGCGAACGCGCACGCCGTAAGGGTGTACGGCATCCGGCTCGCGCCGTCCAATCGGCCGCGGCGCCCCCCTGGGCCTGTGACGATGATCCCAGATGGACGATCGCCCGATGCGTGTGTTTCGTTAGCGCAAGGGGCGTCGATCTGGAGGCATGTGCTCGGGGCTGTTGGGTTAATGGAATTTGGGCTCGGGCGGCACAGCACGCGGGGGCGCGCGTTGTGTGCATGTGTGTGCATCCCGCCGCCGCTGCTCGCGCCCCGCCTGACCGTGCCTTGGCAGGTAAGCGGCACGCCGGGCCAGGAGGTGCGCGGAGTGCGGTGTGCGTGCGTACGTAACTACGCGTACGCGAGGCTCCGCACTGTGCAGAGGCGGGCGGAACGGGCCTCGAGCGCCGGAGCGGGGGTATGGAGGCTGCGCGCCGGAAGACGTACGGAGCTCAGTCTGCAAGGCTCTGTGGCGAAAGAAACGCGTCGCTCGCGTAGCCCGTGTGCAAACATAGCGAGGGGCAGAGACTGAATGGCGCGAAGGTGCCCCGTCGCGGCGCGCGCCCACGCTCGGGGACGGCGCTGTGATCGGCGTGAAGGAGGGAGGGGCGGGAGTGGGAAAACGGGATCTGTGGAAGATTATCTGAGTAAGTGGGTCCGTCCGATCGAGAATTCAGAACGAACAGAATGGAACAGAACGATACACAAGCGGCGGCGGCGGAGGCGGGTAGCTGGGGGCGACGAACACTGTCCGCCAGGCCTGCGAACGGTCGCTGAGCGGGGGCCAACCTTATTCCCCGCCGCTCCAGACGATGCCGAGGGCTCCTGCGACGCCGTCGTCGACGGCCAGGGGTCTCGCGGGACTTCGACGGGCGATGACGCACCTCCGCCGGGGCAAGGGAGAGGCAGGGCAGGCCCGGTTCCCGCGGAGGTATCTGCATGGGTCGCGGCGAGTCTGAACGCGAAGCGGGTTCCGTCGAAGAATCGTGCCGGCCTCCGAAGAACCTGAGTATGCGCGTGCTCCCAGGTTTCATCGTGCATCGGGTGATGCACGCGAATCGACGGTGATGCGCTGCAGCACGAGACGAGCGGGTCGCCGCTATGATCGTCCACCCGCGATCGAGACCGCGCCATTGAATGGGCCCAGCGTCGCGATCCACATCCAGGGCGAGAGAAGCACGCATGGGGCGGGTAGGAACAAAGAACCGTTCGACGCTGACTGCGAAATTATCGCGGCGTCCGCTGCAGCCTTGGCCCGTTCGTTGCCCGCGCGATCCTTGTAAATGCTCGAGGACTTCACGACGGCGGGGACGTCGGGTGTGCGATCGATGGCAGGGTGTGGGGGTGGGATTGCCGGGCCGCAGTCAGTGAGCATGTCTCGCACTGCATCGGGAATGTGCGAGGCTAGCTGATTTCTGGGTGATGCTGGCTGTGCGCGGGCCCTGAACTGGTGTTTGCAAACGACGATTATGGCGGCGGGACGTCCTTCTCCGGCGATGGTCGCTGGGCGAGGCCGGGACTTATTATCAGTACATTGCTAAGGCGGGAGTGGATCATGATTTTGGGGGCGGCGGGTGCGCGCTACGGGTGAGAGCCCCGTCCTGGAGGACACGTTCTGGATGACCTATTGCGGATGGAGGGATCCCAGGAAAAAGAGGCGACTCACATGACGTCCTGCACGACCCTGCGGGGCATGACAAAAGGCTGTCCGAGGCTGGCTCGCAGGCTGGGAGCGTGGCTGATAACAGAGAAGACGGACGGTCTGATATTGCAGGCCGCCCGACGAGGCCTGGCGAGGGCCGCACTGCGAGCGAGGCGTCCGTAGAAAGCAGGCCGCCTTCGACGCAGGCCGCAGGCGAGCAGCGTGCACAATTACCTGGGCTCGTACGAGGGTGCACGGGCGAAAGGGGCAGGCTCGAGGCTGAGGCGGCTCGCAGGCGACACCCGCCGCGAAGGACGAAGTTGTGGACATGGAGACGGGCGCTCGGACTCGCCCGCCCCGGCCAGGCACGTTGCAGCGGACCCGCGCCGTGGCCCCCTCCTGCCGCTGCCGTCTGCGCCCCGTCCGCTCTACGCCAGCAGCGCCGCCGAATAATCCTCGCGAATATCGCCCGCGAGTGCGTTGTCCACAGACGAGCATCGAAGACAGCGAACAAGGTTGCAGCCCAGCCGTCGCGACGATAAGAAACTCGTGGCCTGGGGCATCGCGGAGTGCGGACAGGCGAGCGCACGAGAGCGCTGAACGGTCCCACACCCCTGCGACCCTGCACCATCTTTCCACGCCTCGCTCTCCCATCTCGCATCGAACCCCCACGATGAATTCCACTCCTTTTATTTTCCAAGTAAATACCGCCTCGCGGGCGGCACGCACGGCAAACTCCCTCTTTTGCGCAGGGGCACCAATTGTTTCGTTTCACGAGCTTCGCGGCTCTCCAACCGTCGTCCCCGGCGAACATGAGCCCAGGCGGCCACGGGGAAATCACTGCGATGCGGTGTGCTGGAGCCCCCGGCTTTCCTCGTTCAGCTCGCCGAGTCCGGAAATCCCGCGTTTTTGCGCTCGCCACGGCCGTGCTCGCCAGCCTCTGAGCCAGGGTCCCCTCCTGCCCAGAAATGGCGCGCCTTCCCGGAATAAAGGACGGAGGCGCGTGCCAACCGCTCCTAGTGTCCTCCCCGGCGGCTACGCCAATCCCCCTACGCCATATAAGCGTTCCACTGATCCCCCCTCCCCGGTTTCCAACCCCGATCGCCTTCGCTCCCCCTGCTCTTACGTGAATGACGCCAATGTCTTCTCTCCCTGACTCCCAGCGCGACAGTTCCTCCGACCAGCCCGCTGGACAGTCTGACCGGCCTGAACGGTCGCGCAATGCTAAAGGTGCGGTCCTGCCTATCCCGCATACCAGTGGCACCGTCGCCGACACCCCATACAGCCCAGGCGCGCCACCGCGCAAAGCGAAAAGCGTACATTGAGCAGGTGCGCGACTTCGCTATCGCCCCGATGCGTTCGCGCGATTGACCCGCTGTGCAGCTCGAACAGACCGTGACGAAGCTGCAATCTGTGCTCGCCCTCACACCCGACCAAGTCGCCGCCATCCCGCCACCACTGGTGCGGATACGCGAGCTCGAACAGGAGAACGAGATGCTCCATCGAGAAGTCCAGGAGCTGCGCCGACAACTAGACATGCGGAGCGCGCCGCTCCGACCTGACATGCGCCGCGAGTCGTTCGCCACCACGGAGGACCACCGAAGCGCGGACCGCGAAGCAAAACGACGCAGAACGTCGGACGCGGGCGGTCTATACGTGGTGGGCACACACTGACCTGTCCTCTCCGCGCCGCTGTGGCTGATCCATAGCGCGCGTCTCCAGGCTCACAGTCCACCTCCGCCATTGACGATCCCCTCCGCGCCCGGCCAGTACTCCTCACAAAGTCCGTCGCACAGCTCAAACGGGTACAACTACTCGTCGCGGCCGAGCACCGCGTCGTTCTACCAGTCCTACGGCGTGTCCGCGTACCCCGTCCCCGAGACGCCCACCTCGAGCACGACGTCAAGTCCATCGTTCTCGGCGAGTGTTCTCTCCGTCTCCGCCAGTTGTGCTCCCCAGCAGAACTGCGCGTACTGAGAACTCGGGATCCTAGTGACGGCATATTTTTTCCCACCCACAGCCCTCCGACTACGCGCCGTCCTCGCTGCCCTCCTCCGCGCATCAGCGCAACCTCTCCTCGTACAGTAGTCACACGTCCCCCCTGCCCCCGTTCTCCGCCCACTCCGCGTCGCAGTACGAGCTAGTGAAGATGGAGGACGAGCAGCACTACTCCGTACGTCTCGGCTCCCGCCGGCATTTATCGACGACGCTAACTGACAGCACGGCCTTGGCAGCACGCGGGGCACCAACCGGCCACCTCTCACGCTAGCCACTACCCGTCCGCGGTCCAGCACGGTCACGGGGGCGGCGGACAGGCCGCTGTGGCGACGCACTGGCAGTATTCCTCCGAACGATGAACGCTGAGGCCGCGGTGCGCGCGCTGCTATACCCTGTCCCCCTCCCTGCTCCCCATAGTGCTTTCGTGGTCCGATGTGATGTGAAAACGTGGTCCGGGTGACTCCCCGTGGTTGTATATTCTCTTGTTGTATCTGCTGCTCGCTTGCTATCGTGCTGTCCGTACGCCCCCTCCCTCTTCATGGCCAGGCGTAATACGTATCTCACCCCAATAATGCCCGGAGGTCTGGAATGGCTCATGTAGGATATACGGATTTATTTCAATGGATTTCCCTCAATCTGACATCTGCGCCTCGACCGCACCACCCCTACCACCCCTCTACCTACTTCTTCTCCGTCCCCCGTCTGCCTTCCTTCCTGGCGGCCGTTCCTTGACCACAGGCCGCCAGCGAAGCACGCCCCCCGTGCTTTTGCGCGCGCGGCGGCTTCCCTGTCGCCCGCGTCCAGCGCTGCTCCTGCCATATGGCCCGCAGGCCGTTCCCAAGCCCAAAACGCCGTCTGATTTCGCGCCGCCAGCTAGGCTCGATGGGGCGCGAAGCCCCCCAGGGTTTGATGGATCCCTGGGCGGCGCAGCCTGCTTCGACCCCTTCTGCCCGTCCCACCGGACCGCCCAGCGTCCACATCGCGACAGCAGCGAGGGCTGCCCGCGCCCGCTCTCTGCGGGCGCGCGCCCCTGCGTGCATGCATCATCGATGTCGACGCTGGTGGGGCCGGGTGCGCCCCCCACGCTGACGCCTCCCCCCGCTTGGCGACGCCGGTTCGTGCACCGCGCAAAGTCAGCGGCGCTGCGCTACCGCACGCGCTATGCATCTGTGCGGCCGTTCCCGACGCTATTTTCGTGTGTGCGCCCATCCGGGGCGCAGAGATCCAAGCCGTCAGGCTTTGGGTCCTTGGATAGCTGGACTGCGTGCGCTCTGCCGCCGCCGGGCCAGCGCGCGCGCGGGGCGGCCCGAGGGCTTTACGTGCACGTCTTGAGTACACAAGTAACATGTACGTGGTACTGCTGCCTGCACACCGAGGCTGTGCCGTGCCGTGTACGCCACACCGGGGCGAGCATGCATGGCGCGTGGACGACGGTGCGTCGCCTCCGCGCGTTCCTGGCGGGGGCAGTCTCGCCAGCAGCCGGGGACGGTGTCTATACGCATGCGGCTGCCCGCTAAGGGGGGCAAGGGCCCAGGGGCCGTCTGCTGAGTCTGTGCAGAGCTTATTCCACCCGTCGGGGCCCCGCCGCGCGTCGGTGGGCTGTTGCTGCCGGGGCAGATCGCGCGCGGGCGAGCGACCGAGCGGCGGGGATTCAAGTACTGGTCTCCTGGGATTTGGGCCGCGGTGGGACGAAACTCACAGGACATCAGCCCTGACCTTGAATAGCGACCCAGCGCGCACCGATTGATTCTCAGAAGGGCAGGGGTCTTCGAACGATTCGCCCAAGGCGGCCTGCGGAGGGCCCGGCAGCGCTCTCGATCTCCGTGAGCCCCACATGAGATGAGCCTAGTCGAGGGCGGCTCGGTTGGTTTGCCGGCTGCACATGGCTGCGTCGAGCCTGGGCGGCCGCCTCTCCACTCGACAATGTCCCAGGAATAGCCGTGCGGGGCTCCAGGGACGGGGAACGCAGACGGGCTCGCGACGGCGCCTGTGGTCCCGCAGGCATGTCAAGAACTGAAAATATTCGTGCAGCTGTGTGTGATTGCCGGCTGACGGTCGCACCGGGGCAATGCGCACTTTCTCAGCCTAAATGCCATGGGAGAGGGCCTGTCACATTAACGGGCACAGGCATCGTAGCAAGCCTGCAGACGACCATCCCTCGTCGCAGCACCCGCGCGACGACGACGCCACATGTGGCAGGGGAACTCCCGAGATGGGACAGCTAACGGTCGCTCAGTACGTCTTGGACGCGTAAAGTGCACTTGACACGTACCACCACCACCAGCTCATGCCCCTTCATGACTAGTGCCGAGACTAACGGCGCTCCTGCGGGCCCTCCATCCTGGCTCCAACATTATATCGATGCGCGAGCCTGACGAAGGCGGTCATGTGCGATAGGACTGCCAGGCCCGCACGCCCGAGCCGTGCTCGGCGTTCATACAGTAGGCCTTCGCGGTGGCGCACATATCCTAGGACTTCTCCTCGGAGCATGGGGAAGAAAGGTGCTCTGTCAGATAGTCTTTCCACGCTCTCAATGGTCCGGGCGGGCCACCTGAGCAAGTCGCCGTTCTCTATTAGGCTATGCGGGCCTCATGGCCCTGCTTCTCTGAGAGAGCTTCGGACGGGCCCATCCGCCGAGCGGCTCCGGACTTCCAGCCGCTGTAGGTCCACTGGTGGAGAGCTTAGATGACCTGCCAACGGCTCCTGTACAGCGGATTTAGGAGGTCAATGTCTACATAAGATGAAGAGCGCTACGGCTACGCACCTGAAGTGAATTGCATGCGTGTATTAAATTCGCCGCACCTGCGTCGTCAGAAGACATTGCACCGCTGATCGTTTCCTATGGCGCTACGAAGATTTGATGGATGTGTGGGAGAGAGCATTAGTCAGGGCAAATGACGGCGGAGACCTTCGTGTCTTGACGCTGGACTTGTGCAGAATGGTGCTAACCAATGAATATGCACAAGTGGCACAGATCCAAAAACAACATACTTTATCTCACCGCTAGGGATGCCGTGTGGTCACAAGCCATGCACAAGACCTTGTCCACGGAATAGCGGTTCGATCTGTTCCGCGTGCACAGAATATCGCAGGAGCCACGCACAATCATGTATCGCAAAGCCAATGCAAGCTAGATCGTCCTGCTCTTGCGCTTTGGCGTCGAGACATTGGCCACAGAACGGCGCCAATGGTGCGCCAGTCGAACCTCGAACGGGCATTGTCCCGCCACTGCGCACTTAGCCACCAAAGCCTATAGTCATAAATCGCGCGCGCCGCACCATTTGAACCTGAGCACCACCATGTCCGAGCGCCCTCCCTCACCATTCCACGATTTCGCGCCGCCGACGCCGGCCATGCCGCTTGCCACAATCCGGGGCAAGCGCAAAACAAACGCGCAGGAGGAAAACGCAGGCTCCAAGGCCCCGGTCGCGTTGCCGCCGGCCTCGAACTCGAAATCGAACTCGACCGTAACGACCGTTGCACGCAACGGTGGATCGAAAGTCTACCTGAAGGCCGAGCGGGCCCACAGGTCCGCCAGTGAGAAGTCTTCCGCCGCGTTCCCGACGAGCAGCGGGCTGGCGCTTCCCGTGCTGACCGCCACCCACGCCCGCTTCGCCGACATCGCGTATCGGCTGCTGAACGCGCCCAAGACGCTCGCCCAGGGCGAGGGCGAGTACGTGTTAGGCAAGAGAGCCCGACCGAGCGCTACGCGGACCAAGTCCAAGGACCAGCAGAAGAAGGCGGTTTTCCCGACGTCCCCGCCCCTGTGGCGCGCATTGGAGACCCAGGGAAAGGTGGTGATTGCGGAAACCTTAGACTACGAGCGTGAGTACCGGAGAAAAAATTTCGCCTTCCATACGCTGTCACGGTGGTCGGGGATGCGTGTTGACAATGGTGTTCCCCGTTGTGTGCAGTGCTCGGCACCCTACCGTACGGCGGGAGCATGGTGACGCCCGCGATGCTGCGCGAGGGATTGTTGACGCCAGACACGGCGTACCACGCTTGGGTGGGAGCGAAGAGGGCCATCGAAGATAGGTGCGTATCGGAGGCATTTGTGCATCGCTAAAGCAACTGAGTATCCCCGGGGATCGTGTCGTCTGTAGGCGGCCCAGCGGAGAATGGGACCTGAAACGCATCCTGGACGAAGCAATGTTGTTCTATGTGAGTACGGGCGGGCCTCGATGCAATGTGGAGGCTTATCTGCACAACCAGCTCGTGGAGCTCGGCGCGTCGATGGCCGACCGAGTAAACGGCCCCCATTACACGTTCGTCGACCCGCGGTACCACGATGACGCCGCTAGCATGGTCAAGCAAGCGCTACGGCTGGCCAGGCTATTCGCAAAGCAGGGCTATGGCCGGGAACGCCTAGTCGTCACGGTGAGCGGCCTCACGGCAATTTCCACCCCGCCCTAGAACGGGAGAAGTTGACGAAGGACATCAGATTCCAGCCACGGAGGCCGGCGTCCAAGCTGCGAAGACCCTGGGGGTAAAGCACCACGTCCAGACAAACCTGACTCTGGTGTCTGGCCTCGCTCACGCGGCGGCCTGCGCAGAAGCTGGAGCCACCTGCATCACACTGTGCTACAGACAGGTGAGTAGATCCATGCAACGATAAGCAAGAGTTTGAGACTGACATGTAGCGCCAGGTCTCCGATGCTTGCGGCAGAAGAACCAACAGCAGCAACCCATTCATTCGGGCCTGGGAGGCCTTCAGCGCACCATCGAGGCGGCTCGCCGAAGAGACGATCCAAGAGACGGCGGCATACTTCAACATGCACAAGCTCCAATCTGCCATCGTTGTGGCCAACCTGGAAAGCGTTAGTACATATATATCGGAATTTTGTTGAAGCGACACTCCAACTCATCATGTGTGCCTTCCATGACAGACTAGCGATGCGGAAAGATTGGGGGAGGTGGACGCTGTCGCTTTCACCGCCGGCCAGTCGTTGGCTGCGCGCGCGCCAGCGCCAGGCCTGCCGCAAGCCGCCATATCTCTTGCTGGAACACAGGCGAAGCAACGTGCCTGCGAGGCGCAGTACCCCACATCATACCTGGCGTCTAAAGACGGGGCATTTTTGTCGGCGATACCCGTCGATGCGCGCACCACGGCGAAGGTTACGCTTGCCACCGGACTACAAGACCTGATGGAGCATATGCATCGGGCATCGATGCATATGTTAGAGTTCATCCAGGGCGAAGCGCAGCTTGCGCATGTTGACGATATTGTGCTACAGAGTTTCTATGACTTGGACGAGATGGAGGCCGACCGGCTTGGGGGACAGAATGCGGCGGGGAAGAGCGCGGAGGAGGAATATCCGGTCAGGTGGTACGACGTGGGTTTCCGCCTGCGCTACAGCACTTGGGATGAGCCGGCACTGTATCGTCCGGATTGCGAAGGACTCGAGGACAAGAGCGGCGTGCAATAGTAGAAGGCAGATCGATGTAGCCTGAAGTCCACTATAGGTACCGAAGACATAGGAATCACAGAGGCAGGCCTTCGAGAATTCCGATGCAAGACATGAAGATGTATGAGCGGCAGCCAGGGGTGTGTCGCCAATCAGTTCCAGCACGAAGAAGCGGGACTTCCTAGGAACCAGATGCACGACTCCGGTCAGAGAGGTTGTTGTAAAGCGTCGTGTATCGATATGCTGTTGGAAAATATACATCCCCGGTCTTCACGTTGCATCAAGATACGCCGATGGCTGTCCTAATGAGCCATAGTGAGCAAGCAATTTCCCTCGACGTCAGACCTGTCAGCACTTACCGAAGGGAGATAAGAGGGCTTCAAGTGAACGTGCTCTCCACGATGCACGGGAAGCGGCGCGAAGATGACGCTTCGTGGCCGGTGCAGAGAAGCCGCAAAGCAGGAAAACAGACCCAAAGCAGCGTCATCCGGTATGCAAGCTTGTATTCCGCCGCGAGAGAAACCGGTAGGCAAGGGACCTCCGAGGGAAGAACGGAGCGCTCGGCAGCTGACTTGGAAAATGATACAAAGTTGGAAGTCGGTCATGAGGCGCAATTGGTGCCTCGAGGTCTGCTGGTCTAAGTTGCGCGCCCAAGTACTGATCACCTACGGACAGCAGTAGCCAGGTACAGCCCAAGGCGGGTGCCGCGGGCGATACAACGACGTAGGGATCTTCGCACCTCAGCGCCATTGGCGTCCCGCGAGAATGAATGCATGCGTCGGCATCGGAGCGACGATCGAGTCCTAGATGTTCATGATACTGGTTAAAACTTCAAAGGGAGAGTCATTCTCAGGTTCGTATCTACGCCGCTGTTGGAACGGACCTACCTTCGAAGCTTAGGCTGGGCTGCGGTGACCAATGGCACAAGAGGCGGGCTGCAACATTATAAACTGCCGCCCCGAGGGTGGGAGAAATAATGATCCTTGACAGAAGCTAGTCATGAATAGCTTCAGCGTGCGGGACGATCAGTGGGTAGTAGCAGGCTAGCCAGATGGTGCAGCGTCTGTACAAGAGCCTGAGCGCACGTCTTTGGGCATTCTCCTGCCTAAAGAGAGCACCTCTCACAGTCACTACAGCCGTGTTCCGCAAATTACAACTCATTTGCGAGTGAACGGGCTTCTCAAGACGCCGAGATGATGCATCGATTGCAAATGTGCACGAAAGATACCTAAGGGAGAAAGAGACGGGGTAATAGGATACTCGCAGTAGGATGCTCACCGGCAGACTATCACACGCGGCTTGAGACGGTGGTGTTCAATCCCCCACGCACCGTAGGTCTTGAAAGGTCGCGACATGTCTCGTTACCCGACTTGACCGAGATATCTCGCAGCACGCGTGGGCGTTCTACAACGTTTACGAATGGTGTGTGGAGCGGGGTTCGCTTTTCGCGCATGTACACGGGTGTAGCCATGGTTGAGGACGATGGGAAGAAGGAAAGGAGCAGCGCGTAGACGCGCGAGACGCGCGCATCGTGTCGGCAGGTGTCGGCGTCGCGTCAGTCGCTGCCGTACTCGCTCTCCGACCGCCTACACCGCCAGTGTACACATCCCCTGCTCTGTGCTCTCTGCACCATGCCAGCGCGGAAATCGAAGGCGCAGGCCGCTGCTACCGCCCCCACTGCTACGCAGCCCGAAACGTCGCCTGCAGCGGTCCCGTTCTTCCCCTTCGCGCGGTACACTTCCATTGTCGGCGTGCACACGTCCCTCCTTGCGTTCAGCACTCTGCTACTACCAACTACACCTACTGCGCTACTATCAAAGGGTCTTGCGGGTCTACAAACTGGGGATCGACCACGTAGAGCAGTTGTCCAGGTGCTCACAGAGAACCCGGTACGCACGGTCGCGTGGATCTGTGCCGGAACGCTCCTCTTGCAGGGATGGTGGGCGGGTTGGGTGAGGAAATGGCTGTATGAGCAGCGCAGCCAAACAGACGGCGCGGATGTAATAAAACAGAAGTTGGAAAGACAAGAGTCAGGAAACCAGCGCAATGTGGTATGTCCCGTTGTAATGTACCCCATACCATCATTTACGAGCTCTCCGGACTACCTAGGATCTGGCGAAATCCGCCGCTCTTACTCTCGCCGCCTCCGTGGCTCTCCATGTAGTGGTCGTGCTCTTCGGGGCACCGCTCACGAAGTATGGGTTCCTGGACGTCTCTAAAGCCAAGTTCTGATAGACAATCCTAGGCACCCAATTCACACCTACCTGATGAGTTTGCTACTGGCTATACTGACGGTCTTCCCACCTGCGTACGCCCTTGGTCTGCCTTCCTGGAGATCCGACAGCCCCTCACTGGTGTCATGGTTTACCTGGGTCCGCCTTTTCGCCGAACTTTCGTACGTACCTACCCCGCCCGCACCCCATACAATGGTTTACCATCATCTCGCAGACCGCGCACGCCGGTCGAGAGGGCGCTCGTCTACCCCGCTGTCGGAGCTGTCATAGGCTGCTGGGCGGGCGCGATTCCCATCGGCCTTGACTGGGAGCGTCCGTGGCAGGTGCGCGCGTGTGGTCCCGCCTTCGCCATCTTCATTTCCGCCTTCGTACTCACGTTACGCCGCAGGCATGGCCGTTAACCCCGGCCTTCGGCGCAGTGGGCGGATACATTGTGGGTTCGCTCGTCGCCCTCGTGACCAGCGCGACCTTCGCGCTCGCGCAAGTGAACAGGGAGGCGCAGATAGAGCAGGCTCTCACGGAGAAGGCGAAAAAATCGTGAACATGATACATTTGGACGCCTTCTGCGGACTCTATCCCGTACCACACGTCTAATTGCTTCCGCGCGATGTTCTAACCCGCGTGTCCCTTCTATCCCGGCGGCGCGAGAGTCGGTCAGGAAATCAGTGCGCGAAGGTCCCCGATGGACTTCGTGACGAAGTCCGGAACGGTCGGCGAAGCGTTGGGGCCCGACAACTCGCTCTCCTTCGTGATACCTGCGAACAACACGAAGCCCGGTGAATTTGATGTCCGCACGCGCGGTGCAAGGCACGCACCAGTGAGGACCAGGAGTGTGGCAAGGCCGCCCGCCTTGCCGAACTCGATGTCGGTGTTCAGCCTGTCTCCGACCATGATGGTGCGCTTGGGGTCGAAGTTGTGTCTGCAATTGCCCGCGGCGCATCAGCATCCGCGCATTCTCGTTTCACGGAGGTGGATGGCGCACTTCGCCTTGATGCAGTCCAGCATCGTCCGCTGCGGCTTCCCAATGGCAATCGGGTCGCGCCCGAGGGCATAGCGCAGCGGCGCGCTGATGGAGCCCGCCCCGGGGAGGAGGCCGTCCGAGGTGGGGTACGAGCTGTCCTCGTTGGTTACGAGGAACGCGCAGCCCTCGTTGCGCAGGATGTAGCTGAACGCCTTTGAGAGCTTCGTGTAGTTGATGGCCGTGTCGAGTCCGCACAGCACCGCGCCCACCGTCGGGTCGGGCGTCCAGTTCGCCAGCGAGAACGAACCGAGGGTATTGTCTGCGGGATCCTACGAGAGCGCGTGGAATAGTCAGCGCGACGGTGAGAGGTAGAGAGCCAACGGTGCTGCTGACCGTGCCGCCGATGAACGAGATGCCCTCCTCGCGGAGCTCTTCCTCGAGCCCGCCCATGCCGATCACGTAGACCTTCTTATCCTTGGGCAGTTTCATAACCGACGAGATGTATACTGCCGAGGCGTATGCTGAGCCGTAAATCTCATCCTGCCGATCACGCATACATGTCAGTTATGCGTGTTGCGTGCACTTAGACGTCGAGCCAGACGTACTACGTGAGCCTCAACTCCGAGGGAGTCGAACTTCTTCTTGTAGTTCACGCGCGACTTGGTCGCATTGTTCGTTACGAACAGCACGGATTTCTCTGGTCCACAACGTAGTTGATTGATGGCACACGAAAGCAAGACGAGAGTACACACTATGATGCCGGAGTAGTTGAAGGACCTCGATAGCTCCATCGATCGTCTTGTCCCCCGACCACAGGACGCCATCGCAATCGAACAGCCAGGTATCGTACTTGTCCAGCAAGTCCGCATAGTGTTCTCGCGAGCTCAAACGGGAGGCCATCGTGATGCAACTGAGTGGGAGGTAGGAGGAAACAAATGTCGATGCGCAACTTGCCTGAACGTCTACAGCATGCGGCACGCGAACTGTGCCGGTCGAGACGAGACAAGCTGACGGATACGGCGCGCAGATTACTTCCGACTCGTGACGAACGTGCTGATACTTCACGGACGACGGACAAATTGCGTTGCTGGTGTTTGCACTCCAGGCGCTTCAGGGAGATGCCGTCAACTGAGTCGAGGGAGAGCAAAAGCCTGCGCAAGACTGCATACCGACCTCATCGGTCATGTTTTGTTTGCGAGATAAGCAGTACACATGTATGATGGAAAACGAGCGATGACATGGCGTCGTGGCGGGATGAGGTAGGTAGTCGCAGGCAAAGGCAGCCCCGTCTGCCCTGTCCGTCGTAACATAGAGAATACAAAACCGCGTATAAACCTGAGACGTTTACTTGCGGCCGCCCTTCTCCTGAGACTTGATCACCCTCTTGACGATCTTCGCCTCCTCAACAAGGAATGCCCGGAGGATGCTACGAGACGTTGAGTGTGCGCCCATAGCCAGACGAGGTGATGGACGTACCGGGACTTAACGCAGTCTCCGCATCGTGAGCCACCGTACGCCCGACGGACAGTCTTCTTCGTCTTCGAAATCGTGGCGTACTGACGGGGACGCAGGGCGGGGACCTAGAAAAGAAAACTCAGCTCGGGCGCCCTCCTTCACGGTCCTCCAAAGACATACACCAGGCAGCGCAATACCACAGTCACCGCACTTGGGAGAGGTGGCGAGCTTTTTGATGTGGTGGTAGACAAGCTTGCCACCAGGGGTCTTCACAACCCGACGGCGGTTGGAAGTGGTGTTGTACGGGTTGCGCTTGCGGAGAGTGACGCGTTGGGCCATTGCTGAGCTGGGAACATACGGTCAGTATCTGTCTTACAGTCCTGGTTTTCCCGTGCGGCCCATGCCCCCCTCTCCCCTCGCCGTTCTTTGCCTCAAAATCCCAGCATGTCCTTTGTGCTCAAAGTCCAATTTCTCCGCTGGGCCGCACGAGAACCTGATCTGCGAGCGGAAACTCACTCTTGGTGGCTTCAAGGGAGGGCTGCCTGTAATGAATGCACTCAGCACGTATACTCAGAGACACAGCCAACGAGCATAATTTCGACATACCTTGATCTTGAACTTGCTGTGGGCCGCCGCTGTTCAGTATGTTCCCGTTAGAGGGTGGTCGGGTGGCTGAGAGGTGCTGTATAGTACCCGGAGATTGCCGGTCAAATACTGGATTGGGCGCTTTGCCTAATCGAGACGTTGTACTCGACGTCGATGCACCACGCGTGTCGCTGTGTCTTGCACGTCGCATCCTATTGCAGCAATGAACTGGTGTCCGCGTATGCGTTGAAATGCTTCTGAGCGCTGCGAAGCTGCTCTACCATGGATACTCCTCTGCTCTGGACGGTGTCGACCAGCGCTCAAACCCTTGCTCTTCGTACTGGCTGTCAGGATTCCGCTCTTTGGGTCTGTGTCTAAGAGATCGCACTTGTGCACTCGTTCTTATGCAATACTCCGGCCTTCACGCACAACCCCAGAATCATCACTCGCGCGGTTATTATGTGGTATCGAGCTGACTTCGCGTCTTCTCTCTTGCCTGGAAGTTGGTAAGTCCTAACAATATTCACGGCTCGATCGGATGCTACTCCTGCAAATCTCGCAGTCAGACAGCGCGCGAGTGCCCGAACTATTAAGCTCCATCAGCGCTGGACTTGTACGACGTCGGCTACATGACCTGGTCAATCTGGCGGCGCCACGCACAGCACCCAGCCACATAGTTCTCGGTGCTATTAGCCCACGCTGCGTCTGTACCCGGACACCGGCGGCGCGCGCACCTGCGTCACGCCTGTGCACATAGACCGTCGGACGTTGTGTTCGATGTCTTCTGCCGTGTGGCCGTCGATGTCATGCGGTTCTATCGCCTTCAACGCCACCATCCGAAAATCCATGCTCAGAACCTCCCGCGACGCCCACCACCCTCCCCAGCCCCGGGCCCCAGGACGCCCGCTGGTGACCTCAGCGTGTGCTCACCTTGATCCTCGGTCCCACACTGGACATCCCTTGGGAAGCCGGAGGAAGCACGCACATTCTGCGGCTGCGTCATCCGCAGAATCTGCGTTCGGGCCTTGGATCCTCCACCTTACCGTCGCGGTCTGATGCTCGTGGTGGGAAGCCCTGGTGTACGTATTATTTCCGGTTCCTTTGAACCTTCCTCAACGATCTAGAGTGTGACGCAGAAGGGGGCTATGCAATCCCCAGGCAGGGGCACTTCGCTCGGCGACTCCCAGCGGCTCGCCGCGACGGCGACTTGGATTTTCTTTGTCATTGTACCTTCTCGTAGATGAAAAATAAATCAAATTATATCGCCCATGACCGGCTTGAGATTCTCAAGGCTCCTTGGACGTAGTCGGTTTAGTGTCACCGATGGCCGCCCTAGAGTCAGGGCACTTTGTTGAAAGGTTCCTTGGTAGTGATGGCACAGAGGTACTATGAGCACGACCATTGAGTGTGACCCGCAATCATAGATTGCAGTACATTGAGGTACAAGCGGGCACCCGAATTGCCCTCGAGAGATGAAATAGCGATGAGCATAAAATGCAGTATAGCTCGAGCTCGACCACACAGTGACGTGCAGCGCGCTTAGAAGTCCCGGTCGAACCGCTTGTACGAGTGCTTCTCGTACTCTTTTGTTTTGCGCGTAGGCTTCTTCGCCCTAGAATTACAAAGCGCGTTAGTATAGCTCGGTCCAGGGCTGCAGCGGTAGACGTACGGATTTGGCGCGTGCGGTTCAATGAGGGCACGGTGCTGCATGTTGATGAAGCGGTCCCTGAACAGATTCCCCTCGGGCTAGCGGCCAAGAATTAGTATCCCAGTAGACCCGGCCATACCAAAGGAAGACAAACCTTCAAGCCGCGCAGACTTTCGCTAAGCTCGTCGCCGAGTTGCACATCGATCGCTCCTTCTGGGACGAAGTGCCTACCGATCCGCTGACCCGCCAAGCCCTGCTTGCGCTTTTCCTCTAGCGCCGCCTGTCTTTGGATACGGAGTCTCTCCCGCGTTGCGAGATTGCGCGCGATCGATTTACGGAGGAGTTTCGCGGAGTCGACCGTCGCGAGCATGCGCTTCCGCGCCGCCTTCTCTGCCAATGCTCGTTTCTGCGGTTGAAAGCGCGTCAATATCTGTTGAAAGACGACAAGAGAATAACCGACCTCTGCACGCAGCCGTTCGGCTTTCCGCCTCTGCTGCTTCGTCTTCCTGGCGGGCATTTTCTTGGGAGGTAGCGGCTCATCACCCTCCGCTCCCTCGTCCTCATCGCCCTCTGCCTCCTCCGCGTTGCCTATCTTCATGCCAGGGACCATCTCGTTCGCTGCCACCGACTCTATGAGGGCCAGAGCCCGGGCCTTAAGCAGCTTATCCTTGAGCGCCTCTACATGCTCCAAACTCTTGATCCTCTGCTCCTCCTTCTCGTGCGCCGCCCTCAAAAGCTGCTGGTGGGCCGTGAGCGGCGGGTTATACGACGTGCCCTCGTGAGGCGAGGGTACCGCCGCTAGCGCGATGTGTGAGCGTGGGTTACTCGTCTGCGGAGCCTATGATGCGAAATATTGTTAGACTCGAACGGTGAACCGAAAGCCTGCTCAGTACGCACCCTGACTTCGATGGTCTCAGCGACCTCTTCCTCCCAGACATTGTACTCCCCTGCCTTCTTCGCCGCTTCGCTCAGTTCAAGCATCGCGCTCCCCTCCCCGACCTGATTCGGGTCAACGTATGCGTTGAAGGGGCCTTTCCGCAGCCGCTTGCCCATCCGGAGCAGCCGGCTCTTGTCCTCATGCGACACCAGCGCCTTGCGCTTCTCTGCGTTTGAGGTCGGTGTGGGGCGCGAGAATATGGCGGGCACGGCGGACCGCTCGGAAAGGATTTTCGTCGAAGTTAGCACGCGCTCAGAAAACTTGGGCAGCGTCTTCCGGACTGTTCACGAAGAAGTTCGGCATGATTAGGACGATTTGCCTTGAGTCGTGATGTCTGTATAACGCACTCATGTCGTCTCCCTTGACATCGACCTGGAAGAGGTCCGCATCCGTCTTCTTTTGCAAGATGGTCCTGAAATTTGCTTAGAGTTGAGGCTTGAATGCCACTACCAAGCCCAAATGATGCTCACCCAGTTGTCCGCTCCTCGGCGCGCAGCCCCTCCAGCCCATGCTCTACTGGCTCGATGTCGACGTTTTTCCGCCAGGCGCGTTTGCCTTTCCGAGTGCTCTGGTTGCGCTGAGCCGGGGCTCCATTGGATGCAGCCGGTGCCTTCTGCTTGGACAATATCGACGTCGGTTTCGAGGCAGCCATAGCGAGGATGAGAGAGCGAATGAAGAGGTTTTAAAAGTGCAAGCCGTACTTCGCGTACTTACCGATCGGTGCGAGTAGGAGAGGAGCAGCATGCAATCATTGGATGGTTAAAGACAAGCGCTTATAAGGCATTAATGGGGTAGTGGTAACCTGGGTCGTTGCCATCGACCCGCCGGGGGTTCGATTCCCCCTTAATGCATATGTTTTTGTGTCGTTCACTTTTGTATACACCGCCTACATCTTGCACCATAACAGCAATGAAACGTCTCGATAGGCCCTACCTTGAGGTCTTTGGGAGACACTGCAGGTGCGGCCTCCTTTCAAGAATCAAAATCGCGTTATGTTTGGAACCTAACGTGCGCGTAGACTAGTACAGTTTGATTTGGTTTCTACAAGCCACAGTCCATTCAAAACCCCAAGACCGACACAACACAATGGCAAAAATAAGGATGAGCAGGCACAAATAAAGTACGACCATGCGGTAATGATTATCGTAGATGCATGCGGTCTGGATTGGAATGCGAAGTTTGATCGTTGAATGCGGGAGCACGACGTCGCAACACCCAAGGACAATCGAAACTACAGGAAATTGGAAGATAGCCATCCGACGAAGTGGCAACGCTGTGCCCATTGAATTATCGCGTGAGCGTAGAGAACATGGGTACGGACAAAGAGCCGTTGTTTGTCTTCGGTTTCGTGAGCCTGATGGAGCATGTCAGTCATTCCGTTACTACGATGCAAGACCAGTAGAGAAATGGGGCAGCGGCCTTGTGCAGAAAGGGATTAGAAGAGCACAGAGCACACGTACTCGTCGAAGTGCTGTCCACGTTTCGGATTCGCTCTCCGCTTCGCCATCGTCTTCTTGACTTTACTCTCCGGGCGAACGACAATGACTGGTACAGGCGAGTGACTCAGACAGTATCTTGACACGAACGTAAGCAAAGCACAGGAACATGCAACGCGTGCAAATGGCACGTACTTGGACACACTCCCGACACCGGGCGCGCCGAAGGCACCTGCCCATGCCTGCATGACGCTCCTCTGACCGCGCGTGCCGACCACTACGGAGTCGGGGCGATACAGAGCGATGAGACGGTCGAGTGTTTGTGTAACCTTTCCGGCGATATACTCGACGATGATAGAGAGCTTGCGCTCAGCATCATATTCGACACACTTCTCCTGAATCTGGTGCATGAGCCCCCGCGCGTCCTCACGATACTGGTCGTGGTCGTTATCAGCTATAATCGGGATAAGCACGGAATACATGTCTTCAAATAGAACCGGGAGCGTACCGAAGTCATCGGGATCCACACCGCGGAAAACGACGAGCTCGTCGCCGTCTTGCACGAGGCTTTCGAGGCACCAGTCGAGCGCCTGGCGGCCGCTTTCGTCCGGACTCGACGCGCAGAGGAAGACACGCGTACTCCGCATGCGCGCGTACCCTTCGCTTTGCACGTGAAGGGTATACGAGAACATGCTTGCCTGCGGGTTCTCAAGCGTGTCAAACGAGACCTTCGGGGTGTATCCTTGAGCGGCGATGAGCGGTGATGCGGGGGTGGTTGGGGAGCCCATCGTAACGGCTGTAGATGATGCGTTGGAGCTCGCAGGAATACCTTGAGAGTATGGTGTCTGAAAAGCGGGGGTAGACGCAGCGAAGGTGGGGAGCGTGGAGGAGGAAAGAGCCGGGGAGCCAAGTGGGATTCCGGAGAGCGGCGGCGAGAGGGGCGATGCACGGAGGTTTGGAGACGAAGACGGTATTGAGTTGGGCGTGCTAGGCCGCGATGAGTGTTTCATCGCAGAGCGCAGAGGCGGGGGTAGAGGGATGTAGTGCGGGCGTTCCTCTGGAGAAGTCATGGTCGATCTGCGCAAGCGTACAAAGGAGGAGAAGGTTCTGATACGATGGCCCTGATTCGAGTTGCAGCGTATGGTCCCTGAGCAGTAGAGGGTCCGAGACGATGCTAATTCCAGTTGAAGAGACTCCGGTACAGTATCTGGTGGGTCTTCGTGCGGACTGATTGCGGGGTCGCGGGAGAAGCCGGTGTGTGCCTGGAATAATGCTTGTTAGCAGAGTAGACACACACATCCACTGTCCTGCGCCCGTAACCGATACCTACGTGAATGTCCTGAGGCGAGATGGTGGTCGTGTGTGGAGGAGAGCAGGAGAGGCCGCGGCCCACCGGCTTCCTTCCGATCTTGGACGCGCTACGGCAGAGCGGAGTTTGAACTGCGCTTGCTCCTCTACCGTGACCATGTCTCGCTCCTCCTCCCCTGCACAAGATTCTGCTTCTCCTGCTGCTCACGATGCCGAGCACGACGAAAGTCCGGCTCCCAAAGACGGGTCTCAGCCTCCAGAGCATGCTGCAGAGAAGTCGCAAGCTGCGTTGGACGAAGAGGCCTCACCTTCGCGCGCGACGTCTACCTCTCCCTCAGCCACAGGCGCTGCCTCTGCCTCCCACTCTGCCGAACCTCAGCCTGCAACATCCTCAGCGACCCCTTCAGCAACCTCAGGAACATGGCAGGCTGTATGGTCGCCCCAGCACAGCGCGTACTACTTCTACAACTCAGTCACCCATGAGACGACCTGGGTGAACCCCCTGGAGCAGCCAAACGCGGAAGCCGGACCGTCTAACGCGGCGCCCGCCTCGTCGACGTCTGAGGCCACCCCAGGGCCCTCTTCAGCAGTTGATATCTACGCGGCAGCGGCAGCGCTAGGCATTGACCCCGCCCTCGCACATCTCGACCCCTCCCTGGCCGGGGGAAGCGCCGCACCCGGCGCAAACACCTATACCGCGAAGTTTAACGCCCGCACAGGAGCGTTTGCGCGCCCGGACGCCCGCGACCCATCGCATCTGTCCGAGTTTGAGCGGTCGAAGCGGATGAGCGAGTTCTACTTCGACGTCAACGCGTGGGAGAGCGAGGTGGAAATGCGTAAGCTCCAGGAGGCACAGGAGGAGGAGAGCCGGAAGCGCAAACGTCCGACGAAAAAGGACATCGTGAGTACTTATACGAAGACTCCATGTTGGCCACATATTGATAGTATCTTCAGGAGCGCTACAAAGACCAGAAGAAGCAGAAGAAACTGGCGAAGACGGCTTGGCTGCGTACATGACCGACTGCTGTATCCCTACGTACTCCATACACGGTGATTGTGCTCTGAGATTGATCCTTTGTCGTCCGCAGAGTTCTAGGATTTCTTGGGCAATGTATCGTTGTGCTGTCTCTTTGCGAACTTCTGAGTCTCAAACCTATATCAATCTCTAGATCTGCGCGGCCGCCGACATTGTGGCATGCTTACACTGGGGATCAATCTCCTACTGGGTCGCAATAACTAATAATATGCTGACGATGCTGTCGCTAGAGGCTTACAACCCCAGCCCAATCGGGGTGTTGGGCATCTGCTTGGGGAATTCATGTTCGATGAATGTGCGGTTTTGGCCATTGGATATAGGTCCTGAGAGGACTTTGCCCCTTGAAGCCTAGTTGGAATAACGTTGGGGTTTGTATGGGCGCTCGTGTTTAACTACAGGTGGCCCCGGAGAGTGGTCGTAGCGTGGTCGTGGGAAGTCATGTTTCGTGATGTGGGTCCGCTGCCAGGCTCCACTTGTGTCCACGCACCACTCAATGAGCCGCTGAAACTCATCAAGAATGTCAGCTACAGACCAAGACAGCTCCGAGAAAGAGCTGGCTACATAAGGCGGGAGGATATAAATGACGAACGAGGCACAAAACTCTGGCCAACGCCGGGATCGAACCGACGACCTTGGCGTTATTAGCACCACGCTCTAACCAACTGAGCTAGTCGGCCATTATTGATTGGGTCAGAGCGGCAATTCTCGTCGCGCGGGCGCTCCCCGTCGCGTCGCGGTCACGGGAGTGGCTATAGGCGTGTGGATGTTGAACTTGTCCCTGAACGCGACCTTCTCCCGACCGCCACCTTCCTCTGCCGGACGGGCATTCCGACGCGACAATGAACGCCACCGACATTGGCCGATACGGGACGCTCTCTCTGCTGCGCCGTCTGCCCGTTGAATTTATTGTAACGTCCTACCCCATCGACGACGAGGAACTCACTATCGGACGCGACCAGTCTTGCTCTCTCCGCTTGTATTACCCCGCTGTCTCCGCCTTGCATGCTAAGATCACCTTCGTGGACCGCAAGGCGTTTCTTGTAGTTCTCGGTACGAACGGACTTCTGCTGGACGATGACCCTCTATTCCCCGCCGCAGCGAACGCGCCCGGACCCACGACCGTGCCGTTGCAGAACAACTCTGTCATCGACATCCACAAGAAACGTTTCCGCTTTAGCTACCCTCCAAAACACCTTCGCCCTGCTCTTATTAACACACCCTCGCGAGCCACTCCCGCGCGTCGGCCCTTGCGCCTTTCTATGATCGCGAGCGCGCACGTCTTTACCCCTGGGCCAAGTCCTAACCCTGAGGAGAACTTACGCGTGCTGCAAACCCCGCTCCGCACGCCGTTTGCGCGCGAGCTCGAGGAGATTGTGCTCGTACAGAGTGACACGCCTCGCGTCGTGGAAGAGGATAAGGACCTGGTCATCCTCGACGAAGTCGAACCGGAGCCGGAGCCCGTCCTCCCCCTTCCTCTCCCCTCCGCTCAACAAGTCCTTCAAACACCTGTTCGGCGGCGACCACGCCCTTCGCTACACCGTGCGGTACTGATTCGGTCGGCACAGCGCGTGGCTATTCAGCGCGAGATGCAGATGGAGGAAGAGCACGAGGTCGAGGAGGTTGAAGAGACTATCGCGGCGATTGCTGAAGGAGAAGAGGACGATGACGATGTGCAGGAGATACCGCCGCCGGACGGACAGAAGCAAGTTACGGGGTGGCGGAAGAGCCTCGACTTGGTCAAGGGCAGCCTTGGCTGGGCTTTCCGAGGGCTCTCTGTAGAGGTATGCTCCCTTTCAGCCTCACAATTACATATATCTGACCGGTGACAGCCGAAGGAGGAAGAGGAAGAGACAGACTTGAATCAAGCCGAAGACGACGACGATCAGTACACAGAAGAGTACCACGAAGGGATGGACGACATCCAAAGTGACGAGGACGAGGACGAAGGGAACTATGACGAAGACGTACACGAAGATGATGAGTTTGATGATGACCACGATGAACAGCACAACGAGTCAAATGAGCCTCCGCGCCCTCTTGGTCACTTCATGACACCGCAGCTCCCCAGGACCATGTCTGTCAGGGAGGCGCGCATGTCTCTGGGCGGCCACGGGGCCGACACCGGGCCCCGCCGTGTTCGTGTCGTCGCACCATGGAAAGTGAGCGAGATTGAAGTGCCGAACCCCGTGAAAGAGGAAGAAAGCAGTGTCCCCTCATCCAGCACACTCGCCCCACCGTCCACCCCTCGCTCGCCAACCAAGCGAGAGAAGCTCAGTGAAGAAGAACGCGAGGTACGTATTATTCGCCTTTGTATATTTACGAAGTCTCATGCTCCAGCGTAAACAGGCTATCCGCGCACGCCGACGCTCGGCGCTCGCGACCCCCGACAACTTCTTCAAGGGGCAAACGCCCGGCTCGCGCCGCACGCTTTTCCCGTCTCTTGCGCCGCTCCCTTCACCAAGCTTCGCGCAGCCCAACGAGCCTCCGGCTGCAGCGTCGGAGTCTAAGTCGGCTGCTGGCAATGAAGAGACATCATCGTCCTCTGTCAAAGCTGAGGACGACGAGAAGGAGGACACGACCGTGCTCCTCGCACGCATGCAGCAGATGGTCGACGGCATGAAGCAGCGCCAGAGCCTCGGCCGCCAAAGCTTGAACGTCAGCCCGCGCAAGCGCGAGGGCGGGTTCTCGCTCCTCGCGCCCGGCCATGCTACGGCGCACGCGCCCTCGCGCATCCTTATCGAGGAGGACGAAACCGACCTCGAGGCGGAGGATATGGAGGGCGATAGCGCTGCCTCCAACAGCGCTCCTGCGCCGGCTCAACAGACACCTAGGATGGCGGACCTCCGGCACGTGTTTGGGCGAGCGCACGCCCAGGCGAGTTCCCCTGCCCTCACTGGCATGCGCGACATGTTCCGCGTACAACCCGTGGGCCCGACGGAGACCCCGCGGATGGAGGGTGTCAAGGAGATGCTGAGCACGCCGACGACGCAGCGTCCTGCTTCCCCTGAACGCCGCTCGTCTCGGGAGGAGCCTCCTGCAGAGGCGCCGCAATCTGAAGTGCCGGAAGAAGTGGAGGAACCTATTGAATCTCTTCCCGCGCGGGGCACACGAGGACGGAAGGCCCCTGGTACGAGCAGGATCGCACGACGTACGCCCGCTGCGGCCGCACAGTCGGCTCCTGCGAAGAGCACTCGCGCTTCCTCGCAAGTGCCGGAGGAGTCCGTGCCAACGGAGGATGCCGGCGCTGAGACTGGTCGTGCGGTGCGCCGTACAAGGGCGCGCACCGCTGATGGCGAGGTTGGGCAGGTATGTATGGAGCATTCTGGACACGTTTTACGGATAACTGATTGTGGACTACAGATTCCTCGAGCAACCCGAGGCAAGGCTGCGGAGAAGAAGCCTGCTACGCCCGAGCCTCAGGAGGATGAGGAGGACAGGGATCAGCCACCTACTACCGCAGCGCGCGCGACGCGCCGTGGCCGCCAGACGACCGACTCATCTACGTCGTCGCACACCGACGACACCGCCGACGTCAAGCCCGCCCGTAAGACGCGCGCGAAGACGCCTACTACCACCACAAAGGCCGGCCCCGCCCGCCGTGGCACACGCGCGAAACCCATTGAGGTCCCCGAGGAGGACAACGAGGACGACCCACTGGACTCGCTGCCGCGCGCTGGCACGCCTGCGGAGGAGGAGCCGTCAGCACCCGCTGCTGCCCGTGTACGTCGTGGGACACGCAGCAAGATTCCGGTGGGCGCGGTAAAACAGGAGGACGTCGAGCCGTCTTTGCCCTCCGAGGGACAAGATGCGGGGCCTGCAACCGGGGCGCGGGCTACACGCGCACGGCGTACGCCTGTACCACGGCATGCTACGCCCTCGACTACGGGTACGGCTGGGCGCAGTGGCACGCGGACGCGGGGCGCGGCTGCTGCTGCGACTCCTACTGCAGGCGGGGAGGCTGCTATTCCCGAAGACAAAGAGAACACCCCAGAGGCTGGTGAGGACGACGAGGAATCGAAAGCTCCGGCGGCGCGAGTGCGTGCGGCGGGCAAGGGCGCGCGAAAGGCGGCGGCGTCCAGCGTGAAAGAGGTAGAGGAGGAGGCGCAACCGGTGCCGAAGACGCGTGCCACGAGGGCGAGGGCTGGGCGAGCGTGAGGCTATGCGGGGTTTGATCTATGCTTTCGTTGTGTACTTGTATATGTACGTATGGATACCCGCGACGCTGGAATGAGACGGTACCGGGGCATGCGTCCGCAGTGAACTTGAGCTTCATGGCGGTATTTCTTCTCTGAGGAGGTGGAGACGCTCGCGGAGGTCAGTCCGTCACCGCATTAATGGGGTAGTGGTAACCTGGGTCGTTGCCATCGACCCGCCGGGGGTTCGATTCCCCCTTAATGCATTTTGCCCAGCTGATCGAAGGCCGGGCGGCTTCCGACTGGCACGGACTCGGAAGGAGCGTGTCACTCTTCTCTCTACTCCCTCATCATGTATTGCTCACTCATGGTCTGAATTTCGTCTCCGGATTGTCCAAACTGCAAACGGGTTGTTTCTGTTTGATTCGAGGGAAGTATCCTCTGGTCTCGCTCAGCAATGCGCCAGCCGTCATGCGCTGAGATCAGCCGTCTCCCAAAACTTACGGAGGGCATTAGGTCGATTAATGTGCGTATACACCGTCGTCATGCCTCTTGCAGTGCTCACAGCACGCCCTGAACAGTTCAGACGTACCACTCCAGGCAGCATCTACCGCGTCGTCCACGCGCACAAACCGCTTCCGCAGAACTTCGCCGTCGACCCCACCCACCCTGCGCTTGGCTACCGCAACCCAGAATTTCTGCGCGCATTCCCATGGCGTTGTTACCCGGGATTCAAGCTGCGTGCGCTACCACACGGCGTACTCGAAAAGCCCACGACGCCCTTCCCGAGCCCGCCGTATAAACTCAGCAGGGGCGACGGCGGGGGACGGAGCGTGAACATGTCGCTGCTCGATGTCGCCCCGCGGGACGTTGGGGGACATGTAGTGCGCCAGGACATACTGCGGAAGATCAAGACTGTCGTCTCGCTCATTGTTACGCGCGGTGCCGATGTGGAGGGACCGAAGGGCAAAGAGAAGGTCGTGTTCAGAGGAGCAGCCGCCCCGGATGCGTGGATCATGCCTAGTGAGTAGCCTGTGTTCGCTGCGCGCCCCCATTTTCTCCTGTATACTCTGTTGTAGTAAGACTCACGCGTAGATGCTGGTAGACTGGGTGTACATCATCCACCCATATGATCAAGTGTACAACATGCCCTATACACGACTCATCCCCAGCCTCCGCGACGCTCTCGAGATGATAGCAGCCACCGGAACGCGACTCGAGATGCAGTGGGCGAAGATGAAGCAGGTAGCCGTGAGGGCACCACGTTCCCAGAAGCTGCCCCCTCTGCGCTCCGAAAGGCTCCCCCCGCCACGCTCCGAGAGGCTCCCTCCACCGGGCTCTGACAGGCTCCCTCCGCCGCACATTGAGAAGCTTCCCCAGCTACGCTCTGAGAGGGACCCTCTGCCACGCTCCCCGCTACGCTCCGAGAAACCTCCCTTACCACGTCCGCCCAAACCTCCTCCGTCCAAACCTCCCCCGGAGCCTACGAAGAAGGAGAAGGCGGTCCAGCTATCGTTTACGCAGGCCCTCCAGCGACTCTCGCGCCCCGTTTCTGCGTCCTCGCAATCGCAACAGGATGAGAGCTCCGAGGGACCGTCTAATCCGCCAGGCCCGCAGAAACCAAGCACTTTGGGCAGCATTTTGGACCGGCACTTGAAGAGCGGCCTCACGGTATGTCTAGTCTCAGCCGCTCATCCAAACCCTTTGAGAACAGTGCTGACATAGACTCTGGGGCTTGCAGGATTCTCCGTGGGGGAGCCCTCTCGAAGGGCCGTATATTGCTGTCCGGGAGCCTGACTCCAATCCGCCGGACGCCATGCCCCGTCGAGGCGGATCGAAGGAACCATAGGTCGACGTGCGAACTATCCGCTATGCGTTCGACGCATTCTCCTAAACCTCGCCGCCATTGTGCCCTACAAGGCATCCAGGTCAACCTGCTTGCTTGCCCTCACAACGGGCTCTGCTACGAGGAGCACAGACGGCCAAATCGCATTGCAGTACATATAGCATATTGCAATCGGGAGTCGCCGAGAGGGAACTTAGAGGCCCTACCGAGGAGGAGGGAGCAGTACTTAGGAAGGACGATGTAGCGTCGACACACCGTCTTTGGAACGGTACACTCTAGTCATGCCTACTATATCCTGTCTCATTTATGCTCTCGGGAATGTATCTCAGATGCTGTAGGTAACGAGACCAAAGCTCTATCCCATACTGCAAGCTTCAAGGAGGTATTACTATGTCAAGCGGATCGACGTGCGGTAGCAAACCTGAATCGGGATGTTACCTTCAACCAGTTAAATATTGGCCGACTAGCTCAGTTGGTTAGAGCGTGGTGCTAATAACGCCAAGGTCGTCGGTTCGATCCCGGCGTTGGCCACTTTTTTCTCTGTGTGCTCCGTCCAGAAAGATGAGAGCTGATCAAACTCGACATTTACTCCGAACCACCACGTCCGACGTTCCCTCATTGCGTATCATCTAGAGCGGAATATTCACTTCCTTTTTGTAAAGTCCGTCAGTTCAAGGCTGTCATCACTGCCGTGCAGATTTCCCCAAGTTCTAGGCCACAACGCAACGGCTCGATTCAAAATCTATCTCCATATGTCGGCATAATCTCATCAACTAACCTCATCGTCGGCGAGTATCTGTCTTATGGAATGAATACATATAGGATGAAGGGACTCCAGACCTCGAAGTTCTCGAACAACCGGAAAGACGTCATTTAAAGAGTACGTCGGTAACTAGAAGTCGCCGGCCTGAACCAATGATGCATGCAAAACATAGCTCCGAACCGATCTGGCCTTGCAAAAACAACACAGGCTGACACCTGCCATGCTTAAACTTTCAGAAAGCGTCCGCGATGTTGCGCGAGCGTCGAAGCCGTCGCCGGCAGATTGCAAAGACGGTTGACGAGGTTGACGACGAGGACCGCTCGCGGTCGTTCCTTGCATGCGGGTACCCCTCGGCCGAGGCGCAACCGTGATTACGACCGCGCCACAAGACCGCGAAGGTTTACCGGACCCGGTTGTAACCCCGCGGCTCTCGGTCTCGACTCTCGCACAACTTAACCCTCGTCCTTGCGGTCACCCCTTAGCCTGCAACCGTCGTCTCTCTGCCACCATGACGCTCTTTCAGTCGCCCATCCCTTACGTGGAGCCCCGCGATGACCTTACCATCCCTCAGTTCGTATTCAGCGAGACGTTTGAGCACCCGACTAAGTCGGCGGATGTCGGCAAGTTTCCGTGCATGATCGAGGAGGAGACGGGCCGGAAGGTGTATCTCTCGGAAGTACGCGTCTCATTGTGCAGCTGTGAAGTGACATTCGTTTGCTGAGTCGTATGTAGCTTCAATATCGAACAGACGCGTTGGCGAGGGCCTTCAGCGCTCTTTGGAACATTGGTGCGTTATGCCCAGCACCACTGCCCGTGGCTGCATTGCTCACGAGTCGAACTCTCGCTAGGTGATGGGGACATTGGTTTGTGACCCACGGCGTTCATTAAACGCTAATGTTTTGTGCTCACCGTCTGTCTTCGTAGTTTCCCTTTATATTCCAAACCATGTCGGTACGTAATAATGCACCCTGTACGGTAATGATTGATACTCATTCATACCCAGACTACCCCACGTTGACGTGGGCAACGCAGAAAATCGGCGGCATTGTGGCGTACGTCGCACGCTGATAGAATTGTGCACTGAACTTCCGACTAACCTCACCCAGGGCACTGAGCGCTTCGTTGACTTCTGAAGAACTCGGTGGGCGAATCGTTCTTTATAACAGGAGCTACGCTGACCGTACCTTACAGCCTACCAACTAACTGTCGCTAAGCCTTCTTTCCTAGTCGCATACGTCGAGAACCTGCCCGCTGCCATCGAAGCCGCGAACGCCGTCAAGCTGCCGCACTCGCGCATTATCGTGCTCGACGGACACAAGGCGCCCAAGAAGCTTGCCCTCAAGACCGTCGAAGACCTCGTCAATGACAAGACGCTTCCCCCATATGTCGAGTACAAGTTCACGAAGCCCGGGCAGGCCCGCGAGAAAATTGCGTTCCTGTGCTTCTCGTCCGGGACAACCGGGAAGCCGAAGGTGCGTGCGAGAAACGCCTCGTCACGGTCCTGTCCTAGGCCGAGTCCTGAGCTAAGTTCTACTTGTGGGCGTCCAGGCGGTGGCCATCTCGCACTACAATGTGATAAGCGACTTGATCCAGTTCGCAACCCTTGCTGGTCAAGGGCAAAATCACGCGCCTCCGGAAGAGCGGCGGTTTCGTCCAGGAGATGTGGTTTCTGGAGGTGGGCTATCTTACTATGTATTATTCTTCAAAGGCTGATATTATTATAGTTCTGCCTTTCAGTCGTGAGTTAAGATCATTCCCTGTTGTTGTACGACAGCAGGCTCATGGTCATGGAAGATATCTATGGGTTGGTGGTCAACGTGAGTCCCCCGCTACGTCCCTGTCAAAATATTTTTCACTAAGGCTCTGCCACAGTTGCACGCCATGTTCTACGTCTCCGTGCGTATGATACACTGCCACGTTAAAATATGCCATATATTGACATAGGCTCGCCGTAGATGACCGTCGTCGTGTCTGCAAAGTTCAACTACGAACGATTCCTCGAGAACATCGATACCTACGGCATCACACACTTGCTGTACGTGTATTTTATCACCTCCGCCTATGCCCAGGCTAACCTTCAGACAGTATTGTCCCCCCACAAGCGCTTCTCCTTGTGAAGGTAAGCTACGCCGCCGATTTTTACAACGCAGTTGTGCTCATTATCTATACAGCACCCTGCTACCAAGAAGTACAATCTCTCTACACTGCGTGTGATCGTCGCGGCCGCCGCACCCGTGTCTGCAGAGCTCACCACGCAGCTCGTAGAGGCGTTCCCCAAGCTACACATCGGCCAGGGCTACGGTCAGTACTTCAAAAAGACTTGTGCTGCACGTGTACTCACACACGATGTATTCAGGCATGACGGAGACTACCGCAGCGGTCACGGTTGTACGTCTCATGTCGTCGGATTTGTGGACGTAGGCATACTTACAGTACATTTTCAGTATCCTATCACGCAGAAGGTCGGCACGCTCGGAAGCGCGGGGCAGCTCGTTCCTGGCATCACCGCAAAGGTCGTCAAGCCGGACGGCTCCCTCGCGGGCGTCGGGGAGCCGGGCGAGCTGCTGCTCAAAGGCCCACAGATCGCGCTGGGTTACTACCACAACGAGCAAGCGTGAGTTGCCACCACTGTCAGTCGTTGTTTGGCGGTCCTGACGAGTCCGACAGCACAAACGAAACTTTCATCGATGGGTCAGTCGGTCCTATGTCCATTTGTCTTTAGCGTATTTTGTTGATCTTTTCGCCAGCTGGTTGAAGACCGGTGACGAAGTGCTCTTCGCCGAGAACGGCGACATGTTTGTCACGGACCGTATCAAGGTTCGCCGCACCCGTTTCCATCTAGCCTCCGGCATACCCTGACCCGTACCTCCGCACTACGCCAGGAACTCATTAAGGTGAAAGGCAACCAGGTCGCCCCTTCGGAGCTAGAGGGCCATCTGCTCGACCACCCAGACGTCGCGGACGTCGCGGTGATCGGCATCCCCGACGACTTCGCGGGGGAGGCGCCGCTCGCGTACGTCGTCCTCAAGCCCGCCGTCGCTGCAGAGGTCGCGAAGACGCCCGGGCTCGTGGAGGAGGTCAAGGATCGCTTGCAAAAGGTATGCGCGATGCACTACACCGCCTGGCTTGGAGAGAGACGCTGACAAGGATCCTGCGCTAGCACGTCTCCGCGACGAAGTCAAAGTACAAGTGGCTCACGGGCGGCGTTATCTTCATCGAGGCAATTCCGAAGAGCCCCAGCGGGAAGATCCTCCGGCGGGTGCTGCGCGACCAGAGCAAGGCCTTGCGCGCGCAGGCGCAGAAACCGTCTGCGAAGCTCTGAACGCCTCCCCCTTTGCCTGCAATCTTCGGGAGCAATGTGGCACCGTTACCGCATGAGATGTTAGCTTGGCCGGAGGCTACTTAGGATATACTATACCATAGAGCCACAAGGTATATGCACGTTGGCTAATATATAGTTTTGGGAATAGATAGGCTGGCTTGGAGCACTAAGCAGTGACCAAGGTACTAGTGTCACGAATGGGAAATGCGGGGTAAGTATACACGGAGGAAGTTGTGTCTGTCAGCCGCGAAGGCCAAAGGACGAAGCGCGTCATGCGTCAGAGAGAAAAATGTAGGTTTTTTGACGATATATTTGACCGCAGATTGTCACTTCACGAACCTGCTGGAGCCCGACTCATGGCGATGAGAGGAGTCGAGAGAGGGCAGCGGCGAGCGGCTTAGGCTGCTATTAGCAGCCCGGGACTTAGCGCCCACGGCTCACCGGCAAGAATGTCGCACGTCGCATGAGGCACAGAATTGAGTCGGATGCTGCTAGCTTTCGACCATCATGTCATCCTCCTCTGCTTCCACACACACTTTGGACAGTGCCTGTCATCGCGCGTTGAGATGTGCGGACATACTAGACCAGGTTCTGCAGGAAATCATCTCATGGGATGTCGCCCTCGGGCGCCGGTCTCTACTCAACCTCGCACTCACATGTCGTGCATTTCTTCATCCTGCGACTGCCACTCTTTGGAGCGATCTACAAGGGCTATGGCCTCTGTTTCGAATCCTTGTAGACGTCCCAAAGGATAGCCTGTCGACTTCTCCTGAGTGGGGCCAGTACGCACTCCACCCTTTTTCCGTGAGTTACTAGTACCCAAGTGTCAAAATTCTGAAGAGGCTCTGATTGCTGGGGCTGACATGTCTCATAATCCATATCTTGCAGATCCAGGAAGCTGATCTACCTGGCACACAATCCGACACCTGGGGGAGGTTTCTACAATACGCCGATTCTGTCCGTGGACTCCGCCTACTTGTCCATACGAAGACCTCCCAAAAGGATCCCTTAAGAGACCTCATCACCCTGCTCCTCAAGCGTTGTCATGGACGCTCCTTCCTGTCGTCACTAAGGGAACTCAATCTAAGGCTCGGTGGTGTCTTGGATTCAGCGCACATGTTTATTCTGTCTTCACTGGCCTCCCCCACCGTCACCACACTAGAGATACTACTTACCCCTACTCATTATGGGGCCGAGCAGGATTCACGCGATCTCCTTCACGGTAGATTAGCTGAAACCGTTTCTAAGGCCTTTCCAGGTATCTGCTCGCTGAAAATATCATCCACGGGCGAAACGATTGAAGATCCTCTGAGGACGGTCGCCGACCTCATTCCCCTCAAACACCTTCGCCATCTCACACTGAACTGGCACTATGCCTCTCACGGTGGGTCATCGTATCTACAAGCGCTATTATCCTCGCTTCCTCAGCTTGAACACTTGGACGCCTACTTTAGCAGGTCTGCAACGACACCGCTGCCTGCGCCACAACGTGTTGTGGCCCCTCGACTCCGCCATCTCGTCTGTCGTGGTGGCTGGGAGGTCGTTGCGGATCTGCCATCCACCATCTCGTGCCCATCCCTGGAAGAGCTCCATATAGCCCTACGACCCGCCAAAGGTTCTGCATCTCACGTCACGCTCTGTGCGTGCGTGCAGGCGATCTCCGACGCGCCCTTTGCCCCATACCTTCGCAGGCTGTCTATCCACGCCCCCGCCAGCGGTTCGTTCGTAGTGAGACAGCTGCCCCCTGCACAGCGCCGAACGCTCGCGGACATCCTGCATCCCCTTTCGGCGCTCGAGCACTTGGAGGACGTCTCGTTCACCATGGAGTTATATCGTCGCTTCCGATGCCTCACGCCCGACATATCGGACGGCGACATGCGCGCCGTCGCCGTCGCGCTCCGGCGCGTGCAGCGCATCGCGCTGCTGCTCGAGAGACCCGTGCCCCTCGAGTCTCCGCCTACTCTGCGCTCGCTGGTCCACTTCGCGACGCTTTGCCCGCAACTCGTGAGCCTGTCCTTGTCGCAGGTGGATCTCAACTCCGCCATCCCGAGCGCGCTCCCCGGCGAGGGGCCCGTGCAGTGCGACGCCCTGCGGATACTGCATCTGGGGGACTCTAGTCCGGCGACGGAACCAAAACGGCTTGCCGCGTGTTTACACCGCCTGTTCCCGCACCTGGATGTTGCTGCGTGCGTTTTCGCCGACGACATTGCGAAAAGCGCTGTCGTGCAAGACGAGATAGGCCTCCTACAACGGGACCCGGAGGCTCGGAAAAACGAGTAGCAGACGGCAACGAAACCCGAGACACAAGCTGCCGCATATCCTCTGGTATGTAATGAAACTGTGGTCAAGTAAGTATGTTCGTTCACTTCCCTCTTCAGGCACTCGGACTTGTACATACTTACTAGGTTGATCAGGCGCCCAATCGCATACAACGTAGTAAACATCTTTGTCTGTTGTTGTGCTCGCTATCACCAGGACATGTGCATCGTTGGGACTCCTCCACCACTGTGCCCATGGACTACATCTACAGCAACGCCACTCTAGATCATGCTGCTACCTCGTACCCTCCACCCTCCGAGTCTAGTCCAGAGACAAGTAGTGCCTGTCATCGCGCTCTGCGGTGCACCGAAATCTTGGATCAAGTCTTGCAGGAATTCTACTCATGGACGCTTCCCGAGAGGTATCGCGCATCCCACCATGTTGCGCTTGTGTGTCATGCGTTCTTTCACTCCGCGGCCGCGGTAACATGGCACGACATTCCTAGCCTGGAACCTCTCTACTCCCTCCTTGTGGCTGGAGCCATACAACCCGGCGATACTGTCAGTGTGAGTGCATCGATATCGGTCCTTTGTCTTGTTGACTGGGATGTACGATGTGCTGACACTACGTCGGTACATGTACAGTTCAATCCCCCGCAGGCAGCATGGACGCGCTTCCTTCGCTATACATCCCTCATCCGTATAGTGCGCAAACTGGAACTCCGGGAACTTGATAGCGACCGTTTTCGCGTCTTGGTCAAATGCAATGGTGGACGCACAATCCTGCCGTCTGTTCGTGCGCTTTCCATCGGTGGTCGGACGTCGGACGTGGGTCCAACACGCGCACCCTTTTCTACTCTGGCTTTGATTGCCTCCCCCGTCGTGTCTATTCTAAATACAGCTATTAACATCGACATCCCTCTCTCCGACCTTTTCAGGCTCAGCGGCGCCGTAGCGGAGGCATTCCCATCCCTGGAAAGGGCTACTCTTCCCCTCTCCGCCCTCCTACAATCACGCAAGACTATACCAGTTTTCATCGCCGGCCTCGTCGCATTGCCGCGATTGAAGACTCTCGAGCTGACTGTCTCCGAGATCTTGAATTCCTTTCAACTCGAAGCGACCTTGGTAGATAGGCTCATCTGCGCGCTTCCTCGGCTCGAACATTTGCATATCGGAAATCCCTCAGTCCACAGTATCCCACTCCGACTGGATCCATGGCGAGGAGCCACCGCATACCCCCTGGCGCCGAGGCTTCGCCATCTCGTCTACTCCGGCACATGGGACGCAGTCGCCAGTTTGCCCTCTGCGTTGACGTGCCCTTGTCTGGAGGAGCTGCGCTTCTCGATGAGACAGCGCTTCTCGCCTGACCACGCCCAAGACTGCGTGACAGTGCTCTCCGGGTGCGTGCGGGACATCGCAGAAGCGCGTTTCGCCCCGCATCTGCGCACGCTGAGCGTAAACGCGCGGTACAGCGTGTCTGGCGGTATCGAGAGCTCGGTACTCCCGCCTATGGCAGACCTGCTCGGCCCCCTCTTTGCGCTGGAGCGCTTGGAAACGCTGTGCTTCAAGCTGCACGGCCGGCCATTCCCCTCCCTACCTGCGGAGTACTCCGCGGACGACGACATGCACGCCGTGGCGGCGGGTCTCCCCCGTATACACTACCTGGAGCTGCGACACCACCGTCACGTATCGGGCCCGCTTTCTTTCGCGACGCTGCACTCGCTGGTCCATTTTGCGACGCTCTGTCCGCACCTGGTCAGCCTGGATTTGGCTGTCCTCACGGATGGCGACATTCCCTCGTATACGCTGCCTAAGCCCCGGCACCCTGGGGACAGCACCGTGCGGCGGCTGGTGCTGGCTCCCGGCGTGGCGGCTGAAGTCGGGCGATGTCTCTCCCTGAGCGAAGCGCATTCGCTGGCCGCGTTTCTGCACCATCTCTTTCCCAGATTGGATATCCCGGAGTGTTCCTTTAGGAACTTCTATGAGGATGGCGTGGTGCGAGACAGATTGTACGTGTTGAGGTCGAGCGAAGCTTGTATCAGGACTCGCCTAACCATAGGGAGAACATAACGGGCGTTACGCCTCGAAGGACGGAATGACGATAACCACTTGTGCGGAGGTTTGCCGATGGGGTAGCGGTCTGCCGTACTAGATCATGCCTCGACGGTTAATTACTGGATGATGCACAAGAGAGGCAATTTTGATATTTCCACCCGACCAGGAGAGGTACTCGCGCGTGCTCGTAACTGGGCGCGAGCTTTGAGTTTGCCAGACAAAGGTTGGCCGTATCAATTGCGTGTCGCAGTCGAGCCATTGCGCTTCGCGAAGACATACTGGGGTCTGCCATAGGGCCAAGCCCTCTCAGGCGATAAACGGTGTTCGAAGACAAAAAAAGAACAGACGAATGTTGCTTCTGCTTGGACAAGGGTGGCATTACAGTGCACGCGTCTCTTGGGCAGCCATCTACTCGATCGCTCACACCGCCTGGCAACCTCTTAAGACCACACAGCACATGCTACAAGCATCTGCGAGAGTAACCGTCGACCCCATGATACGTGCAGGGTTCTGATAGACCAAGAAGGTCCAACCTCTTGCTCAGCGATGCGCCCACATCGCACGCCTAATCCCAGCCCGAGCAAAACACGTTCGTCCGCCTTATCATGCCCTAGCGGTTCGTTGGCCGCCACCGTTGGGGTACCTTCTGCGGCCCCTTGCGCAATCCGTAAGACGCTCGCCGGATCCTGGAAGCAATGCATTCGCGGGCTTTGGGTGCGGGGTCGAGGCAGTCCGGCCTCGCGGCTAGCTCACAACTGTTCCGTCTGGAAGGACGCGCTGCCTCTTCCGTGCGCGAGCTCTCCCATGCCGGGCTCCCACGTTTGTGGTTCCCCTCGAGCCTGCGCCTTCGCAGCTGCGCCGTCATCTGCGCTCACGAGCTGGGAGGTCGCCGTCGCCCGAACGAGGTGCGCTGCACACGACCGCAAACGCGACACACGGTCGCCCGCACCATCTGTAGCTGATATCGGCCGCGACACCGCCCCTCTGCTGATGTGTGATACAACACCGCCGAAGCGTCCTGCGGAACCGCGGGGGCGCCGACGGACGCTCGAAGAACGGGGCTGGTGCGACGACTCTGCCTTCCCGTTCGGGCCTGACGGGAGGGGGCGCCACACGTGCATGGGCGCGGGCCAATCAGGGCGCGCGGGGATGGTCGTGCGACGCGCACGTTGCTGGGCAGCGCGAGCGCACACGACCATTTGTCGGCCAGGGGGCGTCCGCAGGGGCAGATCGCCCACGGACGCGCTGGCTTCGCTCGCAGGGGGCGCTATATATGCATACACATGTCTCGCGAGGCCGCCCGAGCGACTGTCGTGTGCCCCCCACTGCCCCCCGCCCCGCCCGACGCGAACCACCGATGTCTGCAACGAAGGACGCGCCGACTGCCTACGCTGCGAGCTGCAACCCGCCGCGCCGCGCTAAGCGGCACCACGCGGGCTCGGTCACCGAGCTGGACCGGCCGGGTGCCCTCCAGGGTCTCGCGTCGTCCGCCGATAAACCCCAACAACGTCGCGCGCCGCGGCCGCCTATCCTCCCCAAGCAGCCTCAGGTTGTTGACAAGGAGTATCACATCCCGCCGTCGCCCGCGTCGGACTCGGGCTCTGAGGAGGACGAGTACGACCCGGACAGGGAGTCCACCAGCGTTCCGAAACGACGCGGGCGCAAGCCTGGCACTATGTCCCGCACTGCGCGCGAATCGCTCCGGAAGCTGAACCACTCGAAGATAGAGAAGGCACGACGCACCAAGATCAACGAGACGCTCGCAACGCTGAGCACCCTTGTAAATGACCGCGGCAGCGTCGTTCCAGCTGGGCCTGGCCAGAGCGAGGACCCGAAGGAGGACGACGGAAAGGGGAAGAAGGGGAAGGGGAAGACGGAGGAGAAGGAGTTCAAGCTCGATGTGCTTGTGAAGGCGGTAGAGTACATGGAGGACCTCATTTCGCGCGTGAAGGCGCTCGAGGGCACGATGTGCGCGCAGTGCCGTCCCACGGAACGTCCGTCTTCACTCCCCGCGTCCCCACCCGCGACGAAGCGCAAGCACGTCGAGGATGCGATGGACGTCGTAGACCCAGCGAACTCCCCCAGGCCGAAACGCCCTCATCATCGCCAGGACGAGGACGAGTCGTACGGCGGGGACGACGAGCACGGGCTCGGCAACGGCGCCGAGGAGGAGCAGCCTTCGCCTGTGCCCTTCAACGTCCAAAAGGCCACCTCGAGGTCGCCCGGCTTCAACACCCCCTCCCCCCGTCTTCCGCCCATCGCGTCGTGGCTCCCCCACCCCTACGTCGACCCAAGCAGTCTGATGTCCGGGTCGCCCTCCGCTGGTCCGGTACGGTCCCCAACGAACGTACAGCTCCCCTCCCCACCTGCGTCCGGCCGATTCCGGCCCACGGCAACGCTCGCCAGCATGCCCTCGCTGACGCTGCCGGGCCCAGCACACCCCATGGTGACTGTGCCTCAGGGCCCGAATGCGCCGATGCCGCCACGACACGGGCGCAAGTCGGTGTCCATGTCGCCGTCGGTGTCGCCGTGGACGCCGGAGGACGAGACCGCTGCGTCGCTTTTGCTCCAGATGAGCTCGAAGACGAGCTCTGTGTCGAGCTCGCGAAGCCCACCCGCATATACGGGGCCGCTAGGCGTCCTGTCGCCTAAAGAGATGATGGGGAGCGGGAGAGAACGCCTGGTCCCGAGGGCGGTGGAGGCCGTCACTCCGGGCTCGCTGTTGGGGATGCGGGACTGAGTATAAGCATATGGGCTGGATCGAGGTTCGGAACGTTTATATCCTTTTTTCTCCTTCTTCTTCTCTTGCACGGTTTGGGCATGTGTATTGTGCATTGTGCGTTGCGCGAAGAGAGGCTTGCTTCGGTGGATTCCTGTAACTTTATAAAATTAGACGTTCATACCTGGCGCTGTACGCTATGTAGGTCTGAGGTGTAAGATAGAGAAGCTGTTGTAACGTAGTACGCATGTCAATGATTTTAGAGGTGAATGCAGATTTTCTCACCACGGTGGGTTCATATGCCCCTGGATGCGTGAGTCGACTCGCACTAGAAATCACCCTTTCGTCGAAGTCTATGGATATAGCACTAAGCCAGGTTTATTTCTACCATGCAGGCTAATGCATGATGCTTGATAAACTGGTGGAAGTATGTGAGTTGTGCGCGCTGTGGACGGTGGCTCGGAGGAGAGTTGCATGGGCGCCTCTTTGCATTGAATGGCATTGGGCTTGCGCGACATCGATCATCTCGCCCGCGAGTCTCCGCCGCTCCGAGTCCCTCTCCGCCATGTCCGCCCTCACCCTCACCGTCTCGACATCGACCGCGACCACCAACACAGAACAGCAGCACGAGATCCGTCGGCATGCACGGTATTGGCTCGAGGACGGCTCGCTCGTCGTGCGCGCCCAGGATGACTTCTACAAGGTGCACCGCACGCTACTGCACCGGCACTCGAAGGTGCTTGCCGCGCTTGGGCCCTCTCCAACCGACGACGGACACACAGTCGATGGACTAGTTGTCGTACACATCCCGGACGCATTAGAGGTGAGGAGCGCGGACTTTGAGGCCCTCCTCGAGCACCTCTATCACGATGCGTGAGTCTTACAAATCGGCCGCCTGCAGCGCCCCGCCCGCTCACGCTCAAGACGTGCTCGCGCAGGCCAATAGACGACACCGCGCCGTTCACACGCGTCGCTTCTGTGCTGCGCGCGTCGGCGAAGGAGCAGCTGGACTTTCCTGCGATACATGCTCTGGCGCGGACGCGGCTCGAGGGGATGTTCCCGGCGGATCCGGAGTCCGCGCCGTTTGCCATGGAGCACGCAGAGGAAGCCCTTACGCTCGCGGTCAAGCACGACATACCCTCGGTGAGTAGTCGTCGCACGCTGAGATGTTCTAAGCACCGCTAACGCACCGCAGATCCGCAAAGCGTTGTACTATAGCATTGCAACGCACTCGCACGACCACGGCGCGGACGACCCCAACGCACCTGCCCCGCGCCTGCCGCTATCCCCCGAATTGTCCGCGCGGTGCGACGCGCTGCTCGATAACCTCATCGCGCACTTCACCCCGATCCTCTTTACCGTCGCGACCGCGGGGCACATGGCGTGCACGGACGTGTTCGCGGAGAAGTGGATGCCGCTCGTGATCCAGCGCGCGCTGGACGAGAACGGACTTTGTCGGCCGCTGGAGACGTTGGAGGAGATCATCGCGATCGACTGGGCGGCAGAGGGACTATGCGAAGAGTGTGTGCGGGATAAGAGGGAGGAGTGGAGGGGCGAGCAGAAGGATGTCTGGGCACGTATGGATGGGTGGTTAAGTTGAAGAGAGTGCTGAAGCAGTCAATTAAATCATGTTGTAGCATTACTTACAGTCATTCTAGAGGACCGCGTGTATGTGCGCAGTAAATCTGGAAAGAACACGGTATTAACTCCGTCTTTGGGGGAATGAGCGTCAGAATGGGCGCTGGAGACCGTGGAGGAGTATTATCCCCCGCGACCAGTAGTTTGAACGTTTTCTGAAGTTTATAACTCTGTGAGACATACTTCCCTACAGTTTGATACGATCGCGAAGCATTTCGAACCTCTGAAGGGTGTACGACCGCGACGCGCCGATGAGAAAGGTCGGGGGCAACGACCCGCGCTGCGCCCCCAGGATGATCGCGACGCGTTGACGCCGGGGACGTGTCGCTGCATTAGGGTGCGCGCTTGCACGTGTCTCCCCAAAGCACTTTCACCCTCTCCCCACCATGTTCGCGGACGAGCTCAAGACCCTCCGGAGGCTAGGAGTTCGCCATGTGCGTTGTCTGTGTCTGCGATGCGTCGAAAGAGACACTAAACGCGTTGGTGGGACGTCTAGGTGTTGCTGCAGATCCTCAACTTTGTCTCCGTCCTCGCCTCCGGACTCATGATCTGGAAGGGCTTGGGTCTCATCACGAACACGGAGTCTCCTATCGTTGTTGTGCTCAGGTGCGCTGTGATTTTGGATTGGACGAATGGATGCGCAGGATCTGGGGTGCTAACCGTAGTGTGCTGCCAGTGGCTCTATGGAACCGGCGTTCTATCGTGGCGACCTCCTCTTCCTCACAAACCCCACCGACCAGCTATATAAGACCGGCGATATCACTGTGTACAAGATTCCGGGCGCTGATATCCCCATCGTCCACCGAGTGTTGGAGACGCACGATTGGACCCCGGCGGGAAAGAAGGAGTGCGTGCTTTCGCAACGATCGTGCTGTGCCTCTGCGTGGATCCGTTCTCAACTCACCTGGATGTATAGTGCTGTCGCAGCGAGTCCGCTAGCACAAAGGCAGCGACTGCTGACCAAGGGTGACAACAACCACATAGACGACATCGAGCTCTACCAGGGTTTGGAGTGGTTAGAACGGAAGCACATCGTCGGCAAAGTCAGGGGGTAAGCACTCTTCCTCCTGCATGTCCGTTCGACGCGGAGACTTGACGTACGTATGTTGCGCAGATTCCTACCATACGCTGGCTATGTGACTATTGCCATGGTGCGTACCTTTTAACTCAGCCACGATCATATACTGACGGTAATTGCCGGGTCCCAGAACGATTTCCCGCAGCTGAAGTACGCCCTGCTGGGTGGCCTCGGGCTTTTGGCACTTGTTCAGAGGGAGTAAGGGCAACTCTCAGCTATCTTGTACTTTAGATCGTATCTTATCCTCTCGCGCATTCTGATGGCATTTCTCCGACGACCGAATCTGAAGGCAATTTCACAGAAAGCCACGTTCTGGTCGGAGGCGAGAGGATGCTCTACTTTACCGGCTCTAAAAGTGTGGGAGGCCGCCGAATCCTTCTCCACTAATGCGGAATCGGTTCCGGCTTCCCGCCACTCAACGTTCAGTATGTGGCTTCGAGGACGATCCACCGGACGTGCTGCGCACACGCTCGGACACATTTTCGCTCGCCCGTGCGAGCCAGTGCACAAACTCGGATCCTGCACACAAGTCTCGCCTCACCTCGATGCCTCTGCGTACATGTATGCGCATGCATACACTTGCAGCGTTCAGTTTGCCGTCCTTGGCGGCGACCAGGGGTGCGTTCACTGAGGCTGCGCGGCAAAGCGTCCTGCTTATCTGCCCTTTATCCACACCTGGCGGGACCAAAGGTTCAGCAGGCCTTCCCATCCCAGCCTTCTGGTTCTTCCTGGTATCTGGGGTTCAGGGATCGCGGACTTATCGTGGGACGCCCCACGCATTATGAGTGCCATGTCCTCGTCCTCGCTCCGCCCGCCCCCTGCTCCCGACCTTGCTCCTCACGCCCACAGAGGGCCTGATCGTCGTCGTCTTTCTTCCTGCAGGTCTGCCTACTGAAGGTCACCGACTACCTGGACTGCACCCCGCTTCACTGAGGGTAGAACGATGCTCGTTTTCGACGGCGACTCGGACAGCATCCAGAAGGAGAAGGAGGAGCTTCCGTCTTATCTGGCGTCCCCGACGATCGACTCGACGGATGTCCGCGAGAAGTACCCGGAAACGGTGCTCGTCATCGAGGAAGACAATGTCGCACACGAAGCGAAGACGAGGATTGGGAAGCTGCTGCATCGAATTACTAGGCAGCTTGCGAAGTGGGGCTTGGAGGTCAATGGGTGCGTTGTGTGCCAATATGGAGGTGCGCTATAGTATTGACGGCCGGGCGTGCTGGGCAGGATATCCCCAATTCCGGAGGATCAGCGGACGGACAAACGCTTGTATCAATTCTTCTTCGTCTGGTTCTCCGCGAACGCGAACATCTTGACGTATGTAGAACCAACTCTCTGGCTCATGCACCCGAGTCGTATGCTTACCAAACCAATGTCGGTGTTTAGACTCAGCGCTGGGACTGTCGGGCCTGCGTATTATAGCCTAGGCATCCGCGATTCATTTTATGTGATCCTAGTCGTCGACTTGATGTGAGTGTGGCACGTTGGCTTTCGAGCTTGTTTTCGCTGAACATGATGCAGCACCTGTGCCTTTCCAGCGTTCTTGTAAGCACGGTTTCCTCTGGTATGCATTCCAATGCGCGGGCTCATAGCGTTATACAGCGCGACGTTTGGTCCAAAACTGGGGACGCGCTCGATGGTGCAAAGTCGATTTACGTGGGGGTCAGTGACACCCTACCCACTCGTATGCATATAGACTGACTCCGGGTATAGGTACTACGGTGCCATCATTCCTAGTCTGCTGAACGTACTGTCGATGCAAGGCTACCTCGTCGTGAACAGTATCATTGGCGGACAAGTGCTCGCCGAGGTATCAGGCCACCTGAGCGCAACGGTCGGGATCGTCATCATTGCTCTCACTACATTAATAGTAAGCAGGGGTCGTGCATGCTTATGCGCGTGCGTGGATTGAAACTGTTTTGTCCCATAGATCACGTTCTGCGGTTCCCGGGTCCTCCATTGGTTAGTATCTATTCGTCAATGAAGGACTTGCCCACGTACTGACTACAGACGGCCAGGTATGAAACGCTGATCTGGATACCCAACGTGATCGCCTTCATTGTCATGCTGGCCGTCGGAGGCAAGAACCTTATTAACGCACCAGTGGTGAACCCCGAGCCTGCGCCGGCATCGATGTTCATGTCCTTCGGCGCGTCCCTCTCCGCCACCGTCGTGGCCTGGGCGACGCTCACTCCGGACCACGGTGTCTACCACGACAAAGACGCGTCGGCGTGGAGGGTCTTCATCTATGCGTACCTCGGATTCTTCGTTTCCAGCGTATGTCTTATCCGCTGCATTTGTCTGCGGTCTGGTGGGCTAACCGTGGTCTGTAAAGCTCCCTGCACACATGTTAGGCGCGGCATTTGCTGCTACCGCGGTTTACGTCCCAGAATGGGAAACGGGGCTGGGGGATGGGAACGACGTCGGAGGGCTGGTCGCGGCAATCCTCTCTCCAACTGGCGGGTTCGGCAAGTTCATGCTCGTGCTCCTCAGTCTCACCGCGCCCAGCGCGTGTGCGCCGACGATGTACACTGTATGCACGAGCTTCATGACCATCCACCGCAAGTTCGCGCGCGTGCCGCGCTTTGTCGTCGCCGTGGTCTCCACTGCTATGTATGTCGCCTTTTCATAGCGGGTGGCGGGTCCTGGCTGACGTTGCACTCTAGAATGATCCCGATAGCCATAGTCGGCGCTACCAAGTTCTACAGCACTTTCGTCGACATCCTCGGTACGCTCCACCCGTCTCTCCCAACGCGTCCGCATACTGACCGTCCCGTAGCGCTCATCGGGTACTGGCTCGCGCCCTACTGCGCGATCGCCCTGACCGAGCACTACCTCTTCCGACGCGGGTCCTACTCGCTCACCGCCTACGACGTCCCGAACGCATGGGACACCCCGCGCCATCCCAACCTCCCGAGCGGGTTCGCGGCCATGTGCGCGCTCGGGGCGTCCGTCGCGATCATCGTGCCGTGCATACAGCAAGTGTGGTACACAGGCCCGATCGCGGCGCACGGCACGGGCGACATCGGGATGCTCATGGGCTTCGTGGTCAGCGTGCCCGTGTACGCGCTGGCGAGGGCGGCGGAGCTGTGGTATATCAGGAGGAGGGCGGCGCGGAGGGAGAGCAAGGGCGTCGAGGAGGGGCGTGGGCCTAGTAATATGGCGCCGCGCGCGAGGGGGGCGGGGGACTTGTTTCGACTTTGGTAGTAAACCATGGTGGAACTTTTAACGTTATATGGAGAGGCGCTACTTACAGCATCGCACTTTGCCTACGAACTTACGAAGCTCAGATACCTGTGTACGATGCATCTCATTCGGTTCGTGTTCAGTATCCATTGCTTGCTCATTATGATCTCGTAACGACCAGGACGTGAGCCTCGGACCGGCCAGGGCAATCGACATGCGGCCATTTTGAAAAAGGTACGCGCGCACGAAGCTAGCCCCCACGCAGCCACGCTATCGTCTCGCTTCCCCTCGAGAAAGATGCTAATTATACGTGCCTATCTAGCTGCCTCTTTGCTTCGTGGGGGTCTCGGCGGGAAGATGCTGCCAATGTTGAAATACAGAGGTATACGAGCGTTATTGGTATTTGGGAGGACACGGCGATTTATTGGATGCCGTTCGGGATTTACGTTTCATCTCGTAAACTGTGCCCGCAGAGCATACTATTGCACGGTGATACAGTTCCTGCGGCCGCAATATATGAGCGTCACTGCTGTCTCCGGTGCGATTCGGACACGGGAGCAAACATTATAGTCACGAACTGGCGCCGTCATCCGCATAATGAGATGGACCTGTCAAGTTCCAACGCTAGCGGCATGACACTGGGGCAGGGCCTGTATGAGCGTGGATATGAACGACGAGACAAATACATACGTCCGCTGCCAGGAACATCGGAAGAACGCGCCGCGATATCTGTCAGTGTCAACGCCGGAACGATTTGCCAAAATGCTCCGTTGGTTTCCGAGCGATGCTGCTGATGCGCTACGCAGTTTGAGCGATTACAGGGTTTATTCCGGGCGCATCCATCTGCGCGACGTGCTATAGGAACAGCGCCTCCTGGACGACGATAACAGGCGCCGCGATGTCTTCTGCCATCTCGTCCTGTGCGTTGGACGCGTAGCAGCATGGTCTTGACATGCCGTCGTGCGAAATGAGGCGCATGTGCGTCACTGTACGGGCTCCCCGGGCTCGTAGCTTGCGCCGTTTGTCGTCTGTCGTGCCAGTGCGTACCTGCACTAGTCTCTCGGCACCATCGTGCCGGCGGCGTGTGTTCGGGATGAGTCCTGATAGATCAAACCGAGAAGACACGGAACAAACAAAGACCACTTCCCAGGAGCGAGCGAGTCCGAGCGCGGACCTAACCTGTGGCGGGTTGCTTGCAAGTTGCGCCCTCGGAAGTGCCTGTATCATGCGCAGACCCAGATTGCCCCCGGTTTCGAATTTGCTGCGCCGTGCTTATCCTCCGTCTTACGGCAGGGGTCGAAGAGAGTTGCTGGGCGCGGTGGGAATGCACTGCGCGGCGCCTCTCCTTGGGCTCGCGGTGTTCCGCGGAGGGCGATTTGTCGTTTTGTGGGGGAGAGAGGAGACCGGGGTACGACAGCGGCAGTGCGGAGTTCGGAACTAGGTATGATGGCCGGAGAGGGGTCAATTGATTGGGGCACGCGGTGGTCCTGGAGCTGTGCTCGAGTGCTGTGGTGTCATGAAGTTCAATATCCCGGTTGGCCACGGATATGACAGAGAAGATCATGGCGCTGCAAACTTCAGTCAAGGACGGCGTGACAGACGGCGCGATCGCGAAGACGGCCCAGTGGCCAGTATCAGCGAGCAGATGGTTTGCAAATGCTCTGATTCGCGCAGACGCAGGGAGTGGTGGCAGATGACAAGATGGCGATAGGGGCTCCTGACCGCATGCAGGTCCAGCAGAGCAGAGCACCGAATTTCGAGATGACGCGCCATAGGGGCTCTGCAGCAGCATCCGGTAAACTACCGCGTGAGGTGGCTGACGCTTCACAGCCATGCGGACCGAGTTTCTTGTGGTGGCTGTTGCGGTACACTCAACGCGATCGAGGGCTCTTCTGGCTGCCGCCGGCATGGAAAATGCAAATACGACAGCCCGCCAGCGAGGCGCCCAAGGGCCGTCCGGGGTTCCACGCGCCTGGGGAGAAAGGGAGAAAAAAGGAGGACAATGGGCGGGAACGTCGCTGCCTTCGCGAACGTTGGGGGAAGCAGAGCGGAGGAGACGCATCCTGGAACGGAAGGAGTCGTCCCGTGCACAGATGCCGCCGGCCCAGACGCGTCTATCGCGTCCGACCCACGTTCTCTTCCCATGGTCGCAGCGCGATGGGGATTTGCGGTGGGAAGACCCGTCCCGCTGACGGGTCGGTGGCATCCCCGGGCCACGGAAGACAGAAGTCCTTGATAGGCACCGTTTCATGTTGCGGCGAAAGAACGGGGTGGTGACGTCGCATACTTCGGGGTCTTGTCAAGCTCGAAGGCGAGGTGGTGTGCGGGCAAGAACGTGCCTCGCTATGCAGGGATCATGGGTCGGGGTGGCGGCGGGCATGTGCGCAGGGCGTAGCGATTAGCCTTTCGTGGGTGGCAAGTAGCCGCATGGCACGGTGCGCACCGGCTGCGCTGTCCGGGTATGGGAGCAGAATTGCTGCAATGTCAGAGTGCGGGAGCAGCTGATCAGACGGTCCCTTTGGGTTTGACTCACCGGCTTGCTTCTTAAAATGCGGCAAGTATCCGGCTTGAAGATGCGCCACGGCGCTATGCCACAGAGACGTCTCATCGTCTCATGAACTACGGGTTTGGGGTGTCTTATGAGCGGAGCAGCAGCGAACTTATTGGAGTAGCTTGTCAGAATAAAGCACACTTTCTGGACCTTCTTGCGACATGTTCAGCTGTGGACGCTGCATAGAAAGTACTCGCCGTCAGTTATCGTTCAGGAAGGGCCAACAAAGTTTCACCAGAGAGAAAACGCTGTAATCATGCGACGGAATCTGTTGGGAAGTTTTATGAATCAAATACATCCTTCACAATTCCCCCATTATACCCTTTGAGAAGGGTGCAATTATCAATTGGGAAAAGGCGACGACACCTTTTACCAAGGGAAGATGGGGTTGCGCCTCGCCTTTCCTGTGTGGGCCTCAAACAGTGTCTTGAACGACCTGCACTTCCCTCAAACGGAAACAGTAAAATTTATCTGGTAAACCGTCGTGGTCATCCCCCACACATCTGTTAAGGTTAACTGGCCTCATCCATCGTTGACCATTAATGCCACGTCCTTGCGACAAAAACATTGAACCTGTGGACACACCTTCCGGATCCTGCGTTTACTTGAAGGTTTGTATATACTGAGGCCATTTTGGTAGACGTTTAGATGCCCGATACGTACGTACTACTAGCCTCAAGACGGTGACAGAGTGCATGTATGAGTGAGAGCGCGAACCAATTGGCTCGAATTTCAGACTACTTGGAGACTGGTGTAGACCCCGGAGACTGAGCGAGCAGTAATTCTTGATCGGGTAGGTGGCGGTGACCTGGGTCCCGATCAGGTTCATGAGATCGGCTAGCAATGGCTGGACACATTTCCCGCGCCCTCCCCCATCCTCCCCTCCCTCCTCCATCCTCCCGCCTCCCCGCCTCTTTCCTGTATCCTCGTCTGTCCTTGTCTCTGGCTCCCTGGTTCCTGCCCAAACTACGACCCCCGCAATGGAGGGGACACCTGTACTAGACATCGACTCAGGGCACACCCATCCTAGCACCCCGGCCGGTTCATCAATGGCCTACGCGCCCTCAGCGTCATCTTCCTCCATGCAGAACGGACACGGCTTGGAACATTCGCCAAGTGGTGCTGGCGGACACAATTCCTCTTCAACACAACAGAAGTGCTCCAGCGGACCGTGCGTACTCGGTCCCCGCGCACTCGCTGTATTCCTGCCACAACGCCTGAATGACGCCCTTGTAGACATATACGCTCTCGTATCACGGTTGTCTGTGCAGAAGTAAGTCCCCTCTACTCGAAGTAGCAGCTTCCAAGGATCCCCCCTTGCCGTGTCCGATGTATTCGGTAATATCCTCATGCTTCAAGTTGTGCCGTCCCCGTAAACCTCCCACCGACTCGTCAGCCGCGGAAGAGATATAGCAGCTATAGAGAATATGATGCTGATCCCATCTCGTAGTGCAAACGACTGAAGCTCAAATGCGACCGCCGGACCCCCTGCAGCTCATGTCTTAAACGTGACACGGTACAACGATGCGTTTATTCTCAGGCCGCTGCAGAGAAGGTGTAAGTTGCGCCGTGTCGCCGTTGCCAATCCCCTCTAACTTGCGTCTCCTCTAGGGACGTGCAAACCCTACACAATCGCATTATCGAAATCGAGAGAGTTTTGGCCCAGCTCCAATCAACATCACCGTCGACAACCGTCTCTGCTGCCCTCGCAGGATTGCCCTCACTGCGACAATCGTCGGGTGTTGTTGGCAGCAGTAGGGCCGGCCCTTCTTCCACCGGACAGACCTTGATGGCCGGTCTACCATGCAATGACCGCGCCCTCCTAGCACAGGGCGCCTCCGGTAGCTCTGTTGTAATCAACTTGGAGGACGTTGCCAGCCTATGGCTCAACGAGCTCGAGGATGAAGGCAGCGACCCGAAAGCCGCCAGGACGTCGGCGCAAGACAACCACTCTAGCCCTATGCGACCGTCCACCTCCAGCGTGAGCGTCAAGCTGGAGCCAACAGCCGCGTCAATACCTCCCTGTTCGTTCCCTGTAGGGAGCCAGGTCACTCTTCCCGTTGGCAGCCTACGTACCCTACATCCACCCGCATCCTACGACGTCTTCCTACCTCCACCATCTGCCGGCCCTTCCGCATTACCCCAGGTAACGGCGGCATTAGTCGCTTACCTCCCCGCCGAACCAGAACGCGCTCGTTATCTGAAGGCCTTCCGGGAAACGATGCTCCTCCATCCATGCTTCAACGTTCCCCACTTCGAGCAGCGAATAGCTGCGATCTTCGCCTGGGCCGAGGGTGGTAGTCTGTCGGTCAGCACTGGTCCCATGTCCAAAGCGGATCTCGCCCGTGATATCTTCTTCTCGTCATCGAAGGGCAACGGCTCGAGCAGCAAGAAGGACCAGACCCGCGCATCAGCGTCAGGACCACCCTCAGGCTCCGGCGAGCCGGACAGGAACGCGCCAAAACCCACGCTAAGCTTCTTTGCAGCAGCGAGCGCGGCCTTTGCGTTGGGTGCTCTCATATCCCGGGACGAGGGCCCCGAGCAGTCAGGGCCCTCGGCCCCTGGCGCGCCACCGCCGTCGCCGTCCTCTGATGCTGTGGGCACGTCGGCCACGTTATTCGCGCTGTCAGAACAAGCTCTGCAGCTGTCCGAGAAGACGGCTGCGTACGACCCAGACTCGGTCATGTCCATGGTCCTACAGGTGTTGTTTATGTTGCACGAAGGCCAGATGAGCGTCGCGCAGAATGTCTTCCCTCTGGTGAGTGATATCCTAACATCGTTGGAGAGGCATGCTAATTGCCTGTACAGGTCGGCAAGATGGTCAACGTGGCACGCATGATGGGCTTGGCCATAGACCCGGACGAGTTCCCCGGCACGTTCAACCTCTTCGAAGCCGAGTCGCGTAGGCGACTGTGGTGGGACGTGATCTACTATGACCTGTAAGCCTCTGGATTGCCTTATGCCTTACGTTCTGACCTGTATTGAGCAGCTTCGTTGCCGACTGTATGGGGCACCCTCCGTTGATCGCGGACAACACGCATACAACGCGGTTACCGGCGGACGTCGACGAAGAAAAGTTCACCCCTTCGTCCACCTCACTACCTACATCTGAGAGCGCGGACGGCGATAAGTCGTCGGTATACTTCAGCTTGAAGTGCAGGTAATGCTCAGTTATCGCCGCACAAGTGAGTCCTTCAACTGACGTTGGTCCAGGCTCGCACAGCTCGTCAAGAATGTCAAGAAGCAGACCTTCAGGGATCCCTTGGGGGAAGAGACCGCTGATCTCTCCATCGATTCGGCAAGCAATTTCGAAGGAGACGTCAGCGTCTTCCTCCAGGAGCTGCCTTCGGGTTTCCAACTCGAGATGACACAGGACATGTCGAAGCCCCTTCCTCCCCTTTCCGGCTCTCCCTTCCGCCTTGCCCAGAAGTGCGAGCTTGCCATCCTCGCCCAGCGCTTGATCATGAAGCTCTACCTTCCGTTCCTCAAGGAGGCGGCCGCTCAGAACAAGCCCGCACACCAGGCGGTCTTCGGCACGATCACTGCGGCGCACAACATCGTGTATGCGTCACGCCTGCTACATTCCGTATGGGGCCAGACGCGGCCGGCAGTATTCGACTTTTACGACTTTGGCCGGACGCTGTTCGACGCCGCCGTCGTCTGCGCGCATGCCGTCATCCAGGAGCCGAACAGCATCATCGCAACGGAGGGCATGAAGAGCGTGACGTGCGCCCTGGACGTCCTCAGGGAGCTCGGCTCGTCCCGGATGGGCGTCGAGGGCTCGCACGCCGAAAAGAACGGCGTCGGGAGCAGAAGCGAGGCCGTCCGGATCGTCGAGGCCATGAAGCGAAAGGCGGATGCCGCGCGAGGCGGAGGATCCGCCAGCAGCGCGTCGGCGGGCACGAAGCGAAAGCACGCGGAAGTCGAGTCCGAGCCGCTCGTCGCGTCCTCAGGCTTCCAGCTGCCGTTCGTCGGTGCGTCGGTGAGCTCGTCGAAGCCCGAGCGTCCCCGCCCTTCCGCCGCGGCGTCGTCGTCGCGCGCGGCGCCCGCGCCACCCAAGGAGCCCGCGGCGGTCAACGGGGAGGGGAAGTCGAAGCCCGATGCGAAGAAGCCGCCGAAAGACAGGGAGAAGGAGAAGGGCAAGGAACGGAGTGGACCGAAGGTGTACGACGGCCCGCTCCGGGTCCGGCCCATGACAGGGCAACCGAACCCGAGGAGGCAGCGCACGTCGTCCGTCTCCACCGCTGCTGGGGCGACGCCCGCCCCCTCTGCGCCGCCCCTCGCGCCGGCCGCGCGTGCTGCGCCCCCGCCGCCTTCGCCGCTCACGTCTACGATCCAGACTTCCCTTCCGAACACGTCGAACCGTGCGTCTGTGTCGGTGCCTGAGTCGCCCTCTGTGTCTACGCCGTACGAGAGCTACCCGCCACCGCCGCCGCCGGCGTCGAACGGTCATGAGCCCATGCAGCAACCGCAAGAGGACTACAATATGCAGTACAGCAGCGGAGACGACATCGTTGATGACCGGCGGTACAGCGCGCAGAGCAGCTACGACTCGCCTCAGTCTGCGGTGATGTACGAACCTCAGCCCCAGGGCCGGTACGCACCCCAGAGTTCCTCCGCATATCCCCCCACTCCCACTCAGCACGGGTACTACTTGCAATACCCGCCCGACGACGGCTCTTCTCCGGCATACGCGAGCAGTCCTGCGGTCCACACGCACCCGCTGACCATGAACATGGTCGGCCCCTCGCCTCTCACATCGAATGGGCCGAACCCGGGCGGCATCGCGCCGACGATGACGACCATGCCGCATGGTCACGAGCAGCAGCAACAGCAGCAGCCACAGCACTACATGCAGCAGCCACAGGACCGATCCCACCATTCCTCGTACGGGCACCCTTCGCACCCTCATATGGCGGAGCAAGGGCGGCAGGTCGCGCCGCACGAGTACGCACCGCCGCCCAGCTCGCACGGGCATGGACATGGGCACGGACACCCGCACGCACCGATGCCGGTGCCGTCCCACGTCCAGGGATGGCCGCAGCAGGGTTCGCCGGGGCCCCCGCCAGGCCCCGACATGTGGGGGGAGTACAAGTTCTACAATATGACTGGATGAGGGCCGCGCGGGCTTTTATTGATGGATATTTATCACTTCCTATTCGCTTCCTCTCCTTATTGGCACGTCTGCCGCCCCCATGTACGCCACTATTACTTGACACTACTACTACCACTACTTTTCCCGCACACCTACATACGCCGCTCCCTTCCCATTTCACGCCATCTCCCACTCGATCTATCTCGCAGGCGGACCTGCATACTACACCTCCCTTATCCCTTCCGTCCTTCACATCGAAAACATGGTCCGAATGTCCCCTCCCCACCCGCTTAACCTCGTCCCACCCTACGTCTCGGATGCGCTATACACGCAAGCCGACCCACCATTTCTCTTCGTCTTTTGGCAGCTTCAATGCAGGAGAGGATCTGTTCCATGTACCTTATTAGTTTCCTCTACGGCGTTTGTCATATCCTACCCACCCATGTCGTTATGCCTCCCGGATCCTCTGTATCCCTACCCACCTACAGATACCCGTCAATAGACACCCTCCGTACAGGGCAGTGTTTGCGGGCCGCGTCCATCAACCGTGAGGCTGCGCGTTCGGGTGCCTGCGTCGGAGGTGCGTTCGTATGACCAGCTTCCTTCATTAACCCTGCTCACCGCCATTGGCCCGCGAAAAACAGGGCTATGCCTCGGGCCCGCTGTGAGAGGCGGCGACTCGCTTTTGGTGCTCGCGCAGCGCGCGACAGCTGTGATTTGGACAGCGGCGACCGAGCGTGAGGTAGCTTGGGCACGGGCAGCACGGAACGCTGCCTGCCGGGTGCGCTCGCGGTTCTGATGTCGGTCCTGGGGCCACGGCGGACCGCGCGCCGGGCCGCGCGGGGGCTGCCATCCTGGCGAGAAAGGCAGTCGTTGAGTTCGTCAGACGCGGGGCAGCGTGCAGCGTTGCCACGCGCCCGGTCTAGCCGTGTATGACGTTGTTTGGGAACCCGTGGATGCCACTAGCACGAACAGGTTGTGTCGCCGGACAAACAGCAGGTGCGTTCTGCGAGCACCCGACATTAATTGTAAGCTTTGTATCGCGAAGAACAGGGCGTATGTCAGCGGTGCTATCGGGACCGGCGGGATATCAGCCGCGGGGCGAGGGCATGCTGTCATAGCAATACGCCAGTCCGCAGAAGTCATTCGGGAATCAGGTGAGAGCGATGGTTATTATTGAATTGGCGAGGCGACGATCGCGATCTGACTCTCAAGAAGGATCTTCCGACCAACACCATGGGGAGCCTGACCAAATGACCTGGGCGTCGGGAGCGGTTTGGGCCAGGAGACACCCGGAAAGGTGTGCGAGACGACGCGCGGGTAAGACCTGCGCACCTCGTCGACTCCTCCTCGACCGCCGTCCAACATGCCACCGAGGTCTGTTAAGCAGTCGTGGGTGCGATGAGCTTAAATTTTCCAGCTGCAGGAAATATCGGCTCGTGCAGTCCGTCGGAGGGAACCGAAGCGCAGGGCGGCGCACGCTGCGGGGGGTCTTCCGTGAAGACATCGTGTTGCCCATTTCCGTTACTCCGCGTTTCTCACTGCGTGCGCATGTGCTGGCGCGCCCCGCTGAATGTTCCAGCATCTCATGACACCGCATGCCCATGATGCGCGAAGCCTTCTTCGCGGGGTCGCGAGGCCCTCTCCTCCCAGATTTATCCGGTGTGTCGGTTTAAAAGGCGTGCGCACCAGTGGTCGGGACGTCGTGCTCCTCGCTACCAGCCCCTCCCCTACATAGGACCCAGCCCACACACAAAATGTCTGCCTTCGTCCGCCTCGCCGCCCTCCTCGTCTTCGCGCGCGTCGCGCTCGCCGCGCCGTCGGCGACCGACTGCACGGGCACGATCTCGTCGTTGGACGACGTCGCCGCCGCGGTCAAGTGCACGACCGTGAACATCAACTCGTTCACCGTGCCCGCTGGGGAGACGTTCAACCTCGACCTCGCGACGGGCACAACCGTGAACATGCGTGCGTCTTCGCGCGGCTGCAATGCCGAGGATAGCTCACCTATTCCTGGCGTCTTAATGCAGAGGGCGACGTGACCTTCGCCGTCAAGAACTGGGACGGCCCTCTCTTCCAAGTCAGGTTCGTTTTGCGCACACTATTACGTCGAACTGCGTGCTGAAAGGAGCTTACAGCGGGAAGTCGATCACATGTAGGTTTGCGAAGGCGTGCGTGCGCGTTCGATTGGTGCTCATGCGTGTGCTCCCGCGTAAGTTAACGGTAACGGACATACGTTCGATGGGAACGGCCCATCGTACTGGGTAAGACGTCATGGCATTCTCTTGGCAGACGAAGTGCGTGCTGACTGTTTGTATAGGATGGCCAGGGTGGCAATGGCGGTGTCACCAAACCAGCGCCCATGATGAAGTACGTCGGGCCTTGCCAGCTCAAGGAAGCACCCTGTCTTACAAGGTTTCGTTATTCTTGACCAGGATCAAAATATCTGGTACCTACACGGTCAGTGCCTTCGCAGAACTGTCTAAACCGCGAACTCACTTGCGCGGCTACAGAACGTGAAGGTTCTCAACTCGCCGGCTCGGGTGTACAGTGTATCGAACCCCGCTCCGCTTACCATGTCGCAGCTGACCATCGACGACTGTGAGGCAAATATTACTCCATACACGCATGCTGAATGCTGATTTACCTTCTACGACGCAGCTGCTGGAGATGCTCCCAACTCGAAGAGCGACGGGAAGGCAGCGGGCCACAACACCGACGGATTCGACTGCAGCACCACTGACCTGACCATCCAGGACAGGTAAGTCGGCTGTTATCTCGCTCGATATGGTCGTCTTTTTGTATATCGACTGACATTGCTTTCAGCACGATCCACAACCAGGACGACTGCTTGGCCATCAACAAGGGCAGCAACATCGTTTTCCAGCGCAACACCTGCACCGGTGGACACGGCATCTCGGTTGTAAGTACCCTTCGAGGATCCCTCCATGACATGCCTTTATTGACAGTCTCGCAACTCCCAGGGCTCGATTGACTCCGACGTCACCGTCTCTGGCATTGTCATTAGCGGCAACACCATCACCAACAAGTACGTATACACGACTCTCTGCCGCCGTGCCGATGATTCTGTGAATATATTCTCACCGCGCTCTGCTCCCAAAGCGACCAAGCACTCCGCATCAAGACCAAGTCTGCTGCAACGTCCTCGACCGTCACCAACATCACCTACTCCGGGAACACAGGCACCGGTCTCCGCCAGTTCGGTGTCCTCATTGACCAGGTACGCGCCCAACTCCTGACTCCATCTAGACGCCATCCCCGTACCAGCAGTCGGTACTGACTGTACGCCAAACAGAGCTACCCCGACACCCTCGGCACGCCCGGAACCGGCGTCAAGCTCTCCGTACGTGTCTACCCTCCCTCTTGCGCGTGCGCAACGCTCTAATCACACCGCACAGGGCGTGAACTTCGTCGGCGCGACCAACAGCCTCACCGTGAACAGCGACGCCGAGCGCGTCGCCGTCAACTGCGGCTCCGGCTCCTGCACCGGTCAGTCGCCCACCCACCCTTCCCACACCCCATGTGTTTTCCCCGTCACTCACACACATCTCCGCTAGGCACCTGGGACTGGTCTGCGCTGAAGGTGACGGGCGGCAAGGCGGGCCCGATCACGAACTTCTCCGGGATCAAGAACTTCTCGCAGTGAACGACCACAATGAAGCCTGAAGATGTCCTCGCGTGTGTACGGATGCCGGAATGGGTCGCGGTTCCTGGCCAAGGTCGATACTGGATTGGGTGTGAAGGTTCCGCTCGCGGGAACGCTTCTTGCTGATGTACGAGTATGACGAGCGGTTTCTCCGTCGAGGAGATAATGCGAAGATCGAATGCCGTTCCTGTACACGTGCGGAAACTTTCGAAGTGGCTGTGATATGGTATGAGTGCGGGACGGCCGGCGCCGCGGCGCCGGGTGGGCACACCGCGGGCACATATATACATGTGTAAGTTGGAACATGGGGAATACAGCAAGGAGAGTGGCGATCAGCGGCCCGCGAGACGGCCATTGTCTGTGTGGAGCACGGCCCGGAAGAACGCTTTCGACTGAAATACTGAGCAGAGTCTTGGAGGGAATCCAGAGAGAAAGCATACAGATCACAACACAGCAGCAACAAGCGCAGCAGCAGACACCGCGGCCACGACGCTCCACGCGCCTCTCGCCGCACCATTGTCGCTGCTCGTGTCCGTATCCCCGGACGCCGCGTTCCCGCTCCCCGATGAGGTCGTCGAACTGCTACTGCTCGTTTTGACGAGCCCGGAGTCACTGAAGGGCTGGTTCCAGAAGAACTGGGCGTCTTCGGGATACGCCTTCTTCGCGTTCGCGAGCATCCATGCTGCGTACGCCCCGTCCGCGTCCCCGTAGGTCGCGCCGACTGCGACGATATCCGGGTACAATTCCGACGCGGTCTCGGTGCCCGCGTCTTGCTTGAGCGCGTAGTCGAGCGCGGTCTTGATCGTTGTGCCGTTCGAGGTCGTCAGGTTCCAGGCATCATAGCCGATGTATGCTCCGATCTTCGCGTTGGTCTGTGTGCGGGAGGGCGTGAGTTTGGGCTTGTTGGGACCTGTGGGGCTCAGGGGGGAGGTACTCACGATCATGGCGGCGATGTTGTAGGCGCGGTAGTGGTACGGGCGTGTCCGCGCGGTCTCCAGTGGCTGTGAGAGGGGTGGACGACCTGTTAACTTTCTTGAAATACCCAGGCACGGGAGAACGGTACCTGGTCGCCGTTCGCGTCGATCTGCCACATGTACTGCGTGGTGAAGTACTTCTCCAGCGTCGCCTTTGCGCCGGTAGTATCTCCGACGAGCACCTGTAGCGCCGCGAGCTGGTTGTAGTAGAACGTCCCGTGGTTGCTGCGCGCACGCGTCAGTGTGGGCTGCCTCTGCAGTACAGGATGTGATGCTTACTTCTCGGCGGCCTCCTCTTCGAGCGCGATTGACGCGGTGGTGAGCCAGGTGGTGTAGTTCGCGGCCCACGTCGTGAAGCCCGCGTCGATTTCCGAGGTCCACTCCGCGGCGTTGCCCTCGCGCAGGATCAGCACCCCACTGACGAGTTTCGCCATGCACTTCAGGTCGCTGTAAACACACACCCAGGTCAGTCCTCCGCAGCCCTCCGCAGCCGCGTCCGTCCGTCCTCACACGCGCACTCACAGAACACCCGTATGCTGCCCGACCTGGCCGTCCGGCCCGCGCGCCATCTGCGCGTAGTTGAGATTCGGGTTCATGGCCGTATCCGCGTCGAGGAACCACGACTTGACAAAAGTCGCGACGTTGCCCGAGTACGTGCCGCTGCCCTTGATCGCCCACGCAAGCGCGTTGTAGAGCACCGCGTCCGCGAGGTCCGAGAACGCGCCGACGTCGTTCACGAGCCGGCCGTCGGGGTTGAACTGCCCGTCGCGCGTCTCGTACGGGCACGTTGTCCAGACTGCGCAAATGGTGGGGCGTGGTTACTATCGACTGCGGAGGAAGAGGAATGGGCGCGGCGGGCGCGGGAGAACGGATCCTGCGTACCTTCTTCGTCCGTGAGCGCGGTAGTGTTACCGACGCTCGTGCAGTTTGGCCAGGAGCTGGATAGGGCGCACGGTCAGATTATAGGGAGCTCGGTGTGTGCATGAACAGTTCGTACTATGGTGCCCAGCTCATGTAGTCGTGCTTGTCGCCGGAAGGAGGGGTAACAGATTTGTTCATTACGGCTGTATCGCGTCAGCTCACGGCGCGTTGGGTAGATACAATGTGCACTTACTCCAGGGACCCTCGCTAGCGAGAGAGGTGGCCCACGAGATGATGGTCGCCTGCGCCTCGGTGGTGATATTGCTGAAGTCCTTTGCAAGGACATAGGTGGGGTCGACGAAGTCGTTCGCATAGCTGGTCACGGCGCGGACGGAGAGCGGCTGTATGAGAAGTACGCCCAGAGAGAGGGAGATGGCCGCGGAGAGCCCGGCGGAGGCAGACGACCGCATTGCAGCGGAAAGAGGGGTAACTTTGCGAGAAAGGACAGGCGGTCGGGGCTAGCACAGAGAATCCAGGAGCCTCAGGCGACGAGCAAAGGAAACAGAGAATGAGAGAGAGGGCAGTGTCGCAGGTTGGTGGGTGAACTGCTGTCTAGATGTTTTGCAATTGGGCATAGCAGGCTGAGTCCCGTCCGACTCGCTGCCGCCTGCGGGCCTGGTACCCCTGATCGCCCAGCGGGGAATGGGCTGAAATGGGCGGCGTCAGTGTCTGTGCATTTCATTGCCAAGCCTGCTCCTGATACGCTGGACGCCTTGGCTCATCCGTCGTTCCGCCATCCGGGTGGGGCGCGGAATACGCAAAAATGAAGGTTGCCGTGTCTCGTCGCATTTGGCAGGTGCTGTGGTTCGCAGTGCTGCAGTGCTCGCTCCAAGAAGAATGCTGTCTTGAACGGTGTTGGACAGAACGAGTCGGAGGAGGTCTCGGGCGCAACGCCGAGACTCGAGGCTGCGCTGTCGCAAGTAGCGCGGACGCTGGATGAGGCCCGTTTTGAGTGAGTCCGAGAAGCCGAGATCATCGGAGGTGTCGAGTCGGCCCGCGTTCTCATTTTACCACAGACGCCCACACCGCTAACGGCCTTGGCATGTCCACCACTGGAGTTCAGCTATGTTGCTACAGAATGTACCGCATTAATGGGGTAGTGGTAACCTGGGTCGTTGCCATCGACCCGCCGGGGGTTCGATTCCCCCTTAATGCATATGGACATAGCCCGTGTACTCTTTTTCGCATCGTGCGGGTAAGACAGAGCCTTGACGCTTACCACTGGCATTAATGTACACATCCCGTCATCTTCATTATATTTGGGAATGGACTGGTTGCAAAGAGACGCGCTTGCTGTGGGCGAGTGATGCACAGGCGGTAGGTTGCATGTTCTGCGAGCGATTGAACAATGTAGCTTCGGTTAAGCCGCATATAGCCACCTGTTGGAAATGTTAGTGTGAGACTTCGCGCGAACAGAGGAACGGGGGGCGGACGCACGTATGGAGTTGTACCAGGTATTCGACAAAAAGTGATCAGGGTCACCGAGGCAAGTCCAGAGCGCAAGCGATGGAGAGGGTAAGAGGAAGAGGGACGACAGAGGGAAAACAGCCCCGACGGAAGGTGTCGAGTTATATGTAGGAGTCGAAGTGGAAGATGGCGCGGGATTTGAATAACTGACATTTGGTGACCCAAAAAGGTCGTCTTACTGCTAGAATCTGTCATGTCTGGCGTGCCCTCGATCGTAGAGGTGATATTTGAAGTGGGGAAGTGGTACGCTGGAGCGTTCCCTAGAGTGGGCGTCAAATCCTCGGTAGTACCGTCCTGCTTCGCTGATGGGCAGAGAGCGCGATTGACAAACGCTAGTGAAGATCGAGGGGAGCTTGAACGGTACAGTGAACGGCTGCAAACATAGAATAATTTGCGTGTATGAAGTGAGGAATCACCAATAGCATGTAGTATGTACATGTATGGGTGACGCCGCGACAATCTTCTCGCGCTCGAGGAATCTCTACTTCGGCATCGCGGTCATGAGTTGTACAAACTAGTTGGTCGGGTGAGAATGGACAGAGGGAAGTGTGATCTGAAGCAAGGAGCGTACGTATACTCAGACGGTGCCGACACAGCTCTGAGAGGTGACCGGTCGCTACTCACAGGGTGCCCCAAGAGAGGACGAATCATACGGCAGTGTCCTAGGCCGCGGTCCATAGGTGACGGCTGTGGATTCCTGAGGCTCGCGAGCTGGCTCGCGGCAGCGGGAAGCATCCTTGCGCGCTCAGTGCTCCGAGTTGTGGCCGCGTTCCGGTTTCGACCAGGTAGGTAAGTCATCTTGAATGTGCATCGTTTCATCCCAACAATAACGAACTTACCTAGTCCCTCTTCAGTTGCTCCAACGTCACCGCACCGTCCAACGTGTCTAAGGAGTACAAAGTGCACGACTTGTGCGGCCTAAATGACACATGGACGCAGGAGCAGGGTCGGGTCCACCGTCCACATCCATTGTGCGCTATTTTCGAGCCGCCATACAAGTCACGGCCCGCCTCGGGAAGTCTGCCGGTGGGTTCCCAGGTATACTCCCTCGCCTCGCAGGGAACCGCCCGTAAATCTTCCGCGACGGCGACGAGCGAGAAACTTCCGTCATGACGCACAAAGCCAAATCTTCGCGAAGCATGCGGCAGTCGAGTCAGCGTTTCAATAGCAGTTCCGGGAGCGTACAGTCACCGCGAAGACGCCCGCTGCGCGGACCTCGAGCCTCGGAAACAAGACACCACGTACCGGGAGAGATCCGACGTCCCGTCAAGTGTATACGGTTCCCGAGCCCGCTAGATGGACGTTCGTCGTTGTGCTTATCGCGGAATCCTCGCCGTGCAATCTGCTCGCGATCGCCGTCGAGGCCACCACGCGTGATATACTTTGCGACACTACAAGGGCAGTGGACCACCGGTGACCACGGGTCAATGGCTTTGGGAACTGTAGACGTGCGTTGTGTGTATTCTGGGAAGAGGAGTGCTCAGTCGCCGTGAAATCTGCTCGTAATCGCCGTCGAGGCTGATGCGGTCCACCACGCGTGATATGCTTCACGCCAGTACAAGGACAGTTGGCCACGGGTCAATGGTGCTGGGAAATGCGGGTGCGCGTTGTGTGTGCGCTGGGAAGAGGATGACTAGACGTTGATGTAATAGCGCTGGTGGACGGATGACCCTGGCTCGTTCTGCGAGCAGTAGACATGCATAGCCAACAGTGATCAATGGCTTGCCGGGCGGAGGAGAGTCCCTGCAAGAAGACAAGGGTTGGAGTGAACGCCAGTACGAGAGACGTCGCAGGAAGGCAGAAGCGACGAGGCATGTCCAACCTTACCTCCGGAAGCATCCCTGGACATCATCGCTATGCCGTGTGTCTTCACGTGCAGGGTATCGTCACCAGAAGTCGCGGAAGCCTACGAGTGAGCGCGTGCGGTCCGAACCTAGGTCCAGATTAGTCCAAGCCGTCCCAAGCACAGCCGTGGGCTAAATGGCCAGATTCCCGCGCCCTCCGAATCCGGACAGAGGCGCGACCTCGTCTGTGCGCGCGGAGTGCGTCGTCTTGAGTATGGTCTGTCCAGCATCTACAAGCCCTGGCAGAACTTGAGACTGGAATGTTGCCGACATCATGGGCGCTTCCAGGTAGACGCACCGAGAGTTCATCAGAAAGTTACTAGTGAAGTCTCAGACGCATGGGCGAGGCGCGTGGCATCAAGCTCTGCAGTCTGTCATCGAGAGACCTGCTGCTGCGTTACGGACTTTGCGGCGAGGACGATGCTTCTTGGGACAAAGAGAGGGCGGCTTCGAGGAAGGCGCGAGACGGACGATAGCGGAGGTCAATGAGATGTTCGACAGATCTGCGCCTGATGGGGCCGAGGACGAAAAAATACAAGGAAGACGGAGTTGCGATGGCTACGACGCAGCGGTGTGCGGAAATGGGAGGCAGGTGGATGCCGGAAGAGGAGGGATAGGCTGAGGCGAGGGCGAACTCTACAAACATACCCAATTGGGGACAGAAGCGGGCCGCCACGTGTGGGAGGGCGTGATGGGCGGCCATACGGGAGCACAAACGAGCTGCCAGATATGTGCCTCCTCTTATTCCTCGAGCCCGCCGCGGACCCATGTGCAAGATCGACCTCTCCCCGCCCCTTGTTCTCCACCGGGGACTGCGATGGTGTATAAGAGTGCCACCCAATGGCCAGGCCGCCCTCACCTTGTCTTCCTCCTCGTCCTCGGCGACCGAGAAGCGAACAACGACAGCAACCACCGCGCGCAGATATCGCCGCCCACGCCCACACACGCCTACGGTCGACTCAGCGTCCGAACAGAGCCCCCTCCGTCTCACCGCCTCGCGCGCTCCCCGTGTCGATCACAGCGCGCCCGCGCCCGCCCCCGCACACGTACTCTATTGTCCGCCGCACGTATCCGACTATACCCTTCCTAGGCTCGCTCGCCCGCCCGCCTTAATTCGCGTCCCAGTCCTCCTCGTCCTCCTTGCCTCTGCCCGCCATGTTCCAGGTCGCCTCCCGCCACCACCACGGCGTGCCCGAGCCGCTCAACCTCGCCGGCCTGTCGCACTACCAGTCGCCCGTCGCGCAGAAGCTCAACATCCCGCGCCGCCTCGCGCGCCCCAGCTTCTCCGAGCCCTCGCGCGACGCCGTCGCCCGCATCGACCCCGCGCTCGCGGGCGTCCCGATCGAGTACATTAGAAAGATGCTGGCAGGAAACGCCCACTCGTACGTCCCCCTTACCATTCCATGCCCATCTGCGCGGGTGCTGACCACGCTCCACCGCCCAGGATGATCGCGGCGCTATCGCTCCTGACCATCCCGAGCGCGCTGCCCTGCGCACACCTCCCCCCGACGCTCGACGCGCCGATCCGCCCGAGCAGCCAGACCCCCGACCTTGCCGCCTTCCCCACACACGTCCTCGCCATTCTCTCCTCGCGCTCCTCCTCCGCGACGCCCACCGTCGCGTCATTCGCGGACAAGGGCTCGCTCCCGCCCTCCACTACCATCCCGCTGTACCCCGCGTCCGCGCTCGTACTCGCCGCGCACTGCTCCCTCCTGCCCCCGCTCCCACAAGGGCTGCCCGCGTCCGGCCGCCGCGCTGCGCTCACGCTCCCCGTCGTCCCGCTCACGATCCCAAGCCCCGAAACGTTCGCGCTCCTGCACGCGTACCTGCACACGATGCGCCCCGACACGCTCCTCGCGTCCCTCCTCCCCGCACTCGCAGCAGCACTCCCGCACATGCCCGCGGCCGGCTCGAGCGCGGCGCCCCCCGCCGGCAAGCTCGTATACGTCGCACAGTTCAGCTCGGAGCGCCTGCTGCGGCTCGCGCACGCCCTCGCGGGGGCCGCGTTCCAGAGGGGCGGGCCGCAGGGCGCGATGGGCGGGCTCATGGCGCACGTGAAGCTGATCAACGGGCTGTGGCAGAACGTGTGCGCGCTGGGCGTGTTCGACGCGGAGCTGTGGGGCGTGCTCGACCTCGCGTGGGAGGTCGTGCTCGCGGCGATGACCCAGGTTGCTGAAAACCGGTAGGCGGCGCTGTGCGCCCTGCCCATCCCTCTGCGCGCAACCTGCATCTCGCACCCGGCCCGCTGCTGCATCTAAAACCCTCACCCCCCACCTCTCCATCTGCCGCGTCGCGAGACGCACATGCACCCTTCGCACTTCCCCTCCGCTTTGGACCTCTTACATTCGCACTAATCCCTTACGATCGCACTATTACGCGCCGCGCGTCCGGACTTTCTCCCCTGCACGTTTCTTCTGCTACCCGGCATACCTCTCGCATCGTCTTGTCTTGCATACCCCCGTGTATCACTGTTCGCCCCGGCACCCCCCTTTGTATCCCTACTAGTACTTATCGCGGCGCGCCCCAGGCCGCCGTGCTGATATTGTTGTTGTGAGCTAGAGCTCGTGGTTTGCGTATTGGGGTTGAGTGGAAAATCAATGGAATGTATACCGAGATTAAAACATTGGAGAACACTTGTGCGAGTCTGCGAGAGCTTGAGAACGGCATACTGAGGTACTATCAAGGGACTCAGAGTTCGGAAGGGCGTGTACTTACAGCGTCTTGAGGCCTCGTGGTGGACCACGAATATCTTTGCCCCATCTTCACCGGTGACAGTGGACCTCCGAAATTGTATTTCTGAATGTCGATGCACACAGCCGCGAAGATTGGGAGATCCTGGTTACAGATGCCAGGGCGAACAGTGCGAAGTGTTTGCAACGTGAGCATACGAGGCCTGAGGAGAACAAATGGGGAAATGAGAGCCTGAGCTGGCTCCGCAGCCCAGCGGGTCATTTGCCTGTGGACGTGCCACAAACCCACTGCAGGCGCTTTCAGAACCTGTATAAGTATCCGAGTGTTCTGGAGAGCGCGGTTTCACCATTGTCCCTCGCCCCCACTGCGAATCCACGCCCAACTCGTCCGCCAACCGAAGCACTATGCGTGTGCACTTCTCCCTCCTCCTCGCCCTCTTCGCCGGCCTCGTCGCCGCTACACCCGTCGACTCCGCAGACCTCGTCGTATGTCGCAGACGGCTTCCGTCTCCGCCTGCAACATCTCACCATTCTTGTCCCTTTCTACTCAGGTCGCACGCGGCAAGCCTGGCGGGGGAAACGGTGCAGAATATAAACGCTCGGGCCCCAATGGGGTAAACGTTGCTGAGTACAAGCGTGCCGAGTCTGTGAGTTTGGCAAGGCTCCTGGCAAGATGCTATCGTTGCTCACATTGATGAACAGCTTGAGCGCGTTTGAGTGTTCCTTGGGTGTTGTTGAATATCAACATCTGATTTCTTCTCACACCTGTGAGGACTAAATATAACGCTTTCTTCTTTCAACCGGACTGGTGGACGCACCGATGCAATATTTAGGAGTGGGCGCTGTGGACGCCAGGATGGTGCAACGTTCTGACACAGCCCTCTTCGGATCCGGGTGGCCCTCGGGGCTTGGAGCCCCCTGACTGATGATGAGTTCGAGTGCTGTACGATAAACACTGAGGGGTATGAGTGAGGAAGGAGGAGGGGTAGAAACGAGGGATGATCATGATGGGCGTGCGCGCCGGCATGGGGAGCGGGGTACCGTTGAACTCAGCCATCCTCATCGACACAACGTCCCCCCACCAGAATGCGAGCATGGCCTCGCTGATCGTGCGTTCTTGGGGTACTTGTCAGTGTGGACGAAGATGAGGATGACGGGATTAATTGGTCACACCCGACTCGAGGCCAGCAGGAGAACGTCTGTGTGCCGGCACGGCGTGAGCGCGCTGCTCCATCCCCGCTCCGCGACAGCAGTGCGCCACTCCTCACAGTTGTGTTTCGTATAGCACAAAACAGGATGATGGTGGATAAGTCGAACACGAGCGCGGTCTTCTAGGGCACGTAGTCAGTGCCGACGCGAGTGAAATGCATATGCAGCCGGTGCCGGAAATGTGATCGATAAGACGACGTATTCGATAAGTTTGGGTTCGGCCAACGGCGGGAGGCGACTTGGGGGTAGCTGGCGGCGAGGACTCCAGCGCCGAAGACGCCTGGCCGGCTCCAGACGAGGATGATTCGCATGTGACAACTCAGTGATCACTAGCATCCTGCTGTAGTAGGCGAAGTTCGTCCTGCACGACGGCGCCCTCCCCAACGTAGTCCGGGAAGGCGCATTCAGCAAGGTCCAAATGGGGGAACAGGTCGTGTAGGAACGCGGCCAGCCGTCCCGGTTCCTTCGGAGGAGTTGTGCCCACGAGACGCAGCGTCCGCAGCGTGTCGCATCGCACGAATGGCTCGCTAGGGATGGCGGAGTCGACGTCGACCTGCGATATCGACAAGCTGACGAGCTGCGGACAGAGCGTCGCGAAGTGGACGAGGGAGCGCAGCGTGGGCCGCGATTCGAGGGGCGCAATGTCCTTGAGCTCCAGCGCGACGCGCCGGGCGCGCCTGAGCGTTGCGGCGAAAGTGCGCATGTCGCTATCCGAAGTATGTGGGATGAGGGGGAGTACGTGATACTCGAAGGTCATGACGAAGGAGAAATCCTTCAGGTGCTCGAGGGAAGAGAGGGGATGGAGGATATCCGCAAGGGTCCGGCGTACTGGAGAGGGCGTCGAGTCCGAGATAATCTGACGGCCAACCGGCGCGCGGATATCTAGCTTGCGCAGGCAAGGAGCGAAGTCTGGGTCGGCAGTAGCACGCACGCATGCACAGAGGACGTCGCAGTTCACGTGAGACACGGGTCCGTGAGCGTGTCGCAGTGCTATGCGGAGCTCTTCAAGGGAGGGGCACTGAATGGCGGACGGCAGGTCCGCGACGGCTTCCCAACGGCCGCGACAAATCAAGCGGCGGAGTTGAGGCACCACGATACGGCGTGGAGCGGGGGAAGGCGCCGCCACCACAGACTTGTTGAAGTAGGCGTCCAGGAGTTCGAGCTCAGGTAGTGTAGATAACAGGGCTTGAAGATAGGATGTTCCGCAGTGAGAAGCAAAGCGCCGGCCCAGCGTGAGGTGGCGAAGGCATCTGAGAGGAACGAGATCGGTGATGATTTTCAAGGGGTCTTCTATCTTTTCGCCCTGGAGTTTGAGAATCAGTGAATATATGATGGGAAAAGCCTTTGCAACGGTCGCGGCTAAACCGTTCTGGACGAGATTACAGGATTCCTGGTCGCCACGATATCCGGTGAGTATCTCCAGTGCGGTGACGGTGGGGGAAGCTAATGAAGACAGAATTAGCATGTGGGCCGGCTCCAAGCCATGCATTGCTCTGAGGTCAAACTCCCTGAGCAACGGCATGCACGAGCGTCCGTCGTTCCGTCCGACGAGAAGGATAAATAGATCTTTTGCAAAGTCTTCATCGAAGTCCTTTGTGGATAGTAGGTGTTTTGCGGATGAGTGCGCCGTAGTGCAGAAATCTTCCCCACACTTCTGACCGAGAGTCGGGGACTTGCCCTTGCTGAAGCTTTAAAATGAGAAATATCGTACATGAGTCCCAACGAAGCGTGTGCTGTTCTTATGAGCGGGATAACTCACTCGGATAAGCCTGGATGGAAATGGGCCCCATTGGGAAGAGGTATTCAGGAACACCTCGGGGATGTCGATGAGTATACGATACAGAGGCCACAGGCCTGGCGGTTCGCTCCAAAGGGAAGCAGTCGCAAGATGAAGGAATGCACGACAAGTGAGTGCGACGTTACGGAGAGACTGGTGCCTCAAGGCCACGTCCCACAAGACGAATTCCTGCAGGACCTGACCTAGTATCTCCTCACATCGCAGTGCACGATGGCAGGCACTTTCTGAAGTGTATGTGGCCGCAGGTGAGGATGACATGGTGGTTGAAAGCAACAAGCGTCTGATGACTAGATCAGAATCTTGCGGCCCCCCCTAGTTTGGCGAGTTTGCGGGCGCTAAGGCTGCTGTAGTACCGCTTGTTCGCTCCTCACTCGGATCGTCACTGCACCTCGCCGCTTGAGCCCCAGGTTCGTACAAGAGACACCCGCCAGCCCATACAATATTCAAGAATATGCTAGATATGCTCTTTGACTCGTAATGCCCATCGTCCTTTGGCCTTCAGACCTCTTGTTGAGCGAGGGCATCTGCTACGGTTGGACGAGCCCTCTCCTTGTCGTAGCTGGCGTTCTTCGACCTTCCAGTCATGAGACGGTCTGTGCAACCTCTGAATCGAGCATGAAAAATCCACTGCTAACCCGGTGCAAGTAGAAAACCAATGCACACGACTCAAAACAAGACCCAAAGGGGATCGCGGCTGCTGCCATCGCCCATCCCCAATGGCGCGCCGTTCAGGATATGTTCACGCGGAGCCCGGAAATAATTGGCTATTGCGAATCCACCACTCAGAAACGCGGCTATCCGAAGTTTCGGCTGAGTGGTATCGAGCAGGAAGACAGTATGTATGCTGTCGCTGCATGTGTTTGTGCGCTTACGCTCCAGCTCCATAGTCGACTTCCAGATTGTGTTGTACCAGCGACACACGCGACAATCAATGCGGTTCTACACGTTCGACTTCAACGAACTCGATATTCTGCCTTTGCAGGACTCCGCGGAAGACAAATCACCTACCGCGACAAAGAACGTGAATGCTTCGTTAAGCGCTGATTTTACTCGTACATGTGGACCTGCCTCGCGGAGAGGTAGCGCCCTAGACGAGGAAGTGCTTTTACAGGTAAGTATACTGTAGCATGCATTTTATTTGTGAAGGTCATGATGCTATATGATGGACAGGCCAATTTTGCGCAACTCTTTGCGGACATAGTCGACCGCCAACTATACTCTGCGACCGCGTCAAGATCACTTATTGCAACCGAAGCGTTCCCGAGAAGCTACAGTGCACCAGAAACATCTCAGCGGCCTTCGGAACATAATGTTGAAGAGCCGCGAAGCAAGCTCGTTCGGGTCGTCAAACGTCTGAATGCGTTAAGAGATTTTTCAACCACAGGTGGGTACCCGCCCAGGTCGTGGTCCGTATAGTAAGTGGCTCTGAACACACCCACAGCGGGCCAGTTCGATGTTAGACTCGAGCAAGGCGCCTATGTGGCCGGTGAGGTTCCACATGTATACCACGACAAGGCCCGCACGGTCGTGTCCATATCAAAGTACATCAAGTAAGTTTCAATCGTGGTTTATAGCAGCGTCGGGACCTTCACACCGCCGGATATAGGTTTCACAATTGCGTGTGGCTCGTTTTGAACGATGCCATCATCGGCGTCGCGTTCGGGTCTTTCCTGTGTGAGAACTCGGACGTTCTTGCCCGCATGTCGGACGACTTCCTCCAGGTTCGCCCGATCCTTTTCACTTTCGAAGACTGACTCTGAAGGGCTTGTAGCATTACCTTGTCCGTCGTATGGAGCTCGCGCTGCTATGGCTGAACAACTGGCCGGCCGGCCTGAAGCTCAACACCGAGCTCAGTCAATTCTACTGTCATTCTCTGATCGGACTCGTTTCGGCATGGGGCTGTTAGTCGCCGTTCGCGCCCGTATCTCATCCGTGAAGATTTGACTCACTCATCTGCGCTCGTTTCCAGGGCTGCTCACGCGGATGGCGCCGTACTTTCCGGCGCTCATCTGGCTCATTGGCCTCAGCGGATGCCTTGGCATGACCATGATTGTATCACTCCTCTCAGACACGCTAGGTGTGCTCACGGCCCACCTGTATGCGTGTTACTTCATCTCGGCGACCATATTCCGCCACCAGCTGAGTCTCGCGGGGTCGTTGTGGAACCTCTTCCGCGGTACGTTGTTTGCTAGACGCGGTGCACGTCGTATCTCGCTCATCCACACCACACCAACAGGGAAACGATACAACGTGCTGCGAAATCGCATAGATACTTGGGATTACGATCTCGACCAGCTGCTGTTGGGGACGATCCTCTTCACCCTCCTCGCATTCTTGTATCCTACGGTGCTGACGTACTATGTCTTATTCGCCGCGGTCAGTCTCTCCTTTCAGTGAACAACCCTGCGTCTCAGCTCATTGCTTTACACAGGCACGTCTCGCAATCATGATGATCCACGCCGTCTTCGACACCGTTACCGCTCTGCTCAACCACTTTCCGCTATTTGCTCTGTTATTACGAGTCAAAGACCCGCTGCGTCTTCCGGGTACGTTCGTCGGGCACAAGTCGTACACGCAACATCGTTAGACGAATGCTCACACGTCTTTGCGGTGTCTTTGCAGGAGGCGTCTGCATACAACGCTCCCGCGCAGGACCCCTCACTCTCACGGTAAGTCCTCGTTTAACACACTCGCGCGGACTTCACTATATGAGCGCTCCGGGCTACAGAGCCAGCCTGCCCCACTCTCCTCCATCTTCAGACACTACGGTATGTATTGCTCCGGAGTGGCCGTACCTGACCTCGGCTGACCATCGGCCATAGCGCACCTCGTCGGCCGTCTGACTGCGCACTACCACCCGCTACGGCTGCTCCGTCAGCTAGCGTCCGGCCGGCTGATAACCCCCATCCCGCGCTCCGCAATCCGTTACAACATGATCCCCGTCAAGAGCAAGACGGACGGCCAAAGCACATTTGCGCGACCAAGGTAGTCCCTCATGTCTCCAGTCATATGCATGTATCGTTGGTCGGTATAGACCCTGTACTATGTATTGACCAGTAGTATCACGCTACCGGGAAAACAGCCTGACGGACGGTGTGTGGGCTTGTGCGTGCAAGGCCTTGTTCATTGAACGGCGCTCAAAGGAAGTTTCTATTCATTTACTGTTGTTACGCAGATATTCGGCGTGGGCGCGTGGGGTTATCGCAGTCCTTGGATCATCGGATGGAGGAGCGCACGACGCCAGAGTGGCTATGGCGGCCGGGCGTCTCGACTAAGTACTAGCACTCAATTATAATAGTACTCGACGTTGTGTGATCCTGTATAGTAGCTGAGCGTTGGCCTTGGGGAGTGAGTCGATCGCATTGCTCTCATTTAGAATAATGGCTGGGATGACACTCTCCCATCGTGAGGCGACTGAGAAGGACGTGAACTGGTCTTACACACGATTGCCCTACTTTAGCGGCTGGTTGAGAGGCGTGGGAAATCTGGACCACACAGGCCAGTGAAGTAGGTGCGCCACTGGGCGACCATGCTCTTTGTTCAGTCACCTCCATCACCGCCGGTTTGCAAACTTCGCTTGTGAATTATCCTTACATTACCCAAGATGTCTACTCGAGCTTTGAGTCTCTCACCGCATCTTCTTTACAATCCAAACCCTTTCTTCGACAGCGCCTGCCATCGCGCTCTACGCTGCGCAGAAACCCTAGACCTGGTCTTGCAGGAAATCGATTCATGGACTGAGTCGGATAGGCGTCGCTCCGCTCGCAGCCTCGCCCTCACATGCCGCGCCTTTCTCGATCCCGCAGCGGCAGTGCTCTGGAAGGAATTGCCAGATTTACGGCCGTTGTATGCAGTGCTTAGTGTCCCGGAAAACGCCCTAAAGACTATCAACAAACGCTGGAATAGTATCCCGGATGCCTCAGCTGTGAGTGTGTGAGATCGGAATACCGTGACGGTGTGGTGGTGCTAATGAGTCACATCTGCAGGTGCAAAGCGAAAAAGTGCCCGATCCCCGAGCCGATGCATGGTCGCGCTTCCTCCGCTATGCTGCTCTGGTCCGAAAGCTGGGTCGACTCGAGATCCAGGGCTTCGAGCTCCAGCTATTCCAGATATTGGTCAGTCGCAATCACGGGGAGACGTTTTTGCCGTACCTCCGCGAGTTTGCGTTCGCAGGTTTTGGGCGGGCGAAGGGCGCAGGACTGACGGGACTCTCCATCCTCGCTTCTCCTTCTGTGCGCACCCTCGAGATATGCAGCTACGAATTCAAGTACCACCGCCCGCAACGCCTTGATTGTTACATGGCCCCGACCATATCAAACACCTTTCCAAATTTGCAACATTTAACTCTGGCAATCCAGGGTGCGACGGGCGCATCTGCCGACTTCTTTACGAGCTTCACCGTCTTGAAGCAGCTCCGGCATCTCAATGTGGAACAGCCCATCTTAATAACGGAGCCGTCCCACCTACAAGCCTTGATATCTGCGCTTCCCCAGCTGGAGAGCCTCAACGCGGGTATCATGTGGATGGGTACCCCACCAGGTACCCCATTGGCACCAGCCTCGGGGTTGGAGCGCACATCGGCGCCGTGTCTCCGCCGTCTCGTGATCTGTGGCCTATGGGAGGATGTTGCGCTGCTACCTGCCTGGCTCCAATGTCCCGTCCTGGAGGAGCTCGAGCTGTCGATGAGGCCCACTGCCGGCCCGGTGACTTATGTCAACTGCGACACGCTGTGCGCGTGCGTCCGCGAGGTGGCCGAGCCTGACTTCGCTCCCCGCCTGCGTCGGCTGGTCATCGACGCCCCCGTCTCGTACCAGATCAGGCGCAACCGCACCCCAGAGGTCGTCGTCCCAGAACGACGGTCCATTGCGGACATCCTCGGGCCCCTCTCCGCGCTGGAGCACCTGGAGGATGTACGCTTCACAATGGTGTTCGTGGTGAAGGCTCGCCTCTTCACTCCCTGTCTCTCCGACGACGACATGCACGCGCTCGCCGTCGCCCTACGGCACGTCCGGACGATATCGCTGCAGATCGAGTACCCGCCCGACGCCCGTCCGTCGCCGGCGCCCACGCTGCTCTCGCTCGTCCACTTCGCGTCGCTTTGTCCGCGCCTCGTTAGCTTGTCGCTCCCCTACGTCAATACCGAAGCACCCATTCCCCCGTCAACCCGTAACAAGGACTCGCCTCCCCTGTGCAAGACGCTGCGGACACTGCGTCTCTCGGATGCCACGCCTCTGAGCGAAAGCGAGACTTGTCGGCTTGCAGCGTTTTTGTGCGGCCTGTTCCCGGACCTGGACGTCGCTGCGTTCACACTCTCGAAGGATGCCACGACGGAGGCTGTTTACAGGGAGCGTATGTGTGCATAACGGGAGGGTCGCCAGTTTAGAGGAAGTACGGGTTCAGGGCTGTAGGCGGAGACTGGTGTAAGTACTCCTAAGTACTCTCGGGGTGCGAGCGCTTTACACTGTCTACTAAATCCAGTCATTGAGATTACTTACAGCTGATGTGGCGATACCGATCGTCAAATTACGCACAAGCCGATGTACTAGAAACGATGTAAACTACTGATAAGTAGCGAACTTGAACGATATATCATACTGTTGTGGAACTCGGATGGGAGCCTAGGTACTTCGTTGCGAGTTATAGCATGGTACGTGGCTACTGAAAACACCCATACATTGCTTCATCTTTCTGAGACGGACGTTTTTGCGGGAAAAAATCAAGCGTCTCATCCCGGAATGCATTAAGGGGGAATCGAACCCCCGGCGGGTCGATGGCAACGACCCAGGTTACCACTACCCCATTAATGCGTTTCGAAATGATCCCTTCAAGACATTGTAGATCGTTGAGGTAACAATCGGGACACAGGCTTGAGATGAACTGTACCTCGGCACTGATCTAGAGCACGGATAAAAAGGTACTTAGAAAGATGTTATCCTCCAGTAGTACTTAGTACACCATCGTCCCTCAGTTACAGTAGCGAGCCTCTGCCAGTCGCTCCAAGGTTAGAATGCAACCACCTTGAGACGCTAGATCACTAGTCCAATAAGCGCTGAGTGTGTATCAATGTTGGTATAGTACTCCTGAAAATCAAGAGAAGAGGCTCTAGATCTAGAATGAATTGCAAAATTCGCCGGACTCCGGACATTCGATTAACGTTCCTTGTAACGGTGAGGTAGCGGCACAGCCACACCAGCACAGAGCGCTTTCTCGATGGCGTGACATGGTGTCACATTATCGTCGCGTACTGGCGGGCGCTTGCTGAGTTCAACTTCCTCGTCTTAGCCACCACCCACCTCTCGCTCACCATTGTCCGGATCCCACCTTACACGTGGAAATAAAAGCGCCTGTCTGTGGCTAAAGCTCTGACTGTATAAAAACTCGACCCTCCGTAATTGGTATGTACCATCTCTCTCCCCAGTTCATCCACCATGGCGACCCCGAGCGACACTGCTGACTCTCCGCACAAGACGTTCCGCGTTAACAGCCCATACGCCACGGCAAAAGGCGACCTTACGGATAACAGGGCAGAACTGCGCTCCAATATGCACCGGAAGATCACTTGTATCACGTACGACGAGTTCATGCTCGAGTTCCTGCAAGTCCCCAAGCCGACACAGTCGTCGTCACCGAGCTTCCTCTCATCCCGTCCGGCGATCCCGAATCCTTGGAACTCAGTGTCTTCCAAAAAGACCTCGTCGCGATGGTCAACAAAGCGTCCTCCGGCGTCGTCCATGATAGCGAAGATGAAGCCACGCGAGTCTAACCGCAACCCCTTCAGCGAGATGGACGATCCCGCGTCCGAGGTGGATATGTATGACAAGATCGTATGTCCGTCATTCAAATGGTAGTGGTGTATATGCTAAATCGGCTACACGCAGACCTCAGCGCTCAACAGGGCGAAGATTTGCAAGGAGTACACCTTCGTTCCCACGCCGCACAAGTCTGACACCAACGAAGAGTCGCGAGAAGCGGTTGATTGCGGGATGTATCCCAACAGCGCGCTCGGAAAACTCGAGATCGCACCGGACAACAAGTTCGGCCGGACCGTCTGGTCTCTCGTCGAGATCGCGATCGAGTGCAAGATGCATGCCACCGGTGGTGACCCATTCGACCAGACCATCGACATCGACGAGCCTATCGCTGAGGGACGCCGCGCCGTCTTCGGCCAAATTCTGTCCTACGCCAACCACGTCTTCCGACACCAGCACCGTACTTGCCAGTACATGTTGCTCTTCCTCGGAGACTTCGCTCGCATTGTGCGGATCGACCGCTCGGGAATCTTTGCCACGGAGAAATTTAGCTACCGCGAGGAAGGCGCGAAGCTTGCGAAGTTCCTGCGCTGCTACATCGGCCGTTCTGCCGCCGACCGCGGCCACGACACTACCGCGGTACGTCTCGATCCCGAGTCGGACGAGGCCAAACGGATGAGGGCGCGTGTGGAGCATTTGGAAGAGGAGGACTACGTGGGGAAGCAATTCCAGACGTCGCTTGACTCGGAGTGGCCATGGTGGAAGTTGGAAGTCACTGATGAACATAACAAGGGCCAAAAGCGCTACTTCCTTGTTGGGAAGCCACACTTCCAAGCACCAGGCGTCGCCGGCCGAACAACTCGCGGTTACGTCGCCCTCGACGCGGACATCACAAAAAACGACTTCGTGTATCTGAAGGATGCTTGGCGTGTCGTCAGCGACAGCATCGACAAGGAGGGCGTTATCCTGGAGGTCCTTCGTACGCACGAGATCGCGTTCGTGCCTACGCTCATCTGTCACGGTGATGTACCTGGCCAGGAGACGAAGACGCAGGAAGTGTGGCCAAGGTACCACCCTGACAAGAAGTGTCATCTGAAGCACCACCAACACTACCGCCTTGTTGTCAAAGAGGTAGGGAAACCGCTCGAGGAGTTTGTACATGGCCGTCAGCTCTTCACCGCTATCTTCTGCGCTTTAACTGGTGAGCCTCACTCGCACCTTGTTAGCGACTGCACACTGACGTCCTGATCATGCTTTCAGCGCACGAAGAAGCGTACAAGTTAGGAATCATCCACCGCGACATCAGCGCTGGCAATATCCTGATCTACCGTGAGCCTGCTAGCGGCGATTGGGTGGGGCTCCTCAACGACTGGGAGTTGTCGAAGAAGCTCGTGGATCAGACGGAAGAGGGGCGTCAGCCTGACAGAACGGTATGCTTTGGAATACGGCTGCTTCCGCTGTTGACGCTGACTATGGTATTCCAGGGCACATGGCAGTTTCTATCAGTAAATGCCCTCAATAACCGCTACAAGACCATCGTTGTCCCGGACGAGCTCGAATCATTCTTCCACGTCTCGCTCTACATGGCACTCCGTCTACTGCCTCACAACTGCGTCGATTCAGAGGTTCCCCGCCTGCTTCACGATTATTTTGACGATTATTCGCCGCATTCTACGGGGCGCGTTTGTGGACACGTCAAGAAGACGGCGATGTCTGACGGCCGCGTAGATCTTTCGACCTACAGCCTCAAGAAAGACGGCAAAATCCTCAATCTACGATTCAAATGGCCTGGCGCGAACCCCGAAGGAAAGGAGTACCCCCCGCAGAAGCTCTTCACAACCTTCCTCTCTTGGTTCAGCGCAGCTTACACCTTGGCGCAAGAAACTGAAGACGCGGTACAGAAGAAAGGCAAGGTAGCCAAAATCGTCGAGACAACGGCCAGGGGGGCTCTAGCAAAGGCGCTCTCATCTGCGCAAGAGACCAGCGCCGACCCGAACGACTCGATGTTGTCTCCCTCTTCAAAGCGGTCCCGGGAGGTGCTCAAGATGCTTGCCAAGAACTTGGAGACCCATGGGGCGATGAGGCGGGAGCTCGCCTATGCGCTAGATAACATGGAATGGCCCGACGATCGCGGCACGGACAAGAAGCCCGACGATGACTGGGTCTACCCGAAAGACCAAGTCCCGGTGGGCTCCAAGCGCGGTTCATCCTTTATAGACGGGGCTTCTACTAGCAGTAGGGCTACGAAGATCCAGAAGAGCGTGCCTTGAACGATCCCGCCTACATCCTCCCGCCTCGAGACTTCGGTTGGCGTCCTGTGCGCTTCCACCGTAGGCCCCATTCCTCTGCACACCCGAGTCTCCGTCGTCAACCCAGTCCTAACAGGACTCCCCGAATGGACGACTCAATCTATTCACCGGCTTGCCGCATCCTCCACAACTCTGATCAACTCCGCTATCTCTCGGGGACGCCTTCCTCTGCCGCACTCTCCTCGATCCACGCCGCGCATCCTACCGTACATTCCTGTCCACCATGTCGGTTCTCGAAACGACCTGACCGTCATCCTCCCTTGATCGCCCTCAGCGTGATCTATCTCACGTACCGCCAGGGTACCTCCCATCTCACTGCCTGAATCCCTGTCGCACAATGTCTACCCATCACATTCGTCTCATCACGCTTCATATCACCTCATCTCATAGATACCACGGACATCTCTTGTACATATTATACCATCACTTGTATCATTGTTCCATAGCTTGCTGGTCATTCAGAGCTTCTTGCTATTCGCCAATGGTCTACGATCGCGCGTTCACTTCGTACACGTTCTAGGTATGAAAGGTCTACGTCGCTGAGTTCCCTCGCTCGGCGCAGGTATAGATGAGCAACGGTAACATACTCCATGAAGCATAAAGTGAAACCGAAACATAATGATGTGATATAAATCCACGCAGAGACCTCGTCCCAGCATCACCGCCGTTTGAACCGCCCGCCCCGCCTGCTGCGACGCGCAACTCATCAGCAATCGCTCACACGCCATACGGACGCACGACTCACTCTGCCTCCTGCGCGACCATGTTGCGCTTCTGCGCGTGCATCCTCGCCGCCTCCGCGTTCATCGCCGCGACCTCCTGCGTGTCCGGGAAGCCGATGTTCCAGTAGCCCGGCGGCGTCTTCGCGCGCGGCCAGTGCTGCCGGTGCCGCGAGATCGCCTGCTTGTGCTCCTCGATCGCGGCAGCGGCGCCCGCATCCCCGAAGGAGTCGCCGCGCGGTGGCTTCGAGGGCGTGGAGTCGGGCGAGCGCCACAGAGGGGCTTGGGCGCGCGGCGGGAGCGGACCGACGGCGTCGTAATACTGGTCGACCGAAGACCGTGCTCAGGAAGTGGCAGGGAGAGAGACAAGGAGATGACTCACGTCGCGGCAGCACTCGCAGTCGCCCGCGTGCATGTGTTTGCGCTTCTGCTTGTCGCGCACGACTTCCTCGTACTGGAAGTCGTTGCCGCCGTTGTTCGCTGGGTCGAGCGCATATAGCGCGTTGATCGTCGTCTCCTGGTTGCCAGCGCTGATGTACGCATCAGGACAACTTGCATCGCACCACGCGAAGAGGATATTGAGATGCGTACCGCTGTTCTTCCCCGTAACGACCTCGACCCTTGAACGCGGAGTAGTCATTGAGGCGCTTCTTGCCATCGCTCGTACTCGGAGCAGCGTTCTCGTCGTTGGGCTCGGTCTTCCTGCCTTCCGCAACGACACGTTCTTGAGCCTTCCTTGGCCCAAGAGAGACTGGAGTCTCGGGTAGCACCGGTTTGATGTCCTCTTGTTCAGCAGGCGGAAGGGGCGGATGAAACGGATCTGACGCAGTTGAGGAAGAGGGCGGCGGCCTGTTCTCAGAGGACGACCTTCCCTTCCCTTTCCCCTTCCCTTTGAGGCCCTTCTGAGGGCGCACTACGGACACCGGTGTGAACAATTGTACGGCCTGCTGCACAGTAGGACGCGTCTTCGGAGTCATGTCTGATATTCGGGCAGATAGCTCTGGGGCCATTTGAGACGGGAACAAGTAGCTCGGAGCTGGACGTATGCATAAGAGATCCGCCAACTGTGACTAGAAGGGGCCAACGGCGTACCTTGCGACTCGAGCTCTGTCTCGGACGAGTCTTCGTCGTGTACGGGAGACCGAGGCCGCTTCTGAGGGATCGTCGAAGATACCGCAGTGACGTCGATCCGGGATGGGAAGAGGTACGCCACCGCTGCGGCGAGTCAATACGTGCAACGAAACTTGCAACGGGAGGACTCGTACGTTGTGACTCGAATTCTGTCTCGGATGAGGGATGGACGTCATCGTCAGGGATGACAACGCTACTCGGAGAATCGCGCTTGAGGTTCTGCGGGCGGGCAGGCGTCTCTGCTAACTTGGACGATGAAGCGATAGCAGTGGGGGGAGGCGGAGGGATAGAGCGAGAGTTGAGGTTTCGAGAACTCAAGACAGATGGCTTCCTCTTGGACCTCTTCGGCGCTACATTATCCAGACTTAGACGAGGAGCGTATCGTGGACGGAGAGCACTCACCAGGAGTCCGAACCCGTGTCGGAGTGTCTGACCCCAACCGAGGGCCAATCTCTTGCAATCGGCGCTTGATGTTTCCATACTTCTTCTCGAGCTCCCCCGCCGAAAGGCGATCAGGACTGAGACTACCCTCATTCTCCTTCTCATCATCCTCGCCGCGCGGGCTCAGCTTCCTGCGTTTCGCGGCGCGTTCATGCTTCTCCTTCTGCCGCAGTTCTTCCTCCACGAGCCACTCCTTGAACCGCCGCCAACGTCCAAAGTCTTCCGCGTGCTTCTCGTCGCTCCGCGCCTTCGCTTCTTGCAGGTCGGTGTACTGCTTCTGGAGCGTAGCGAGCTCTTCGCGCAGGTAGTCGACCTCTATGGCGTCCGAGGGGTTCGCCGCATCGTCCGAGTTCCGCTCAGCAGACACCCTCTCCAGTTCAGCCCTCAGAGCAGCGTTCTCCTCTTTCCACGCCGAGAGCTCCTCTAGTGCATCGTTCAACGCGCCCAGTGTGGTCTTGCCCAGATTAACATGGTTGATGAGTTCAGACTGCAGAGCCTGAACATGCGACGCGAGTTCGTCGGAGGGGTACTGGCAGAGCTGACTTTGTCCTTCCGCGGCCTGGGTGGCAAGGGCAGCTTCCGCCTCCTCGAGAGTCCCGAAACCAAGCTTCTCTGCAAGGCGAAGCCCTCGCTGCTGTGCTTCGAATGCCTTCTTGTTGAGGTCATCGTTGACCCATCGTAACTTGTTTACCTGGATGTATGCGGTGAGCGCGGAGCCGGTATTCACGCGAGTCGTTATGGCTTACCTTGTTCTCTAACAATTGGACCTGTTTGCTGGGTATTTGTGAGGGTCCTACAACAGGGCCCTTGGGCATTCTCCTATTTACGCGGCGAGTCACGGCGTGGACGTCGTGTTGAACGAGCTGGAAGACGAGCGAGAGTGTGGCGGATGGTGAGTGTGGAGAGCCAATAAGCGCCCTCGACGCGCCGTTCAACGCGCCTTCACGTGATCGTACGCTTATGTTTTCCGACATATCTTTCTGGTTCGTGGAGGCGGCAATGGTAGCAGAGATTGCATAGATATTAAGACATATGGTACATATAGCGTTGATGATACACAACGTCCAGTAGTCGCAATAAAAGAAGACGGTAAGCAGCGAATTACAGAGCCGTTCCACGTTCGAAACTGGCCCGAATTTCCGCGGTATACTTGTCGTAGTACCTCGCGATCTACAAAGGCCATGAGAAATCGATTCCTTGGACTGTGGCGGTGGACACACCTTCTTGTTGAAAACCCGATTGCGCTCGTTGATGTAGGTGACGTCGCCCTCGTCCTCGTTCTGCCGCTTGCGCGAGAACTTCTTTTTCTTGTCGACGCTGGCAGGATATGAGAACTCGTACAAGGAAAGCCAGGGAAGCAAACGTACTCCTTGTTGATCTTTGAGATGACCTTGTCAATCGCCGCCTCGCTCGGTTTGCTGTCCGCATAGAGCAGGGTGTTGGCGTCGCGGTACAGGTTCTCAGCCGCAAGCTGCTGCTGCAAACTTGACGGCACAAGCTGAAGGTCACGTAGTTCAGTAACTGCCTGTGGGACTGATAACACAGAGCAACGTACTGATGATGATGCTCCGCCAGAGGGGTCGAAGTGGGTCACCGCCGACGAGCCACTTGCCGCCCCTGCCTTCGAAAGCGTTCCAGGAGCCAACCCCATGGCAATCTCCTTTTGCCTGTTGTAGGTCTCCAGGTCGGGCTTGATGGCGTCCAAGTCCTTCTTGTACTTCCTCCGTGCCGCATCCGCATCGTCTGTTCAGTTCGTTAGGAATGCAGTTCACTCTCTATGCCGCCTCCAGCGGGTGATGTGCCTGAGGGGGAACTGCAAGGCTCACCGTTGAACGAGAAATCAGCCCTTCGTGCCTTTCGCGCCTGCTTCTTCTCCCACTCGTCGTTCTCCTCAATCGTATACTCCCAGTTCTTCTGCCGCTCGATGTCCTCCCCCCGGTCTTCCGCATCGGCCTTCTGTCGTAACGTCTCCGCAAGCTTGCGTTGCCGCTCCATCCTTGCAGCTTCTCGCGCGGTGACCTTCGCCTTTGCGCTCTCCTCAATGACGGACGCACGGTTGGCCTGCGCTGACGATCTCTGTACGTCTGGTTAGCCAACACTGCAACGGCTGCATCGTGGCTGAAATGACACTTGCCATTTTCTTCCTCAGCAGCTCGAGCTTCTTCTTTCGTGCTTCCATGGACTTCTCCTTGTCTACATCGTCACCCTCCTCCTGCTCTTCTTGCCCCTGTTCTGTGGGGTGCAGCTGGTCCACGAATTCCTCAGCGGCATGAGCAACATTTTGGAGTGTCGCAGCCGCGGACGATGATGCGCTTGTCGCCATGGTTTACGTCCCACAGTGATGCGTTTCTATGCAGGATACGGAAGGTCGAGGCAGACGTGAAGGTGGTTGTGAGCAGAGAGGACCGTTACGAAACAGCCAGGAAACGGTGGTGCAGAGCACAGTGCGGGCGCTTAATCACTGATGCGGTACCTTACGTAACAAACGCCAAATATGGTGAAGATGAAAGTTCGCAATGCTGACGCCCGGGCCCTGTACCTCCCTCCACCTCCCTCCTCCGCTTCCTCTTTCACCATCTCTCTTGGGGGCTCTGTACACTGTGTCGCGTCTCTAACTCAGGCGATATCTCGGATACTAATTATCATACGCTACTACCTCCTAATCCACCAGTCTTGCTCTTGGCAAAGACACTCAGTCGGTTTACAGCCGATCTCGTACTTGAGGGTCTTTTAGACTTTTACTGGCTATGGATACTAGGAATCACCTCCCGGGAGGGAGTTTCACAGATTACCCTACCAGGATGTCCTCTTACTCTGGACTCACTCTATGCGTACCCCCCTCCGAAAGTAAAACATCTGGCACTTCACTACACTCACCTTGCGCTGCCTCACTTCCTGAAGTCACTTCTCCGCGATACCCCTCTCTCACTCAATCCGCATCCTCAATAACTTCGGAAGAGCTCTCCTATGCGACCGCATTTTCTAGCATACGCGCCGTTCACGATTCCATCATTCAGGTGCCTAGCATCCTTGTGGAAGACCTTACCTCTCAGGACACCTGCGCCTCAGGCAACACCTCAAGACTCTGGCCCATATCTTGCTCGGCTCCAGATCTGCCTCACCTCGCGGAAGCCTCGTGCAGTGCTCTTGGGTTTTCGTCGGGCTCTTCACTCAAGGTACCTCTGGGCTCGTGGTCTGACGACAACACGCTCGCTGCGACCTCGCAGCCCTGCATCGCCTCTTCTAAAGCTAGCTTTTGGCAACACAACCTCAAACGAGATTCCCTCGAGGAGCCTTGGTTGGACTTGGCTGACGACAGCCACGACGACTCGCTGGTGCAAACCTCTGGACTTGCGGATGTCGTCTTCCCTACTGCGTTCTGCCTCTCGTCCTTGAACTTCTTCGGAACCATCGGTCGCGGAGGCTACGGCAAGGTACTCCTCGCCGAAAATGCGTCTGACGCCGGGATCACGAGCGGGCACGGTTCGCAAGTTGCCGTCAAGGTGCTAGCGAAGAAGGGCATGAACATGGATGACGTCCAAGAGCTGAAGACGGAAGTGCGTGCACTACGCGAGATAGCCTGGGGCCCGGTTGCCTCCCCCTACGGATGCGGGTCAGAGTTCCAGCAGAAGCTGCAGGGCGTGTTTCAAACACGGGAGCACGTATTTATCATAATGGTGCGCCAGTATGCCTCCCTACTTCGCTCCAAACATTGATAGTATGCTTCCAAAACCATAGGACCGTCACTGCGCCCCCCTCTCTCACCCGCACTTCCGGCGATGCCTGCGCTTGCGCGACCATTCCTCAGCCGCCTTCGCCTCATCTCTCCGACTCAGCCCTCTTCCTGTATCATTCTCCCTCCCCATCGCGTTCCCCCCAAGCCCCTCTCTTTGTACACCCTACGCGGAGGCCCTTCATTCCTTACGTCTCCTCTCCGCTGAGCTCCTCCTAGGGTTACTATTCCTGCACGAGCGGGGTATCATCCACCAAGATATCAAGCCCGCGAACATCCTCGTGTCCCCCGGCGGGCACGCCGTCATCACCGACTTCGGCTCCTCGCAGCGCATGCCAGGGCTGCCGGAGATGAACCCCACCCTCGTTAATCACCCACATCACCTAAACGACCCCGACTTCATGTACTCCCTACAGGACGATCTACGCCTCTGCGCGTCGCGGTACGGCCCGATCGTGCTGGGGCCAGACGACCAGGTGTCGTTCACGCGGCGGTACGCAGCGCCAGAGCTACTTGGAGTCCACGCACAGGCAGGGCTTGACGCACACGGCCACGTCCACGGCAGCGGCTCGAGCATCCTCGTCTACGACGAGCGCGTCGACTTCTACAGCCTCGGCGTTATGTTGCGCGAACTCGCTCAAGGAGAGGCGGCGGATGGTGGGTCCGCCCAGCGCCAAGATGCCTGGGAGCGCGCGAGCGACGGACAGCAAGCGCGCGAAAACGGTGTGCGGGTGGATCCCGACTTTGAGGACTTTACGGGCGAGGTGCGTTGAGCTTGGGGTATGAAACTCGCTTCGCGGACACTGACATTTATATATGCAATGATAGCTCAGCGCGCATCACCCCCACGACCGCCTCCATGGACCCGCCGCGAAAGACCACCCGTTCTTCGAGCCCGTCGCGGGCGCGTGGGACGGCGTGGCTGCGTTGCAATTTCCCCCTCTGCCCGAGGTCGTCTGGCAGGAACACGACGAGGACACGGGACTTGACTTGCGCGCATACGACGGCGCGACGGACTCGGAGGACAGTATGGCAAGCGGGACCGGCACTTGGAGAGACGAGCAGCTCAGGGACATCCCGTTCGACCTGTCCCCGCGGATGCCAGCGGAGAGCTTGGCACGCCGCGAGACGGACAACTCTCTGGAGCTGGACGGGCTGCGTCCGCCGCTGCGCCTGCCGGCCGCTCTCAGCGTATCGTCTTCCATGGCCTCGACGCTCCAGTCCGGGCCCCACGACCCTCCGCCTGGCTCTCGTTCGGGAAGCTTGGGATCGTCATATCCGCCGTCGCCCAGCGCCGGTCACCATCTGCACGTCATCCGTCGCCGACCTGCTGTTTACGACCTTAGGAAGGCCTACCACTCCACATCCCCTACATCCCTACATGCACCCCAGGCAACATACCCGCACATTTACCATACTCAAGCTAGACCGACACCAATCGCGCGACCAACCGCCGTACGCCCGAAAACGAGAGGCGCGGACCTCATCCCCGGGGCCGGCGCATGGAGCTTCGAGCAGCAAATCACGATCGCCATGCTCGCGACGATGGGGCCGCCGTCGCCCGCCGCGACGACGCACCGGGCAGCAAGCACCGCGGCCGACGCTCGTGCATTCAGGCGGGAGAGCGCGGGCACGGGCGTGCGGGCGTTCTTCCGGAGTCTGTCGCTGAAGTCGCTGTCCAAGCGTCTTGTGTAGGCTGCGGCTCTTCTGTCTGTCCGGGCTCCGAGCCCGCATGGCGTGCGTTCTGATCCGGCTTGCGGAGGAAACGTTCATTTAAGCTATCGGTTTGTTCTGAACTGTCGAGGACTGGCGCTGTGTATGTACGATTGATTAATGGTCGTTGTTGTACTGTCGCCCGGTCCGAAACCATGGCGAGCGATTGTCGCTGGCGGGAATGTCGACGACGTCTTCGAGGCCTAGCGGACCAGCCTATATACAACATGTGCGCGAGGAGCCACCATGTTTCGTAGGGCACGCTCGCCGGTAACGGGGAGCATTCCATCGGAGGCAAGGATACGAAGGTAAGCCAAGCTCACCGCACTCCGCCCAAGCTGTAGCCAACCTGATCCTCAGCTATTCGTTGCTCGTCAGAGCAAGGCGATCGATCCAATAGCTTCGCCTTGTCGTTGGTACGCCGTCGACGACCGGGATGTTGTGGTAGCTCTCATCGTACTCGACCTGATACGTATCTGCACGACGTCAGCGCTTGTCATCCGAGAGAGAGAGCTAAAGGGTGTGGTCCATTGACGTCGTCCGACGTCGTCGGGCCGACGAGCAAGGACACACCGCTGGAGGCACCATTCGAGTGTACCTCTCTACTAACATTGGTTCCCAGCTGCAGAGGCGACGTGAAGAAGGGGATCCCGGAGCTTGCGAAGCTCCCGATACCCACACATGCAGCGCCTGCAAAAGGCCTGAGGCTTGAACTTTGAGCGATATATCTGTCAAATGGGCCACCCAGTTGCAGTGGGCGGTCACCGGTGAGAGTCAGCATGTGCAGGCACATTGGTCTGTCAAATTCTAAAACGCTGCGATCTGTAGTCGCGTCGGTACCGTCGGCGCACAGCGCTGCCTGGGAATGATCTCCCTCGTCTGAACTTTGAAGGGTTGTGCATAAGTCTTATTCCCCGGTCTTCCAAGCCCGTGCACGTCGACGTACATAGCTGTGTAGGTTGCGTTTTGAAGAGAAGTTGCACAGGACCCGCACCGAGGAGGAAGGAGGCCAAGCCAATTATAGATGCCGAGGACAAGAATAAGTCGGACATCGTCCGGATATGGCGAATATCAGGTACGCGTATATGAATTCGAGCTCCGCCCGACGCCGGGAGGAATACAAAATCGGTTGTCAAGCGATTCTCCCTCCAACGCCCACGTCCTCAACGCCCCCGCCCTCTCCGTCGCCGTCCAGCGCACCCTTCCGCTCTCTAAGCACCACATTCCTTATCCTAATCCAGGAAAATATATCAAGATGTTCGCCGCCGCCGCTTTCCTCCTCCTCGCCGCCGCGTCTCCCGCCCTCGGCAACCTTTACGTGCGTGTCTGCCGTGGTTAGAGTTTATGAACCGGCCAATGCTTAATTTTATGCACTGCTCTTTCCCAGATGACCTCCCCGGTCGCGTCCACTAAGTGGGCCGCTGGCTCGCAGTCCACTATCTCCTGGGAGGACGATGGCCAGTCGCCCACCCTGAAGGACCTTGGTCCTTGCAAGGTCTCCATCTACGTCGGTAGCCAGATCCAACAGGTATGTGATTCTCTTCCAGCCTCTACATGGATGGAACGCGTGCGGGCGTAGAGCGGAAGATGCGTCGTTGTGGGCGACGTGTCGTTCCACGTCGCTGTCGGCCGCTGCCAGCGGGCGTCTCATCGCGTATCACGCTGCGTCTATCCCACACCCATCCGTCTGCATGAATTTCACACTAATGGAAACTGCAGACTCTCATCCAGGAGGTCGTCCCGAGCGTCGACGTCTCGACTACCAGCTCTGTCGTCTTCACTCCCGACGCGAGCAAGGGTGAGAACAGCGACCAGTAGTGCGTACAACTCTCGAACTTTCCCCTTCTGTCGGATCCTAACCCGAAGTCCAGCTTCGTCCGCGTCGAGTCTCTCAGCCTGAAGGACTCTACCAACACGGCGTACCCCGCGCTCGCCTTCTCTGCCAAGTTCTCGTAAGAGGCCGCCTATGCATCCGCTCTCCACGGTGCTAATGTACCTTCAGGATGACCGGCATGACTGGTGCGTTCACCGCGGACGCGAAGGCGCAGATCGCCGCCGGCGAGGCCAGCACCGCCGTTTCCGGCACCGCTGCGTCCACCGGCACGACCGCGTCCTCGGCCACCTCCGCCGCCGCCTCCAGCTCCGCGGCGTCCAAGTCCGCGACCTCGTCGTCGCACGCCGCGTCAAGCACCGCGTCCGCGACCGGCTCGAACGGCGCCGCCACCGTCTCCCGCAGCGCCGTCGCGTGCTTCGCCGGTGTCGCCGTCGTCGCCTTCTCGCTGCTCCTCTAAGCGTCCTGATCCCGACGCATGCAGCAAGGAGGAGGGACGACCGGACGTCGTGTATCTGCTCTCGATCTAGCCAGGGTGCTTGCTTCCATCTCGATATCACTAGGTACCACCACAGCCACTAGTACTACCCCGCCCGGCCCCGTTTTGTTTTTCTCCCTCGGTTTCTGTCTCCTTTTCGTTCTGCTTTGGTCAGTAGGAGAAATACAGGATCGTGTCCCCCTCCGACCACCCGGCCGCCGGGTCCCCCTTTGCCCACGCTCGTCCTCTAGAGATGACCTTGCACGAACCGTCATGAGTTAGAAGATGTACAGTTACGGCACCGGCCAAGGGCCTCCGCTTTCGCTCGTTAATGCACGATCGCTGTTCTCTCGCACGGTCACGTCTGCTATGGTCCCGGTCAGGTCCAACGGGGGTGCTGCTTGATATGCCATTCTTCGAATGCTTCCTCGGGATACGTCCTCCATGATAAGTGACGGTCCGCTACAACGCCGCCTTCTCCTTCCGCGCCTCCTCCTCGCTCACAAGCCGCCCGTTCAGCTCCTGCGCGACCTCCTCTGCGAGCACGCGCACCGCGTCCGCGTCGCGTCCGATCAGCGACACGTACACGCCCTTCATGAGCAGCGGGTACGAGCCGACGCGCACGCCCGCCTCCTTCGTGCGCGCCTGCAGCGTCGTGAGGAACGGCGCGATCGACGATTCCGGGAGCCTGTGTGCATACATATGAGTAGGCTGCGGGTGGGGAGGGAGGGGAGGGAGCAGAGGCAAAGGGGAAGAGGGGAAATGGACGCACTCGGTGAAGATCTGCTGGCGGAACGGCCGCTCGCTGGGCGGCGGGAGCGGGAGGAAGGGCACGAGGCCGTCGAGCATGCGCTGGAAGAGCCGCGGGATGCCGGGGAACACGCAGAGCTTGCCCTCCAGACGTACGACGGGCTGCAGAATCGCATCTCAGTATTTCTGCCGGACACGGAGGGTGCCCGCACGAGACGTAGGAGAGAAGAAGGACACTCACGACCCAGATGTCCGGCGCGATGTAGAGCACCTCGGCGCGCGCGGGGAAGAGCGCCATGCGCTCGCGCGCGGTGCGCTGCTCCTCGTTCTGCTGCGCGAAGTCTGGCCGGTGCTTGATCATCTCGGTCATGCGCCGCAGTGCCTCCTTGTCGTGCTCGAGCGGCTGGTCGAACGCCTTCGCGAGCGACGCGTAGGTGATGTCTACGGGCGGCATGAGTTACGGACGTCGAAGGGAGCAAGAGCAGGACGGCGCACCGTCATGCGTGGGCCCGATGCCCCCGGAGCTGATTACGAAGTCGTACGTCTTGACAAGTCGGCGTGCGGCCTCGACGCTATACAGCAGTGTCGGACGATGCGCATATAGCCGGAGAGAAACGAGAGAATTAGACGCACATGTCGTCTTCCTCGTCGGGGACGACCTCTATCCGCTTCCTGGATGCATGGGCCGCGTGTCACCGAGACGTACCTGCGCGGAGGTGCAGCTCTACTCACAGTTCGATTCCGTTCTCGAAGCAGAATCGCGCGAAGTAGTTCGAGTTGCGGTCCAACGTCTTGCCGTTCAGGATCTCGTCTCTGTGGGCTCGCGCTCAGCGCGCCCTCGTCGTATACGTTACCGCGCACGTCGGTACGCACCCTATGATCAAGGCCGCGGCCGTCTTGATGAACCTCCCCTCACCGAGCGGGTTCGCGGGCACAGGAGACACAGGGAAGTTCCATTGTGGCTGCTCGGGCGGGGCAGGGTTGGTTGTAGTGGTCGACATGGCTCGCGAGGGCTTTGCGGGGGTGGCAAAGCTTAATAACGGTGCTGGATAGCGTGATATCGACGACGTCTGTGTGTATGACAAAGACGGTAGAGCACGAGGGAGGGCGCGGGTGCTTGATAAACGTGAGAAGGGCCTAACTCCGAGACGAACTAGACCGAGGGCGCGGACGTGCTGCTGCATGCGCACCGGTTGGTGACAGGAGGCTCTTACGCTGAACGGAGGATTCTGTCGCGTTGAGGGAAAAGGTCTTGCAGTGTCATCGGTACGCGTACATTGGTCGAAATTGCGGGCCTACTCACCTATTGACCTATAGCTCGACCAAGTATCACCCTTCTCTCTACACACCACGCGTTCAGGCTATTGTCGCGACGAGAATGAGCGAGAAGAGAGCGAAGAGTTTGGCTGAGCTGCAGGTCGGCGGGAAGTGGTCGCGACAGACGGAGACAAGCGTCATTGCCCTCGCACATGATCAACACATAACCTCCGCTCGCGTGGGGCTGCAGCGACGCCATTTAGGAAAAGGCGCGCGGCGAGATCGTTATTGCAGGAACCGTGCAAAGCAGGCCAGACTCGAGTGCCTCAGAGTTGCTCAGAACTAGCACTCGGAGGGGAGGTGAACACCGGAATTTGCGGCCTATGCGGTGGTGGCGGGCAAAGCATGGCCCTGTCGTGGTCGTTGCTGAGTGAGATAGTGGTAGGACAAACTCCCAAACTGGGACTCACTCAGCGAGCTCAACTCGCTAGCCGGCTCTCTCGAAGCCTCGATGTCCGGGTTATAGAAACTCTCACTGGCACGCAGCGTCTTTCCAATTTTTCTCTTGTTTATCTGGCGTCCGTTAGCAACCGTTGACGAGAATATCTCCAAGAAAGAACATGTCCAAATCCGCGACTGAATTCAAGCAACGCGGTAATGACTGTTTCAAAAAAGGGCAGTTTTCCAAGTACGTGCAGCCCCAAAGAGGAACACTACGACAGTGAGACTGACTGTTCTTGCGGCTACGTGATACCATTACTCTCTCTAGAGCTGCTGATTTATACTCAAAGGTAAGCGCATCGCATACTTTGGTTTACTCAGAAACCACGATTGAACTGCGTCTCCTCAGGCGGAGAAATCCGACCAGAAGGACCCTGTCTACCCATCCAATCTCAGTGCGGCGCTCTACGAGGCAGGAGACTACTCGCCGTGCATCGACGCCATCCTTCGTGCATGGAAGATCCTGAAAGATCGACCAGGTGAAAAGACAGCCCTCGTCGTAAAGCTCTCAACTCGGCTCGCGAAGGCGCTCTGCCATGGTGCGAGCGCGAACCCGGTTTCGCTTGGAGATATCCGACGCAAAGAAAGCGAGATCAAGGGCCTCCGGGAGACGAGGCTGGAAGGTCTATCGTCCAACGCCAATTCTGCCGCGAGTGACGAATTATCACGCGCATGGCAGGCGTGGACGGAAGTGGAATCCGACGTTCTGGCATCTACCGTCATGCGGGACAGATGCCTGAACGATTTCGCCCGTATGCCCCACTTCTCACAGCCTCTGTGAGTCCAGGGCCCAATTTTTAAAGTGACACCTGCGCGCTAACAGACCCTTCGTTTGCCAGCGACGAAGGTCTCCAGTACTACACAGTTCGTATCACGCATACATCCCATTATGTCTCGGCCCCTGACCCACGTCTCGCGCGAGTAGATTGGGATGGACCGCATAATCGACCTCACCAAGGGCTGGTACCCTGAAACAAGCCCGTTTCCACTCGCGTTTGGAAAGCTTTCCTTGGAACAACTGTCCAATCTCTCATTCCTCTTCGGAGGAGTAGGAGATGGTAGGAGTCGCTCTTCTCTCTTCATGCAGCGAAACTGAATATACTGTTCGCCAATGTAGGGCGTCATGCACTCGGCACGCTTGTAGGGCTATCCCAAGCGTTCAAGAAACTCCCCTCCGCCCGCCAGTCGGTCTTCCATACACATCTCACTCTGCTGGACATCCAACCCGCGACAATCGCCCGCAACCTCTGCATGTTCATGCTCCTGCACGAGCTGAACGAGACGACGGATGCCGTAGCCCGCCTGGAGATCAAAGCGACGCTCATGTACTCGTTCCTCGCGGTTGTCATGCCCGGATACTGTTACAACCGGTATGCATAGATGTGCATAACTTACCTACTGTGCGCTGATCTGTGCAATAGCTTCAAGATTCTGGCGTGGGATCTGCAAGAGCGCCTGTCCGACACACCCCCGCGCCTCCCGTCTTTACTACACGTTGACGCCGAGTCGATTCCTCCTTTGAAGGCGGCACTCGCGTACTGGCTCACCGCGCAGAAGATGACTTCCCGCGTCCTCGCTGTACACGCGCACACCGACCCCCTGGGCCAACAGGAAGCGGCAGATCTCTGGCTCGGCGGCGGGCACGGGCGGCACCACCAGGACTACCTCGCCGGCCTGTCGGAGAAGACCAGGATGTACGAGATGGCGCTGCGGACGCTGCCCGTGTCGACGCTTATGGACATGCCCCACATGCCCGCCGGGGTGTCTGAGCGCCAGGCGCGCGCGCACGTGGAGGCGAACATGGCGATGTATGTGGACATCCTGCGGAATGAGATGAGCGGGCATACTGGGCGCCGCGAGGCGCAGTGGTATAAGGCGACGAAGGTCTTCATTCCGCCTGTGGCTCTGCGGAAGCGACACCCTGGTTTCGATGCGGCTTGGCGTCAGCTGAAAGCTTCGGGCGCTATAGATCAAGCAACTCGACTTCAGGTACGTAGGTCCGAGTGGAGGCTGGAAACTACACCTTGAACCGTAATTAATGACTGGTCCGACAGATCCTGGAACACGTTAACAGCGACTGGAAGGCCAACATCACGTTCTACGCAAGTTTCCAAACCAAATTCCGGAATTTAAAAGTCACTGATACTGTGCCTTTATGTTGCAGAACGCTCGGTACAACAACCCGAAATACGAGCCAAGCGGGAACGGATATCGGAAAATGGAGTTCGGAATGTTCGACAACGTTGACTTCATGGCCGAATTCAGTCGCAAGGGCAAGTCGAGCACTGGGGATCCGGACATCCTCACGTGGGACGTAGCGAGTACGTTCTTCGACCAGGTCGCGGACGCGCTGCGCGTCCTGAGCGGTCGCGTCACGATTGAGCTCATCAGCGGCGGCCTCTCGGAGGTGCTCGCCAAATCCACTTTTGGGAACAATCCTGGCCGTCCGGATGTGTTCCCGAAGAAGTTTATGAGGATGTGGCACAGCAACGTTCCGTGAGTCGTCTCCCGTAACACATGTGTTGTTGCCTGCTCACCCAGATATGCGAAGTGACTATACGCATGGTATTATTAACTTAGCCATCTACGTGACGCCGAGCCTCGAGAACGATGCGCAAGCGGGAGCGGCGTGTAACTGCCTGGTGAACAAGGGCGTGTGGGGGAGCGATGAGGACTACTTCACTACGTGCGTTTTGCATCACTTTCCAGTTGTGTATGCGCTCGCTGACGTCTATAATCAGCTATTCCCTCCTACTTCCCAAGGACGTGCCGCGGGTCTTAGGATGCAGTGTCATTCGCTCCGACGTCGTCAGGGACATCCTCGTTCTCGGCTCCATGCCTCTGCCACGCCCCCTCGACGAGCTCGCCACGCGCGACGAGCTCACGACGTGGCTGACACAAGTCCTCTTCAACACCTTCATCTCCGGCCGCGCGAAGCATCCACCATACGCCGTGCGCCTCCCACACAACCTTGTTGCGTTCTTCGCGCTCCTGCTGCACCTCCACCGTGTCGGCTTCCCGGGACACTGGCTCTCCGAGTTCCTCGCGCGCGTCCTCAGCGGAAGTATGGTGTCCGACATCGAGCCCTACACCGACCTCTGGCCCATCCCCGAGGGGTACCTCCGCCGGCGTGTTCCCTGGCGGAGCATCAGAACGGACCCGTGGCTCGTCGAGTTCGAGACGATCATTGCGTCTGCGTACTACGCCATCCCGTTCCCGGTCGCGAGTGCGCTGCCCGCCGGGTTCTCCCGCGACCCGGACGACGTGCACGTGTGGGAGGCGGCGGTGTCCCCGACGCTGCCGTTCACGACGTCGTTCATGGGCGTCGACTCGCCGTTCGAGCCGGTCACGCGCTTGCTGTTCTACGACCCGGCCGCGGGGACGGCGCGTGCGATCATCCGCGGGTTGCGGCAGACGTTCGAGGGCCGCGCGGGCTCGCATGCTCCCTGGACGTTCTTCGTGCTCACCGCGCAGGAGGACGTCGACTATCAGGTGCGCGTGAGCTTCAGGCTGAGCAAGAAGCGTATGGAGAAGATTCAGGAGAAGTGGAAGATGGTAGTGTATCGCGATGATACAGGAGAGGAAGGTGAGCATCCTGGGGGAACTGATCGTGTTGTTTGACCGGGTTACTGATACTTTTCGATTTCATAGCGACCCAACCCATCTTCGTCAGAAGCTGCAGAAGACGAACTGTAGGATTGGAAGACGACGTTGATTAAGTGCTGCTACTAGTGAGTGCTGTGGACATGTAACAGCGTGCAAACCATTGGGTTAACAGACAATGCGCTCCTTCGAAGTGATACTGTCATCTTTCGTCCTCCCTTCCTGCGTCTGTCACCTGTCGCCAAATGTTCGGGATTCATCGTGTTAAGATGGTTGCAAAGTTCAAATGTGGCAATATGTCGCCTCCTCTTCGGCAGTATCCATTTATCTCGGTGGGTTCTGCGCAACTATACGTATCACATTTCCCCACGGACTCGAATGCTAATGAAAGTTATCAACCATGTAGATACCCGTGTGACTCCAGAGACCCCAGTGGAATATAGTAGCGTCGTGACTATGGTGAACCTAAAACGGGGAACAAAACAATATTACGAAGCCGATGAAGCGACATGCTCAGTACGAGGAGTCGTATGGGGGTGGAAGCGTCGAACCCGCCGAGCTCGAACGACCGTCGTCCAAATCTTCGACTGCCTGCATGACACGCCCCCCCGCAAGGCTCACGCCGCCGTCCATCGCACAAGCACGAACCTGGCCCTGTGCTAGGGAGCCAAGGTCTGTCCGCCCCCACCGGTCTGACCAGGACCCACGAAGAACGGCTTCCGGAGCCGTCTCCAAATTCGCCGTACGCGCGTCTGCTACCTCGCATTTTTCGTCGTCGTGGACGACGAAGTCTGAGTCTGAAGGCGGCGGGACTGTGGCTTGGACGGCGAGAGAGGTAGGTCGGGACGCTCCGTTTGATGCTGAATGGGTGGCGACATCCGCCTCAGATCGCCTGATTGTCCCAGCGCGTGTCTGTTGCGAAGGCACGACTCTCCAAGGTGCAGACGACGTGGCCGTCCAAGATCGCGTTTCGCTGTCTTGAGCGTGTGGGGATATTGCGTTAGGCCTCCCTGAGCAGACCTTGTTCAGCTTCCACAACGGCACCGTTGAAACGCGGGACTAACCTCTTCCGTCGACCGACGTGCTAGATTCTCTGCGTTTGGCAACAATGCGGAACCCGAGCATAGCAAGCATGATAACAGCAAGAACGGAACCCAGCACAACTCCGGCGATGCCGGCACCGCTGTGGCCACCGCGTCTGGACGAGTTTGTGCTCTCCGGAGCCGGAGGAGGTCCCGCACTCGGCATCGAAAGGCCTGAGGAGGTCGTCGTGGGAGCCCCTACGTAGTATGCGGCTGTCGCTCCGATGTTCACTTGCGGAAGGCAGGTATCGATCGCCCCGGACTGGGTGACCACCGCATCCGTATGCTTCGACGAGGTACCGTCGCAATCGTTTATACGGAACACCACCGGAGTCCCTGCGGCGAACCCCGTATTCCAGGTGAAGACCGTGGTGTTCAGATTGTTGAACTCCAGAGAGAAGTTTGGAAGACCCGGGGGCGTACTCCCCGGGACGTTGACAATGGAGAGGAAGTAGGGCGCCATGCCGCCCGTCCAGACAATGGTTGTGGGAACACATTGCGTGAGTGTAGGCGGAGTGGAGATCTCGAGGAATTGCGCCCGCACGCCGTTTGTCATGGAAAGGAGGGGGAGGACAAGCAGCTGCAGGAGGGCCGAGTTTCTAGGACGGCACTTGCGCCAGCGCGAGCAACGTTGAGCGGGCTTGATGTAGTCCACGGGCTGGTATCGAGGCGTGCTTGCGCTGGGAGCTCTCCACCGGGGAACCATGCATTGTATCGCGCTCGCGGCCTCGTCCAATGTCATTGCGGTGCGGTGACTAGCACGCGCAGCTCCAAACACCCTGAGATACCTTCGTTAGTCCCAGCAGCACTTGGGAGAGTGTATGAGCAGTTGATACCTGTGCTTTGTTGAGCTCCTCATAAACAGCCTGCACTCCGAAAAGCCGGTCTCGTGAGTGACTCTTCGAGGAGGAAGCCTGGGACCCGGAACTGGTAGGACGTAGCGGAAAGTGTGTCTAGACTGACGCCGTAGTGGGTAAGGGGAAATCCACGACTTGAGGCGATAGTCACTCACTCATAAAATCAATGATGTCGGTTTGGTTCCGCCCTGCGCATACTGAGGCACTGAAGTGATGAACTCTGAACCTGGAAGGCTGTAAGCCGCACAAAGAGAGGTCTTCAGTCTGTGAGAGAACGACTATGATTGCATAGTACTGTACCTGTAAGCCGCACAAAGAGAGGCTACAAGTACTAGTAAGTAAACATGTAAGGAAGCATAGGTAGTGTGGGACTTACTCTTCAGTCTGTGAGAGAACGACTGAAGAGCAGAGGCCTGCAGAGTCCTCCTTATATACTACTGGGGAGGACGATGAGTAAGCGTATAAGAAGAGAGCATGTGACGTCCAGAGGACGCTGACTGAGCGATGAGTAACG